>NC_089198.1:8289210-8629210 GCF_963930695.1 Labrus bergylta | reverse complement strand
TATCAGTCAACTACTGATTCAAAGAAGAGGTTTTTTATTGGGCAGATGAAGTCACCTGTTGAACAAACTCAGACTATATTTTAAAGAGGACATATCATCCCCATTTCCAATCAGTCCCCTGTGGTCTAAATGAAACATCTGTGCTGTGCTTTGGTCAAAATATAACATGAATCAAGCACCAGAGGAGGTTTGTGACTCTGTATAAACTAGCTCTCTCAGAACGCTCCGTTTTGGTGTGTGTGTCTCTTTAAATGCAATTAGCCCCGCCCCCTGAGTTTTCCTGGTAGACATCACTCCTCTGTAGAGAGAATAAAAATGGTGGACCTGCGCAAAAATGTTGCTCTAGGCTGGGGGTGGAGTCCATGGGTGGAGATACCAGGGGAGAGGAGGGGATTTTTTTAAACCAGAATCCCACTGTGATGTCACAAAGAGAGCACATTTGAAACAAAGCATTTTTCTCTGTGTTGTAAGACTTATGCAGACCACAAACAAAGGACTAGATGGGTTTATTTCACATTTTGTGGGTCAGTAGACACTCAGGTTACCCAAATATATGTTCAAAAACACTGAAGAAGTGGATTTTTTATTATATGTCCCCTTTAAATATCGGTGACGATCATGAGTTTTCTAATTGGTGCATCTCTAGACAGAACATTTAAAAAAATATACACCAGTTGTAGGTCTCCTGGGGTCACTACATCCAACAGCATGTTGGAAGAAAAGCTCTTGTGTAACCAGACCACCAGCAGACACCTGCTCCTATTGTCTACAACAACTCTAAGTCTGCCCCAACGGTCAACTGTGTACACAATGGCCTCGACTCCACTGGAGGGAACTCCAGATGTGTGACGCACTGAATGGAAACGGCCATGTGGCAATATGGCCACAACATCCCCCGACACCTGATATTCCCGTGGAGGCTCATGTGAGCGTTAGGAAAAGTAAAAGAAGAGACAAATCTCATGGTTCATCATACTCGCCAGTGCTTATGTCACCTAAGGATTTGGAGCATTAAACCGCCAGACGGTTTTCCAGTCAACGGGTGTCATTTTAACCGCTTGCCACACTTAGTTAAACGGCCCAAGATTAGTGAAAAACTACCCTGTGATCTGTGGCAGGAAAAAAGAGCAGTGGAGGATAAACTGACTTTTTATTTCACTTCTTGAGATTCTCAGAGATTTGAAAGCTGGCAAAACGGATTGGAGGATTTATGTTGGATAAACACTCATCTCGATGTCCTATCTTTCCAATTCCAAAGTTATGAGCTGGACTAAAAAGCGTCAGAAGGAGCAGGAAGCATTCCTCTCTAATGACAGGGGAAGTCACAAGAAGGTCCATGCAAACACTGAAGCAGGAAAACCAACCTAAATTTGGGCCTCTTATTAAGGCTGGGCTGACCATAAAAAAAGAAAAAAAGAAAAAAGCTGTGATCTTCAACACGACATCTGTGACTGAAAGACGTCCTGAGACACGAGCTGAACTGAGACATGCCCAACATCGGTCGGGTTAAATGAAGGCAGGGCGGGCCGAGAGGAGAGCAATAAACAGAGATCAGAGGTGATAAAATAAGAGAAGGGTGTTGCTCTTAAAGGCGGTATGTTATGTTGCGGGTGAGATGTTTTTGGGGGGCTACAAGTTTCCAACATTTTAGTATTTTAGAGCAGAGCTGGGAGAGATCAGACTGAGAACTCAGCGAGGGTGTTTATCGTCAGCACATTTAAAACCTTGTTGCAAACATGCTAGGACAAAACTCCTGAAAAACCTCCCGATGATTTCAGGGTGAGCGAACGCCAACAGCCAGATTTTATCCAAGACCACCACTGAGAGCCAATTTTTACACGTCATTACTGTGATTGGAGGGAAAACGCCTCTTTCTAAAAGAACAAATAACTTCAATTTATTTGTGATTGGATTTTTATCCCCTGGCAGCAAATATCCCGGTGTTAAGGTCTAAGTGAGTGACACGCCCCCTGCACACAAGATGAGGATTTCCCTGTGATATTCTTGGTCTTGGTCTTGGTCTTGACTCGGTCTCGATCCCTAAATGTCTTGGTCTTGGTCCGTTCTCAGAAAGCTCCATTTCCCTGTCCACTGTTTCTAAATCTATGAGGATGAAAATACTTTTTTAAAAAGTTTTTTCTGTCAGATTATGGACAATGAACCCCAAGTTTGGCCTGAAGTCAAAGATGAGTTCACATCATCTCTGCTGAGTGTAGTGCAGCTGGCTTCAATCTCTACCTGCCTCTCCGACTACGCTGAGATACTCTCCTGCTCTCCTATGTCTGCTCACACTGAATTATTCAAAGGAGAGGAGGATACAGTATGACTTCTAGGTCACTCTCATTACGACAAAAAGAGACAGACTTTTAAATTAGCATGTAAGGCCAAAGAAGCATTCATTATTCAAGAAACACGAGTCCCCCCTTTGACCATAAGTATTTGTTCTCTAAACCAATAAACAAAATGACTTCATTACTGACCTCCTTTGCAGCTAAAAAAAAAAAAAAAAGTCTGAATTGCAAATGTAGGGATGAATTATGCATGTTAGAGAAGCTTTGGGACAAATTTGGTTTTCATCAAATAAGCTGAATTTTCTAGGATTTGGTGAAAGATGCAATCTTTATCTGATCCTGCCAGGGAGCCCCGCACAGACATGAAGCGCCCGGGCCGGTTCAAAGGTTATCTGCTGCTACCCAAACACCATGCTCCAACTTTCCTTAGGTTCTCTTTTATCTCGAAGATTTACGAGTGCAGGGCCATGCCTCCAGCAGTCAGCTGGAGCCTGGCACTCTCTGCAGTTTCCCTCCCTATCCTCTACAAGGGCCTGGTCTCTGACCCCCCTGCCCCCCCCCCCCCCCCCTGCTCAGTCAGCTGAAATATCTGCAGTATGTCCAAAACCACAGTCATAGTGCTTTATAACGCATCAAAATGCATGTGTTTTGGCTCTTCTCCCTGTTGCATTTAAGCATCATGTATGCTCCCATCACTTGCTTTAACTTTCCTGCTGACTCTGAAAAACTGAGCCCCTTACCAGTTAAACAATAATGATCTTCATATATATATATATCGCTTAAAAACAGATGCATTCCTCAGCTTGGACTTTCCTTCTGTTAATTGCATTTCTTTGCACAGAAGCCCCTGAACGCCTCACACTGCTGCAGCTACTTTTTGCAGCCTGCTTGCTAACTTTGCTAGTGAGCTAATCTCTGCAGCAGGCAACTTTTCAGTCAGATGCATGAACTGAAAGTCTTCCAGCTGGATCACTGTGACTCAAATGTGCACGAAACTCATGTGTGATGCTTCAAAAGTGTGTGTGGGGGGGGGGGGAAACTAACGGGTAGCCTTCGTCCACTCCCACAGTGAAGGATCCTAGAGGAAGTTTTTTTTTGTGGGTTTACAAACAGGAGAGCCACAATGGCGGTGCGCCTTTTCTTTGAAAGCAGCAACACACGGCGCATTTGCAGCGTATGCGTGCTCGTTAACTTATTGTAGCCCACAGTAGAACAAAAGAAAAGAGCACATAAAGAGAGGAGACTGGCAGCCCTGTTCCCTCTTCATTTGTTTCAAGTTTGCGCCATATTGAGTGCGCGTGCAGAGCCCCCCGGACGTCGCAACATTGTTTCCAGGAAAACAACAAAAAAAAAAAGCCGCAAGGAAACAAAAGTCGGCGCCACTTACCTTCGCGATGGCTTTCTTGTATCTCATGACAGCCTGCTGGATGAGTGTGTGGACTTTAATATTCCCATCCCCGCACGGCACCACCACTCGAGTCCTCCCGAAACACACCGTGACTTTCATGGTTTAGTATCCGGGGATCTTCGGAGTGTAAAGCCGAGAAGAGGAGGAAGAGAAATCCGTGTGGGAATAAAGAAGGACCATGGGGTTTTTTTTGTTTGTTGTTTCGGCTCCGCTGGTTTTCTTGTTCCCGGTTATTCCTTCACTTGAAACGAGGACTAGAAGTGTTTCCGCTTCTCCCCGCCGGGCGACATTGTTTTCTGTGTTTTTCAGACCACCTGTTTAGCTTCTCTCTCTCTCTCTCTCTCTCTCTCTCTCTCCTCTCTCTCCTTCCTTCGCTCTCTATCCACAATCCCTCTGTCTCTCTCTGTCTCTCTCTCTCTCTCTCTCTCTCTCTCTCTGTGCTCGGTCACATGGTGCGTTCATGTCCGCTCAGGAAGGTTGGAATACAGGACACAACGTCCAACATGAACCACAAAGGGCAAGAGGCGTAGCCTAGACAAAAGTAATAAAAGTGAAGCATCCCCTTCTCAGTATCACCAAAATAAATATATATATATATTTACATTTTGCGTATATCACATTCGGAGAGTCAGGTTGGAGTATTCAATTCAATTCAATTAAAAAAACTTTATTTGTCTTCGGAGGGCAATTCAAAGGCAAAATTAGAGCAGTAAATTAACAACAGTGCAGGTAGACTAAACATTTTAAAGCTAAAACATGAAGTGTCAATTTAAATACAACATAAAGCTTAAACTTAACTTAAAAATACAAAATATAAAAAAAGTAGATATAAGTGGACAGAGATCGGACTAACAGATGTAAACAGAACTATGTGCAGTAAACCAGAAATAAATATATATATGTATATACAGAGCTATGTGCAAGTAGGCAAATGATAAGTTATAAGGTGCATGGCGAGTAGTGGAACAACAGAACTAACATATACAATATAACTATAAAGGTAAATACTGAAATGAATAAAGTGACCGTAGTGCAATGAAGGATAAGAAACAACAGGAGTAAAGTAATCAGAACTGTATGAATACTGATATAAAATGGATAGAATAAAGTGATGAGTATGGGTGTCCCTTTTAATGTTTATGTTTTTCAGACTGTATTTGTAATATATTTTTTTTAGTCAGCTGGAGGATTTATAAAACCTTAATTACATTTTCACTAACTCATGTTGTAAATAGCTAGTAGTATTAGTATTTAGTATTTATCTATGAAATAATGATTAAATTGTGGACTTGAATGGAATTGCCGACTCCTCTGAATTGCCAGTTTAGAGATCTATTTAGGATTTGATTGATTGTTATTGTTATTTGTGCTAAATACACAACATTCGTAGCAACAGATAAGCTAATGTTGAATAACACGGCAACAGAAAGTGCAATAAAGGAAAACTACAGTAAAATAATAATAACTTTAGGAGGTGTATTAATAAACACATGCATTATGCTTACGTACTGTTTCATCTAAGCTTGTTTCTGCAGCATTAAGGAAATCTGCCGACCCATTTTCTACACATTATTGGTCTACCTATGAGGCTGTTTACACGTTGCACTAACAACCATCCAGGGAGATCCGATAAACAAGTGGACACCACATAAGTACATGTGTGTATACTTTGCTTTAACAGAGCATCTCCATTGAGTAGCCCTTTAAATCAGAATTCACTTCCCTGCCCAATTAAAAAAGACTGAATTCATCATCATTTACAACCAAAGGGAAGCAGCATTGTTCTCTCAGTTAATGCTCCCCAGGACGTTTAAGCATTTGCACACCTAACCAATGTGGATAAATGTGTGCCAGACCGCCTCCGAGCTGTCAGATGTCAATCCGTCCTCAGGATGCATGCATTCAAATGTAGGAGGGATGTTAATGCAAGGTGTAAACGGCCTCCATGTTTCACAATGCGGTAAACAAAATCATAAAAAAAGGTCCCAAGTTGTCGCACCATTCGCTTCCCTTGGCTTCAAGTGTTGTGAAAGCCATATTAACAACTTCTTTACCTTCATATGGAACAAGCAGCTTCACTAAAATGTAACATGTGTCACAATGCAAATTCAATAATTGCTGGAAAAAAATGCACCTGGAACATCCAATGTTTGAAGCTGAAATTTACGAGCAGCACTTTAAGGCATCAGAGGAGCATGGAAGGCCACAGTTGCAGTTTGTCCCCCCGCTGTGGTCAGGATATGTAAGTTTTGGCGCCCATTGAATTTATGTTGCACTCACAGTAGTAGTTAAAATATTATAAACAAGTCACAGATTTATGACGATGCAGATTAGAGTCTGCAGAAACAGTTTGAGTTCAGATTTAAGATTTAAGTAGATGTGTAGCTTTTATAAGCATGCATGTTTCCCTCTTAAGTCCTACATCCCTTTATATAGCAATGTTTTCTATATTTTTTATAACTGCACTTAATAATACATCATCGCTTGTTAAAAGCCACGGGGCTTCTGGTGCACCTGCTCCTTCCTATTTCAGTCCATCGTTCAGCCCAGGTTTGAAACCGAACCAAACCCCCAAATAAAAAAAAACAGACCAAATCCATCTGGGGAGCTCTGAGGAACAGCTGCTCCAACACATGGATGGACTTGTTCCACCGAACACGTCGGCACCAAAGGGACCAGCTACTGTTGAAAGAAGCGTTTTTTTAAAACACCCACCTGAGCGCATAGATTATCTCTCATCTCCACTTCTGCTTTCCTCTCAAAGGAGAAGTTCTGCGTCAGTTTTGACATTACAAACCATGCATATCTTTGGAACATGTCAAATTTCCCTCATTTAAGTTGCCGTCATTTGCAGTGATATCGTTTCCTTGTGCCCTGCATGAAGAGTGTGGGGAGTAATAGTGGTTAAGTGACAACATGGAAAGAGAGGAGAGCCACAGCATTTAAAGCACAGGGAAAGTGTGTGTTGTTAAAAAAGGGGGGCACTGGTTAAATGAGAGCCTCATCTTGTGCCAGCATGCAGCTGTGAGACTATTTTAACTCTTAAAACAGCTGGAGCGCTCACAGGCCACCAACCACAGCTCCAGCAGCTGTCACAACGGATTACACAGCATCACCTCCTGAGTCTAATATGAGCTGTGGCGTTATTTATTTCTTGACGGAAGGTAACACAGAGGATACAGGAAACACACAAGAATAATAGATGAACTCTTTTAAATGAAGAGGACTTTTATAAATGTTATAACAGCTTTTACATTTTAGATATTCGGCACATATTGTGGTAGAGAGCCTTTCAATTCCATTAAGACAGTCCAAGTAAAACTGTACGTCTTGGTGGATACAAGTTATAGATGTTTAACTCCAATGTGTGACTTGTTGAACATTTAAAGATGTCACTTATCTAATTCTCCGTGTTCTTTTTGGATACCAATCTGTCATTTGAACTCAATAACACACACCAAAGGACACACTGAATTAAATGAAGAGGAAAAATTCAAGAGAGAAGAGACAGAAATTATTATTTTTTTAAATTACCAAAAGACATGGAATGAAATTAATGATTCAAAAGATGGCGAACTGTTCATACAAATAAGAAAACAGATTAAGGGATAGCATGTTAAATGTTTTATATTAGTCATCCTAACCTGCAAGAGGGGGGCCTAGAGGTATGTGTGCTGATTCTTGGCATGTCAGAGTTTGGTGAATGGTAAATGGACTTGAGCTTGTAGCCTATATTTATTTTCTTGTCTTCTGACTACTCAAAGTGCTTTTACTCCGCAGGTCACACCTACACATTCACACACTGATGGCAAAGGTTGCTGTGTATGTGGCCATCATCACTAATCCCAATCATACGCTGCATGTAAATGTTGTCGCCCCTAACCTGAAAACACTTGTTCTGGATGAGTTCAGGGTCACCAACAAAATCAGAATTTGCAAAACGACCTGTCAGATTGGACGGTTAAGTCTGAAAGATCATGACGTGAATCAGTGGTGACATCTTGTGGTGCTATGGGGACAATCTAATAAACAATCTAATAAACAATATTATCACTAGATGTAAGTTCATTTGGAGAATTTAACAGAACCAAGGCAGATTTCTATATAGTCACGTTTTACCTATATTGATTTTTAGTCTCCTAGAAATATACACGAGTTAAAAAAGTAAGGTGACAAATACAATATTTTTGTTTTATTTACAAAATGATATGTCCAAAATATCAAAGTTTATGTTGTTTTTCTTCAATCATCACAATCCTGACTGAAAACATCATCTGCATTTACTAAAATTATCATTTAAGTAAATTTAGAGTAGAGCAGTAGAGCAGGTGTGCCAATATAAAAAGTTTTTCATTATTTTATTCTGTCTTTAAGGTGGTGTTTCTTGTTTAACGCCATTCATATTTCAACACAGCCACGTTTGATCGGTTGCATCTTGCTGCATCATACGGACTATTAAAGGTTAGAAAATCACATTTAAAAGAGTTCGGCAGGACATTCAAAACAGCAAAGAGATGTGTTTGCATTCTGTTTTGGTTGTGTGGAGGGTTTTGAAGAGAAGATTTCTTCATTTATTTCTTTATTTTGAACATATTAAAGGGGACATATTATGGAAAATCCACTTGTACAGTGTGTTTGAACATTTATTTTGGTAACCTGAGTGTCTACTGACCCACAAAATGTGAAATAAACCCATTCAGTCCTTTGTTTGTGGTCTGCATAAGTCTTACAACACAGAGGAAAATGCTCTGTTTTAAATTTGCTCTCCTTGTGATGTCACAGTGGGATTCTGGTCAAAAAAAATACCCTCCCCTCCCCTTCCATGGACTCCACCCCCAGCCTAGAACAAAACTTTTGCGCAGGTCTGCCATTTTTATTCTTGCTACAGAGGAGTGATGCCTACGGGGAAAACTCGTGGGGGGGTCATTGCATTTAAAGAGACACACACACCAAAACGGAGCGTTCTGAGAGAGCTGGTTTATACAGGGTCACAAACCTCCTCTGGTGCTTGATTCATGTTATATTTTGACCAAAGCACAGCACAGATGTTTCATTTAGACCACAGGGGGACTGTTTGAAAAGGTGGAGAAGGGGGGATAATATGTCCTCTTTAAAGTGTGAAAATAAAAACATACATTACAAAACAAAGCAAACAACAATCAGAGCATACTTTCTGTAGTGGCTTGATTTTTTTCTCTCAACTAGTCCATGTTGAAAAATTACATTTAAATTAATCCAAGGTCAAGCTTTACAAAAATGAAGTCAAAGAATACAAATAACTGGCTAAGTAACAAAAGCAAACAAATATTAATTAACACACCTGGCAACTGAAATTGATTCAACTTTTCTCATCGACTCTTCAATTATATTTTTGTTAAATATGTTATTCTTGAAAATGTGTTATTCTTCTTAATGTTTTACATGTTTTTAATGCATCACTGCAGCATTAATGAACACCTTTTGTTGTGATCCAGTGTAGTTTCATGTTGGTCCTTTTGGCTGACTTTTCTGCAGCAACACCGCAAACACACCAACCATCTGAGTAATAAAAACCTTGATTATGACCTTGAACGCATCATCTGCAGCCTCCTGCATCGTTTGAGGACATTTGAAAGCCATCTTCAGATCTTGAAAGTCATACGGCCAGAAATGCCACGATCAGATCATCACAAACATTTGGTGGAAAAGACGAACAGCTCGGCCTCAAGCTGCAACGAGAAGCGGACGCTCTAATACCTCTTTGATGGTATTAACAGCATGTAATTGTGTTATGCGTTCATCCCAGGCTAATTTTGTGCTAAAGAGCTGTCTGGCTCAGGTCATATTTGCCCCCCCTGCTGTCAGGCCTTTGTGCCCCCCTGAGGTCCCCCCTTCTGCTGCTGGTACTCAACCATCTGGAGCCTCCGTCCTCCGGCCGCAGGACAGCGCCAAGAGGATGAAAAAGGAGGATGAGGCAGGAGAAAGGAACAGTGGGGAAGCGGAGGGGTGAGTGGGACATAGGCCAGAATGACTTATGCAATAAAATCAAATCATTGTGATCACTGTGACGCTGTAAAGTGATGGATAGGGAACATTTGCTCTCATAATTGCAGCTATATCATTTTTGTTATCAAACTGAAGCCTGTGTGGTGAACCCAATTTGTGAGCATTGCGTGTCAATCTAATTTAACTCTGTACTCTTACAGTACAAATAAAGCGTCTGATTCAGTCCTGGTCACCTGAGTATGAAGTGATTTTCTGCCACACTGTCAAAGATTAAAGGGGAGGGGGGGGGGGGGGGGGCTGGCGGTGCAGAGCTGTGCCCTTTGATGACAGCAGGGTCTGTGTTTGAACATTACCACCTCCTACAGCATGCAGGGGGGACAGATGGAGGCTCTGAGGTCAGCCAGAGTCAGAGCTAAATAAAGGAATTCAGGGTTGAAAAACAAAGATTTGTCTTGTTGCCACATTTCTTACAAATCTCTAAAATATATATAAATACATATTCTTTATTTACAGCATGATAGTAAAATTAAAATAATTCAGTATTTATTTATAATAATGTATATGTTTTTTTCCTTAATTTATGCTTATGAAATATTAAATGTACGTTTAATGTTTTATTCTTAGATGGAAAACAAAATCCGGGCCTCGGTAGCGTAGTGGTACCTCATGCACGGAGACTATAGTAGTCCAAGCGGGTGGCCCGGGTTCAATCTGACCCGTGGCTCCTCTCCCAAATGTCATTCCCCACTCTCTCTCTCTCTCTCTCTCTCTCTCTCTCTCTCTCTCTCTCTCCCTCTCTCCCTGATTTGCGACTCTATCGGTTGTCATAAATCTCTAAAATAAAGACAGACAAAGAGAAATATATCTGGGAATTTAACATGATGGATTTGATACCAAAAGAGACAACCTTTGAAAAGCTGCGATAAAAGACATTTAACTATTCGATTTCTTCTGGCACATTTATTTGGTTGTAGAAATGGAAATTTTCTGTGCAGATTAGTTCTGCTGTTATAGTTATGACCTTTACTATAATGTTCACTGCTGTTAATGGCATTCAGACAAAAACTCAGGCTTTCCTCTACTTTTATGCACGTATCATTTTCTTTATTATTATTATTTTTTTAAGTTAAAATGTTATATAAATTTAAACGTTGGGATAAACTTATTCTGTTGCGATCTGGTTTCAAAGGTGTAATTACTGTGTCAGCCAGTAGGTGGCAATGTTACTCTAGTTTGCAAACAAGTAGGTCACCATCATGAAACTCTGACAATTTCATTGTCTGACAAAAATGTGCATCACTATTGCCCCTTTCCTTATATATTTAATTTAACGTTCAGCAATACAAATTAAAACTGTGTTTCTACTTGAGATTCAGAAGTTCCCATAATGGCTTAAAAGTCCCTACCGTTACAGACATGCAATAAAATGTGTAGAAAACATAAATAGCTCACAGATGTATTACTTTTTTTTGAATAACCTTCATGCTATACTCACAATCAGAAATTGATTGTTCAATTGATTGTACAGTTCAATTTAACCCTAAAAAGGTTCATTTACAATGTCAAAAACATTGATTCTCTTAGACTAGGAATGCTAAGCTAAGTTAAATCCTGGTTGTATATATTCACATTCTTAGTTTTGATATTTTTAGTGCTTATTTACTTTGTATTTAATATTATATTGTGTTTAAATTTGCTAATATTGTGTTTTTTGCTCATATTGTGTGTTTGGACAACCTGCTGCTGTAACCACAATTTCCAAGTTTGGGATCAATAAAGTAATTCTATTCTCAACTGGTCTATCCTCAGGACCCACCACCAAATCCTTCATGAACATCTTCACCAAAGTTTCTGATTTTTTTTAACCAATTAGATTTACTATAAAAAAAAAAAAGAAGAAGCAGTTTTGACCTCAAACATTAAAAAACAGGTGACAGAACAAAGATACAAAACAAACAAAAAACAAAAAAAACAAAGTATTTTTGAAACTTTTGTTCTCCCAAGCAAACATCTGCGACCCACTGAAAAGTCCTTTGCGACCCACTTTTGGGTCCCGACCCACTAGTTGAGAACTACCGGTCTTAGTCTTAAACAAGCTTTTACGCAATGGTGGTTCACCTAGAGCAGGGTTGGACAACTGGCGGCCCGGGGGCCACATGCGGCCCCCATCAACCCTCAATGTGGCCCTCAGGTCAATTATTTTGTTTTTTTTAACCAACTTTTTTATTTATTTTGACAGCCTTTACAGGTGTATATCATCCAATAAATCCATTAGGTAGTAATTCAATTTCATTGTCATAATTACGATGCAAAAATTAAAAAAGAAGAGGATGACAACACCACCCTGCAAACCCTGCCCTCAGGTCAATTTTGACATATCAATTAATTGGAAACATGAAGATAAGATGACAAACTGCCATGAAATAGTGAAAACAAGAAATATGTCCATAATAATATTTGATCACTGGTATATGTTGAGATAAATTTGAGACATAATTGACTTTAATCGTTTTTGTATTCTACAATTTGGCCCTCTGGCAGTGAGAATTAAAGTAATGTGGCCCCTTGCTGTGACCTAAGCTGCATCCATCTCTGACCGAGAGCGAAGCGAACGCGGAAGTAGGTGGGAGTGAGTGCTCTCGCTCCTCCTCGACGATCTTCGACGCTTAACTGACTGGTCGGTCGACATTTTCGGCACAGCGTCGTCAGTGCTGACGTGAAACTACGTGAGCGGAGACGAAGGCCGTCCACCCATGCTGTAATTAGTGACGAGTCAGACTACGTAAAACTTCGGTAAGTCAAAACAAAACTGTCACTTTTTTTTTTTTTTTTTTTGCTCGCTCAGCGGGAGGGAAGAGTCCGAGGACAGAGTGCAAACAAACATGTCTGCGGTGCGAAACTTTTCTTTAAAACTTTGCGCTGGTTCATGAATTATCCAACATGGAGGTCAAAAAAAGTCAGTTTTGCTGGCAGCCGTTCTTTTCCGCTCAAGTTTACGGAGCTGCGTGAAGTGGGACGGAGTTAGATGGATGCCGGAAGTTGAGCCAAAATGTCTCTTCAAAATAAAATATTCACAAAATATCGAAATATAAAAAGCCTATTTTTATTTATTTTTTTACAAATTCCTCATTGAAATTGCCTTTTTATTTTCTAATCGTTTGAAATTTAATAGATTCGATTTAAATAAAACTAACTGTGGGGAACGGCATGGCTTTATTTTTTCATTTGCACTAATAGAGAATTGTCTCAATGAAAGTGGATGATGGTTGAAATTGCAGAGAGCCTACTACCGTACATTTAGTTATTTATTAGTAAATAAAAAAGGGAATTGTGCATAATAGTCTGGGTTTTGTATTTATGGAAGGACAATGACTACATATTATCTTCTACTTCTAAATCTGCACACCACGTTTTCCAATTTCCTACAATTAAAAAAAAATAAAAATTTAAGTTTTATTTTTGGGCATTTTTTGCCTCTTTTTAGAGATAGGACAGTTGGAGTCAAACCCTGTACACCCGCCTGGTGGACCACAGCCTCCGTACATGGGGTGAATGTACAAACCACTAGGCCACCGTAGCCCCGGGCCTACACTTCTTGACCAATATTTTTCCCCCCAGTTTTTTGTATTGAGGACACTGGGAAAAAAAACCAAAAAACATGTGTTGATCTTTTATTGCGTAGTTAAACACAAACCAAAGATTCTTCTTGGTGTAAGTTTTTTCAAACAGGGTACAGTGTGTCCCTGATAGAAACATTTGAATTGCTTTCTGGCAATCCTTTATCTTCACACTCAATCACATCTGTAAACTATGTTGAATTAAGGATGATGATTACAAACAAAACACACCATACTCTGTTTGAATTGAGATTTATTCTGTCCTGAAGTGTGAAATAGTGTCTTTACCAGCGCCTCAGTGAGCATTAGAAAAGATGTTATGTGATGGATTAAAAGTTGAAGAAACAGTGACTGTCAACAGAGATGATTGTTAGGCAGATCATTTTCATTCTTTCTGGAAAACCACTAAAAAAAACAAAACATGGTAAACTATCCACACAATCAATAAAAACACTGAATTTGACATTTAAAAACGTTTTTAGAACGGCCATTTGAAGCCTTCATGGAAAACTTCTCATGTCCACTATTAGTTTTGTCCTCAAGCTTCAGATTCTGAGCTTAAAACATACCTCTAGAAAGGTGTGCCCTATCAGGTTTGAATTCTTGACACATTAGAAACAGCATTAAACTTTTCAGTGTGACCGTAAAACTCCCTGATAAAGTAGACATCGATCTTTACATTTTCTGGGAACTTGTAACTTCTCAGGAAGGTGAATGCAAGTCTATTGCGATGTTTTTATAGGTTTACCATGTCGCCATTGTTTTTGGAAAATTCTTGTAATCACAGATGGACAAGATCTGTGAAGCAACATCCTATTTCACCTTTTTTCAAACCTCTGATATTGTTATGGGGAATTGAATATAAGAAAGCGCCTCGTATGCCTCTGTAGGTTTAGTGATTATCTGCTTGTCTGTCTTTCTGTCTAGGTAAACCAACTATGGAAACCCAAGTCTCGTCAGATTTGTGCAACAGTTTAAACAACTTTGTGTCAGATGGAGAGGAGAAACAAAGCAAAGCCAGTCCATCACCTGCAGACGCTCATGTACTCACCTTTTAAAAAAAAAAATCAGTTCATTCCATTTTACATGTGTGTGGATTTTGGGCTGAATAACTTTACGTCTTTGTCTGCAGGTGTTGTTCGCAGCAGAGTCTCCAGGTGGGACTGGAACAGAGCAGGTCCAAGGTGTCATCCAGGCCCCACAGAACTCTGTCATACAGTCGCCACAGGTGAGAGCGAGCAGTGACATCATTTTTACCCATGATCAAGTTCAGCTTTTTTTTTTTTTTTTTTACACTGAATCAAGGTTGGTCTGTAAGATGGTGAACGAAAACATGATAATTTGATCAAGCGGCAACCTCCGGTGTTGAAAAATGAAGCCAAACTGCAGGCTGCAGGAGCCACAGAAGTCCCCATACACACCCGTTCAAAAATGCCCCTTTTTACAGCAGCCGAGCAAGACTAGTATGTGGGATTTCTCCATTTGAAAAATATTGTCAGTATCAAAAAACTTAACAAAGCTTTAAAAATACAATGTTTTAATAAGACAGGTGCGTAGAAAAAGGAAGAGGAACGTTTGTCCACTGAGACCGTTTTCAATGTAAAAACCAATACAGGTCAATGTTTTTTTCAGCGTCCTGACAAAACACACTCTAAGCATCAGTTGTTTTCATGAAGGTGCGCTCTAAGCTGGAAACAGTTTTCAACTTTTGGAAAATTTCATAACTGTTCAAAATCACCTCTCCATCACCGACCAATCAAAATCAAGAAGGGGCGCAGCTTCAGCTTTGTCAATAACAATGGTTGAGGACAAACTAGCCTGACTCGTCTTTTTGAGCGTAACACTTCCAGGTCTGGAGCTGCTGCTAATGCCAGGACAGGAATAAATGAAAACATTAAGCACATTGAGATATTAAAACAGACATAATGGAGAGCGTCTTGTCCAATGTAGTCCACCTGTTAATAGGATTGAGGAGCTGAGGTCTAAGCTCATCAGTCCAACCTTCACTTTCAGAGGACATATCTGTTGGGTCTGTGCTGGAGGGGAAGATTCAGACAACACTAACCTGCAGGGTGACGCTGCATGACACTGAAAGTCAATTGATGTAGATGAGTCAAAGTTTAGGCAGCAGAGTTTCAGCATTAAAACAAAACAGTGAATGGATGGGAAAATAATGAAAACTCCTCTAAGCTTTGATCAGTTTCCTACCTGCAACAGACTCTGGCTGGCAGGCAAACGTGACCTGAATGTGATTTTTTTTTTTTTTTTGTCTGCCATCAACAGATCGTCATATTTTACAAACTCGGAACAAAGTGTGATATAAAGATGATATGAAGAAGTTGAAAACACGATCCAAAATGTAAAAAAAAAAACAGCTGCAGCGACAAACTGAGGAACCATCAGACTGTGAATTTGAAAATGAAAGATGATGAGATCAATTGGTGCCTATCTGAATAATATTAATTATTGATCATATGTTGCATGTCTGATTGTTTAAGATGTTCTATCGACATACAGAGCTGTATGTGGTTTATAAAAAGGTAAATTGAAACTAAGTTGAAAGCTGGATTTATTATGAAAAACTAGACGGGTAAGGGGCGTCGGATAGCCTAGGTTGTGTTGTGCGCCCTTTGTAAAGAGGCTGTAGCCCTCGTCGCAGCAGCTGTGGGTTTGATTCTGATTTGATGGCTCTGTGAGCAAGAGATCTGATTGGACAGTTAACAGAGTTTCAAACAGGTCGATTACTTACTTAAAAAATTTCCCCAAAAACATAACCTGCTCCAGAGCAAGTAAGGTGATCAGCACAAGTTGCCATGGTGATCCACCGTGGTAGTGAAGTCAACCACCTTCCTAGTCTTGATAGAAAACAGAGTTAACTCTGAAGTTTCATTAATAACAGCAAAGGACACACCACCTGGCTGTGGGAGTGTCACCCACCTGGGGGAGGGGCTACTGCCCTTTGTGATGTCACAACGGGGACGGCCTGTTTGAGCACACATTTTCTGAAAAGTGCAGCAGGCAAAAGACAGAGAGGATGGACTTTTCTCATGATTGGGGGGTTTGTAGAGAAACATTGTAAAGTGTATTTTACAGAATATGTGACCTTTAAAACAATGCTTTTAAAAACATATAAAGCTTTGGGACTGAAGGAGTTAGCTAACCTCTACCCTGAGAGTGATCAACACGCCCATGTTTGACCTGCTTTGGCGGCATTCAAACAGCCAAAACAGCCTGTATGGAGGTTACTGTATACACCGGAGTGAGTCATGAAAGTTAACTGATAAATAGGTCAAACTCGGGTTCTTATTATTCCAACAGTTATATAGGCTGAGAAAACATAAACCTTTTTATTAGAGCTACAAAAGAAGAGAAGGGTTTGATATGACTCAGACACATTCACAACTACTCGGTGTAATAATAATGTCATTCTGACCTTTATTCAAACAGCACTTTTCAAAGATTCAACTTCTGAAGTGGTTTTATAAGGAGAGAGAAGTCCTGACAGACTGGTGAATCAACATTAGAGTTTAAAAGGGGAACAGATGAAGGTACATGGAAGGTTAAAAAACCAATAAGGGAAATGAAAGGAGTGAAGAAATGTAACGTTTAGATTTGAAGATAAATGTCAAGAAGGATTTAGTCCTTGTGCAGATTGTTCTCCAGAGTCAGGAGGCAGCTCTGATTTGACACTGTTTTTTAATCAGACACAAGACGCCTCATCTAATGTCACATTATCAGTACACAAACTATCAGGAGGTCAGAGATATACTATATGTATATGACGTTAAAAAAAACCTTCAAAGTTATCAGAGACGTTTTGATATTCATTTTTAAAAAAGCTGGAAGGCAGAGCGAAGAAACTCTGCAGAGTCCCTCTGCACCTTTAAGAGAAAGCTAAAGACCCAGCTCTTTCATGAATACCTACTAACTTAATGATGATGGTCTCCATATTATTGATGATGATGATGGTAATGACGATGGTTTTTGTTTGATAACGATGACTTATAAGATGGTTTCTATACTGATTAGAGCTCTCAAGAACTGCCCTCAATGTTGTGCTTTGCCTCTGGTCACTTCCTGTCAGCACCTGTGTGTCCAATCAGACTCAAAGCTGATCGTTTGCTCTTACTGACATTGTTCCCTTTTTTCTAGATCCTTGCTTGTGTTGTTCTTACTCTCTGATGTACGTCGCTTTGGATAAAAGCATCTGCTAAGTGAATTGTAGAGTTGTAGAAACTCAACAGGACAGGTAGGATCGTGTTTTTGTGGTTCAGGTCGGTGTAACGTTACCGATTGTAAGTCCACCTCAAAATTGGGATTTAAGTGTGGCTGTTTGGCACTGGTGGTGAGCAAAAAAGATGTCAGGAGGCAGAAGTCAATGCAAAATAAGGTGGTTGATTTATTAACCAAAAATAGCACAAAACAAAAGTCCCGGGTAATCTAATAAAACAAGATTACATAAACTGAACGACTGAACGACGAAACTGGTGATTTCACTCAGCCTAATCACTCTGCAGGCCAGTGTAGGGAAGGTGGGGTAAGGGACAACCTTTTCACAGTCTGCAAAAAAAAAAAATGGGGCCGTTTGGAGGGAGTCAAAAGAGTTTTGGTTTGAGCAAAATATAAAGACTGTTGCAGAGATCGTTGTGACACACAACGAGAAAGAGACGTGTGAAATCGTCTGTGTGTGTCATGGGAATCTGTAAAGACGCTGTTGAGACACATGACGTGTTGGAAAGATTAAGGTCCTGTGTTTGACGTCATCCTTCTCTCCTCTATCACATCCCAGTTCACTCACAACGCCCCCTCAGTGGTAATATTTAACACCAAATGTGATTCCAAAAATGTAAAAAAAAAATCAATATTGCAGATTACTCACCTCTTTTTAAAAACACTGCCTCTGTTCTACAGAACGCCACGGTAGCCGAGCTGGTGGGTGACGACGTGTCGGTCACAGACACCCAGAAGAGACGAGAGCTTCTCTCCAGGCGCCCGTCTTACCGGTGAGAAGACGTCAGCAGTAAGGGAGAGAGCGGGAGAGAGAGAGGGCGCGTGTTTCACAGCATGTGGTGTGTAAAGTGTGATCGTGTTCGACTGACCGTGTGAAATGACTCAAAGTCGACTCTTTCCTCTCCCTGCAGGAAAATACTCAGCGAGCTTTCGTCAGATACTACGGCGGTTTCTAAAATCGAGGAAGAGAAGACGGAGGACGAGGAGGAGGATGACGAGGATGACGAGGATGACGAGGAGGAGGTGCAGGTCTCTAGCGAGGCCTCAGTTTCAGTGCCGACCTCCATCTACCAGACCAGCTCAGGACAGTACAGTCAGTACACACAGGAACAGAGATAGTAGCTGCACTTACACCCGTTTATCGAGGCCATGTTTTTATATTTAATGACCGGTCTGGGAAAGCAAAAGTTTGGGCTCTGGAAACATTTCCCCCTTTAATTTAAATTCCTCACATTCTTTAACAGTCATGGATAATGTACCAGCACTAAATACCCGTTTGTAATGAATAATAAATCACACGTTTTCTATTTGTTTATTGGGGCGGATTGCTTCAAAGAACAAACATGCTTTAGTGCTGTTACTCTGGAGAACGTAGAATATGAACCAGAAACACAAATCCAAGATGTAGAGAATTCAAAAAGCTTTTTACTGTAGTTACAAAATCAGAAGAACCCAGAGCAGAGGGCAGGAGAAAGAGTCAGAGACCACGGAGAGAGAGAGAGAGAGAGAGTGTGGGGAATGACAAGAGCCACAGGTCGGATTCAAACCCAAGCCTTCCACTTGGAGGTATAAGCCTCCGTACAGCTGCTACACTGCATCTTAAGGGTTGACATTAACCTGTTAAGAGTCTTCAACCAAATCTCAGTCAATCAATTTAACTTTATTTATGCAGCACCTTTTAGACAATTTCAATAACAGATCAAAGTGCTGTACAGGGGAGCATAAAAGTGCAATTTTTCCAGCAATAAAAAAAACAATACAAAGGGAGAAATCATGAGAAATAGAAATTAACAACTAAAAAATCAAAATGTACTAAGTAGAGAATAAACAATCCCAGGAACTGGAAATGAAAAACACTTTCCAGGGTATATTGATAAAAACTCACATTGGGCATTTATTAGTTTTTTCTTTCATTTAAAGTCAACTGATTACTTTTTGTAAATATGGCACTTGTAACTCCGTTGTTGAGAAATGAAAACACTGCCGTTCATAAAGTGGCCACTTTAGGCTGATCGCAAAAGCCAAGGAAGTTAACATTAACACCAATATGAAATAAACATGTTTACAGCCTGGTTCCAAAAACAAATGTTGTTCTGAATAGATCACGTCTTTATCATCACATACTGCACAGGGGGTGAGTTGTTTTTTTTGTAACTCATCCGTTTGACGATGTTAAGGCTAAGAGTTATAGTTTGCATAATAAGGGGCGTGGCTGATGTCGCTGTTTGCCAGGAGACTTGAGGCCTGACTCAACTCCACCTCTTTGCCTGTTGCCAGATTGACCAAAAGTTAAGTGGAGACAGCTTTTCCAATATGGTGGCCGCCATCGCTGGTCTTCAAAACAATGTTTTGAAAACCAATGGGTGACGTCACTGATGCTACGTCCATGTTTTATACAGCCTGTAGTTTCAAGTTTAAGCAGCAATGAGTTATTTTTCAATTTTGTGTTGATTTTGGCGGCCCCTGTGGACAAAAGTGGTATGACTTGTGGAGTACGCATCTTGATCTAGCGAGCATGCGCATACGTTTTAGAATCCAACTATAGTAAAGATGCCATTTATTGAAATGTTGTTTTAAATCAAAGATAGTTTCACAACTTCGTATAAGTAACAAGTATAAAATGATGGCTCCAAATGTTATATAATTACATTTGTCGCATTCACATTCAGTTTAACCTTTAACTGTGTAATTCAGTTGCTAAACAGTAAGTAATTTTGATGATACAGATAAGTTTTTATTGTTCCCTGTGATTTCATGTCTTCATGATAATTAGCCAACAGCAAGTTTAGCTTCAGAAGAAAGGCCACATGGAATATTTGTAGAACAGTATTTTCCAATGTGACCTTCATGAATTGTTACACAGCCACATATCATGCTATAATCATGGTTCTATTGAGCTGTTTTGATTAACTGTAGAAAGTATGAAATTCAGCCATGAGGGTTTGTTACAAGCTCCGCAGTTATTTCACATTTTCCACCAGACACACGAATGCAAGTTTTTCTTTCTTAACCTAAAATACATAACAAAAACTCCTCCCATTCTGCTTTTATGTTTAGACTGCAGCCAAGTAATCACAAAACTTTCTCTCCCCCCCCCACACAGTCACGTTTTCTCAGGGGAGAGCCATCCAGCTGACCAGCCCTGGAGTTGAAGCCCTGACGGCCTCACACCCTGGATCCACGATCCTGCAGTGTGCAGCTCAGCCCGGAGACGCCCCACAGCAGTTCTACATCCAGGGAGGACAGGTGCTCATACAAGGTAATGCATTCAAGTTAAATACCACTTGGATGTGTGCACTTTGTAGAGGTACTGGAGTGTGTAACAGAGAAATTATGATGGCTTCCAGCAGGGGGCTTCACTCAGAATTCTGCACATTCACACATATTTCTGAAGTTGATTTGTTGTTCATTCCATGCCTGTTTTTTTTTGGGGGGCTTTTCGGGCCTTTTATTGGAGAGATAGGACAGTGGATAGAGTCAGAAATCAGGGAGAGAGAGAGAGAGGGGAATGACACGCGGGAAAGGAGCCACAGGTGGGATTCGAACCTGGGCCGCCCGCTTGGAGGAACAAGGCCTCCATACAAGGGGCGCACATGCTAACCACTGAGCCACCAGCGCCCTGTTTTGACGTTATGTTGATAAAGTGATGGAAATGACGATCGTTAGTCCGTATATTGTGTTTTATTTTGAAATTGACCGGACGCTCTGTGTGTTTGCTTGTCTGACTTCCTGTCCGGGTCGTTCTGTTATGTCCAGCTTGACGCGTACTTCTAGCGTATTTGAAATGGAGCAGAGCGTAGAGGAGGCTCCAGAGACAGACCGCGGCGCCCGCTGTGGAAACAAAACTATTGAGTAAAGAGGCAGCGAACGACGGCGTAATGTGGAGTATGTGGAAACTGTGGTTGAGGGTGAGACAGCATTTCCAACATGGCGACCGCCATTGATTGGACTACAAATTCAGCCTGCACTAACAGATGTGTGACGTCACTTAGGCGTCATCCATTTATTTACAGTCTGTGGTCGTGGGAGATGAAAAACAAGATGTATAAAAATATAAAAATTGAACATGACATCATTAATTACACAACCTTTGATTAAAACGTGAGCATTGTTTAAATCCAGGAGTCACATGTCGATGAACATGAACGATTGAATCGATGCTTTTATCTGTTATGCCATGACAGTAAAATAAAAATAAAGCCAGCAGGGCTTACATACCTATGAGTCATACATGTGCTAATTCATCACCATCACCTTGTCAGCACAACCAGGACAGCATTCTTAGAGGCTGTAAAGCATGGCTGGCCTGTTACAATGCCCTGAAGGCAACATTTCAAGGACAGTGTGACGCCCCAAAAGGGAAAGGAGCGTTTTGTTTTTATGAGGTCTCTACTCTTGTTTTCTAAGGAGGAATGCTCTTGGACATACAGTACATGTAAATAGTTTTTTGGATCTTTAAAGACCTTATCAGGGAAAAACAACATGACATGGTGTGGCCTATGTGTGATAAATGACAATCTTCTGTGGTAACACTTCGTCACAGTTTTGTTTTCTGTCCAAAATGTTCGTTCTTTTTGGATTGACACCTGAAACATTATGTCAGAGGTCGTGGACACTTCCATCAAACCAGAGCCGGCTCTGCTCATTATTCTCAGAAAAACCTGTCACCTTCAGAGAACTAAAGACGACACACAGCAGCGCTTTCTCTCTCACTGCCTCATAACAGAGAAGATGAGCTCAACTGTCCCTACCTCCTAAGCTTTAACTAACACACTCCATTTGGAAAAAGACAAGACGTGCTCTGAAGGACAGGCTTCAACTTTTCAATAGAACCTGGAAACCCCCTCGTTTCATATCTTACAACTACAAATCCAGTGCAGCTGTCGTCAAACGAGCACACTCTGCACAGCACTCGAGATGGTTCTACCATTCAGCAGACACTTTTATCCAAAGTGATGGACATGAGTTGAAGAGAGAGAGGGTCTCTGTGGGTGGAGGGAGGTGTGAGGGGGGGGTTAATGAGTGAGAAAGGGAGAGTGGGTGGGTTTTTGTTTTGTTTAATTATGCTTGCTAGTTTGTTTCGAGATAGGACAGTGAATAGATATTGTAGAGAGAGAGACATGCAGGAAAGGAGCCACAGGTTTCCACTGAAACCTGGGTAGCCTGCTTGGAGGACTACAGACTCTGTACATGGTGCATGCACACCAACCGCTAGGCTACCAGCGCCCCTTTATAACCTTATTTAAATATTATTCTTGTGCCTATTCAAATATCTCAGCTCCTAACAGCTCCAGGGTTACAGTACGTGCACATGTGTAATGATCATGAATATGAGTCTGGAATGGATGACAAATTGATTTGCTCAATAAAAGATATCGATTAAAAAAAAGTCCGGTATCAGAGTGAATGGCATTTTGGCTATGAAACACAATATTATAAAATACTTGAGTTACGCAAAAAAAACAAAAAACAACACTACAGATAGCAGCAGCATATATCCAGAGCACTTTTCCATGCTGCACACATTTTATGAAGTTCTTTAGTAAAGTTTGCAGCGTCTGAAATATAATGTTACATCTAAGAAGCCCCTCACTCACCAGGAAATATCATGACTGTCTGCTCACTCTGTCCCCCCCCTCCCCCTCTGTGTTTCTTTTATAAATACATAATAAAGTCTTACAATGACGACCAGCTCCAACAGGTGTTTGAGGTGGATGTTGTAGATTGCTGACATCCATACGGTGTGTTTAGTTCTCTGGAAAACTGGTAGCCCACTCTCTCTCTCTCTCTGTCCTTGATTTCTTACTCGATCTACTGTCCTGTCTCTAAATAGAGGCATATGTAGGAGCCATAACATGTACTCTTCCCTCTGTTGATTATTTGTTATGTTTTGCTCCTTATATGGGTTTGATAACATTTCCAGTAATTTGCAGTGGGCGTGGTTTCACCTGATTTTTACCCGTGCGTTGTTGTGGCAGGAGGATAGACAAAAAGGGTGAGTGGGTTTGAAATGTTTTCTGTAGACTGTCATCGTTATCCTCGTCGTCATCGTCGTAATTTTCATCATCGTTTGGACTTTTGTTTAGAATTATTTTTTCAAAAATGTAAAAGTTTAAAAAAAATCAACAAACATATCTGGACTTTGAATTTTATTTTGATAGGAACGAGTCGCAGGTACAGTCCCACTTAGTCTCTGTGCGGCATCCTCCAATCTTAGTCACTATAATAGCATATTGAACTTACTTTTAATACTAATAAAACTCTAAAACCCTAAACATCAACATAATTTGGCGCTTTCAAATTAAAAGTTCAATCTGTGTTGATATCGTAAATCAAATTTGTGTTTTGGCTTCACATTCTCTTTCTGTTCTAAGTCATGAATATAACTTCTCTTATTTCTGAGTTTCTGTGGGTCACATCAATTTCTGTTTTACTGCCGTCACCCGACTCAAGCCTTCTTCTTAGGAAGTAACCGCCTTTTCAATTGACTAGAAAACACACAGATCACGGCTTCCTGTGTGGCTGAGGATTTTCCCCTGCAGTCACTCGTTCGACTTCATGTTCAAAACAGCAAATATGATCTCAGGCTTTAACTACTAATGCTGTGAAATAATCAGTGAGAGTCGTAAAAACCCCTCAATTATCTGTCTGACGTCATGTCCCGCTGGTCCTTTAAGACACAAACACACAACTTGAATGAGGGTGCTTAACAGTTTGCATAGCAGCCGCTTGGGACACAATATCCTCTTGTTTGTCGAGCGTCTCTCTAGTTGCGTCACTGCTGCTAAAAATACACCCCCTCCACTACCACCTCCCTCCCTCCCTCCCTCCCTGCCTGCCGTTGTGCTTCTCTGGTCTGATCAGCAGGGGGGAGGGAGGAAAGAGAGAGGAGGAGGAGGAGGAGGGGGTGGGAGGAACTCTAATCCAGGGTGTTTTACTGACTTCAGCGGGCAGGAGTGATGTCATTGTGATGTCAATGCCTGTAATTGTAATCGGGCTGCAAAGTTGACGAGTGACCACTCTGGTTCAGAGACAGCAGAGAGAGAAAAGGGGAGAAGGAAGAAGGAGAGGTTGTAGTGAGGAAAAGAAGAGTTAAAGCATAGAGGAGTGTGTTTTGTTTGTTTGTGTTGTGGTGTTTTTTACTGCCGTGGTGCTGGATTATTGGAGACGAGAGATGGCTGTCACTGGGGATGAGACAGAGTCAGGTAGACTTTCTTTGATACTTACTGTGTTTTATGTGCATAAGTATGTTTTAACAACTCAATGCTTCATGTTTTTGCATTTGTTTCAATAAGTCTTTCTAAGGTTACACCTGCACGTACGTGTAAAAGTGAAATCATTTGTGTTTATTTTGCTAGAACTCAGAGTGCAAATCTTTTATTTACTCAACTAAAATCGATCCTGTTGTCCAAAGAGAATCACAGCTGGGATTTGAAAGTGGTTTTAAATGACTTTGACTTCACACTTTGTGGGATTGAGTTAGAAGAAGAAAAAAAGCCACAGATTTGACAGCTGTCCTTCACATTTCAACACAGGAAACGCAGAATGACAGCTCTGGGCTGTGTTGTGAAAAAGGGGTGAGAAAGCAGATCTAACAGGTCAGAATGTGTTTGGTTGGTTTGCTCAACTCTGTTCCTGTCAGTCTGTTTCCCGCTGTGTGACACACACACACACACACACACACACTTTCATTTCATGCGTACAGTCCGCTCTGAACCACACGATTGGTTGTCAGGCAGAAAGGCAAAGAGGGGAGGGGGTAAGAAGTAAATGGGCGGTTGTCAGTGAGGAGGAGCAGGGGGGGAGGGGGGAGGGGGGGGGTTTGGTGGGATAAGATAGTCGTCTGTTTGACGTCACTCCAGTTTCCTGGAACAGAGTCCAGGCATGGAAGAGGGAATGCAAAACGGGCGAATGAGACGCACACACTGACGTCAGCACTGAGCGAGTCACTCTGTTATCACAGCGAGAGAGAGAGAAAAGAGACATCTGTGTTTGTGTGTGTGTGTGTGTGTGTGTGTGTGTGTGTGTGTGTGTGTTAGAACACTTGCTGCATCTTTGTTTGAGTGGTGTGCGTAATCGAAAGGGGAAGGTAGGTGGAGGTGGGGGGGGGTGGGGGGGGATTTGAAACTTCTCAGGAACAAAGTGAGAAAGAGAAACCGATTCAGTGTTGGAGCGAGAAACCGAGTCGTCTCTCTGATGACTCAACTCAAACACCGTGTTAACCCTCACGCACAGAGCGGCCCACTTACTGTAAGCGGTGTCACTTTACCGACAAACACAATGAAACCCCGCAGTCATCAGGAGCATGTAGCTGTCGACGGTGAGGTAAACATGACCTCACCAACACTGAGTGTGTGGCCGTCTAATCTGATCTGTGCACACAGGACGTGAATCCCTTCTGATGAGTTCAGATCTATGTGCAGGTGAATAAACAAACAAAGCGTGGTGCCTTTAATGTTATATGTTTAGAGTTAAGTCTGCAGAACCATCCTCAGTCCAAATATAACTGTTTTAAAATGAAGACTCTCACTCCTGGGGTGCTGGTAGAGTAGTTGTTGGAGGCTGTAGTCTCTCTCCCTCTCTCTCCCTCTCTCTCTCTCTCTCTCTCTCTCTCTCTCTCTCTCTCCCTCTCTCTCTCTCTCTCTCTCTCTCTCTCTCTCTCTCTCTCTCTCTCTCTCTCTCTCTCTCTCCTATCTCTGAATAAAACATTTAAAAAGACACACTTTTCCCTCAGTGGGTGCTGGATCCAAAAACACAAAGGATTTATTGATAAATCACGTTTCCAGCCAACGAGTTTCAAGTCTGAGGAAGACCATGTTGGCCGGACACTTCACTTATCAATAAATCCTTCAAACGAAAGCTTCTTGGTGTTCAGATCTTATTTGTTATCTTTGCCTTATCTCTCAATAAAGGCAATAAAAAGCCCCAAAATTAGCCCCTTTAAAAAAGACTCATTAATATAAGAGTATGACTTTATGATCAGTCGGAAAAATCTCACCACAAAAAAACAATAAGCAGACAAAACAAACACTCTCACTTTTCCCGTGTTTCATGAATTTCAATAATTTTGGACAGAGACGATAAGGAATCAAAAAAATGCAACAAGTCTGGTCTGTAAAAACAAAACAACTAATCAGAAGATGAGTCAGAAAACTTATCTTGTAAGGCAGGAAGAAGAGTGGATAAGTGCTTTTGGCTGACGGCAGTGTTCAACATCCTCTGTAGAAGTTTTTTTATTTTTTTTATTTTTTTTATTTTGAAGGCTTTTATTAGAGAAGACAGTAGATCGAGTATGAAACCAGGAAATGAGTGAGGGGTGAGACTTGAACCAGGACTTCAGCCTCCGTTCATGGGACACGATGTAACCGCTTGGCCGCCTGTGCCTCAAACTTTTTGTGTTTTTTTTGTGAAAGAAAAATAAGGAAAATGAGAAGAAAGAGAATGTTATATAACTGTTCTAAAGATTCATGAAATTGACAATGAAAGGCAAATGGTCAGACTTTCACAAAGTAACAAGACTCCTAATGTTTTGTTTCGTCTTCTCCCACCAGCTGCCACAGGAGACATCCCAGCGTACCAGCTGCGTTCACCCAACTCAGGTCTGGCCCAGAGCATCGTGATGGCGGCCTCGCCGGGGTCCATGCAGAACCCCCCCCAGCACGCAGAGGAGGTCACCCGAAAGAGAGAGGTCCGGCTGATGAAAAACAGGTAGGAGACGGTGTCCAAAAGAAGAGTCAGTAAAGAAGCACGACATCGATTGTGAGATTTTTTTTACATGTTCTCAAACAAGATGTCCTGCAGTCAGTGTTAAGAATGGATTCAAAAGATGAATCTCTTTGTGTACTACTGCTAAAGGAGCTAAGTTAACGAGGTCTTATTTAAAACTTTCTTGAAAATGATTTCCAAATTCATGCAGTGAAAGACTCATCCAGAGATTTGATTTGTGACCTGAAAGTTTGATATAGAATTAGTTTAGTCAAAGCAGCAGCACACACCTTTTATTAATGTGTAAATGTTTGTGTGTCTCTTGGTTGTCAATGGTTCATGTGAAATGTGCAGGGGGAGTAGAAATAAATAGTGCTCAGAGAATTATTGACATAAAAGTAGGAGCAGTCCCCTGTCAAAAAGTCAAACTTGAGTTCTTGGATTGTGCAAAGCTTGCATTTTTTGTGAGGCAGCCGTAATTACATTTTCATCAAGAGACTCAAACACACATTTTCCTCTTCTCTTTTCCTCTCCAGGGAGGCGGCTCGCGAGTGCCGCAGGAAAAAGAAAGAGTATGTCAAATGTCTGGAAAACCGCGTGGCAGTGTTGGAAAACCAAAACAAGACCCTGATTGAAGAGCTGAAAGCTCTGAAGGACATTTACTGCCACAAAGCCGAGTAGCGGCGGTTTGCACGGCGGTCGCGGGTTGAAGGCAGGGCCCGTTTACAAACTGCTACAGCCAAACAAAAAAACAAAAAACATAAAAGAAAGACTATGGAACAAAAAACTGCCTGGACCGTGTTTGTTTCTCTGCTCACTCAGGCCCCGGTGTAACGCTGAAGACAGAGGTGTTGTCCCGGGGAATTAAAAAAAAAAAAAACAGCTCGAGCTTTGCCAGTTTCTGCTCTTGTTCTTATCTTGTTGCTCTTTGCATGTGAAGACTCGAGTGTCGCACACACTTTGCTTGCTGTTGCGTTTGGTGCACAGGGTGAAAGCCAACCAATCAGAGAGAGCCAGCTGATGAAGAGGAACAGGAAGAGGACATAGAGGTGCTTCCTGCAAAACGTACCGCTCATGTACAGAGATTATGAAGAAGGAAAAAAAAACCCACAACGGGTCAGCCGGGTCTCTCTCTCTCTCTCTCTCTCTCTCTCTCTCTCGCTCTCTCTCTCGCTCTACCAGCAAGTCTCTCTGAGGTCGGACGAGGTGCACATTAATCTAAGCAGATCTACCACCAGCTGTAACAGTGTTTACCTGAACATGTCATTTGTGTTTGATGCTTTTTATTCTTGGTTGTTTCATGCATTCCTTCATGCAAAAAAAACAAAAAAAAACACAATTTGGGGCGAATGAATGAAGCGATTTCCTGGATTTGTTAACTTAGTTTCAGTTTGTGCAGGAGCGCTTGATTTTTCAACGGCTCGTGAAGACATAACAGAAGAATTTAAAATGAAATCTCCTAATGTTTGGCATTTGATGCACATAAATTTGGAAACATATTTCAAGCCGATGTAGAGGAGAATTATCTGAGTCACTTAAGAGTCCAGAATCATCTTTACTTTAATGCGTACAGTGAACTGAATGTAGTTATCTGAAGTGATTCAAAGCACAGATAAAGTACCAAAGTGTCATTTTGGAGATGATCTAAATTTATATTGTGTAAGTATTCCACTCCACACGTTTATATATCTTCTACATGTTTTTGTAGCCCGTCAGCTCGCTGTTGATTCTCTTAATTGTTTTGCTTCCTTTCAGTTAATCGACATCATCACAGAATTTAAAGTTGAATTGTTGTGCTCGTTTCTGTTGATCAAATGATGGATATCCATTGTGGTATAAAACTGTATTTGATTATGGCTTGATATTTTAAAAATGCTCTGTTTAAAGGGTGATGCCAATTTCTGTCCTCTTTTTGTACGTGCGTGTTGACTGAGACGTTTTATCTTTAAATTATGATATATATATATATATATATCATCTCGTGTTCATGTCTGGTGATTTTAAAACTCGCTTGCTTTTTCCTGTCTCTGTTTAGTCGTTGAGTTTGTTCCACTGGATATGTTTTTTATTGTTTGAGGAAGATGAGTCGTATGGCTGCCAAAAGCTCCTCCTGGTAACAGTTGGGTATTTAAGTTGTGTTTGTATCACTAACTCTGTAATAATTCATTGTGTGGCAGTTCAAACTCGTCGTCATGGTTTGTGTTTGCAGAGGAAACGCCCCGTTCTGTTCAAAGGGAGGTTCTGTTTTTATTCGATATCAACTTTAATTAATTTTGGCTCCATCTTTTACCAGGTGTTTTCTTTTCAGTGTACTTCCTTGTTTGAAATGTAAACCAAAACATTTTTTTGTTTATCAAATAAAATATTCAAATGGAAACCAAGCTCGCAGTACTTCCACATCTTCAGGATTCAGGCTTTTCAAGCTCTTAAATTTGCACCAGACAAAAACTAAAGTTTGCATGTTGCTGCCTTTGTTCCAACGATGGTCTAAGCCTATAGCAGGATAACTGGAGGCTAGTAATATAGGTTTATAGGTATATAAGTAATATTTACAGTCTATGCTCAAAGCTGATTCACTGAAAGGCTGAGCAAGGTCTAACTATAAGCTTCATCAAAATGAGAACTTAAGCCTGTACTCTTAAAGGTACAGTACAGTGTGTCAGCCTCCATGAGACGTTCCTGTATATTAGTGTATTCATGTGGTGTCGGACACATCGGGAATACAAGTTTCCTCATTGTTTCTGAGTTGTTCAATGCACATGAACATCTGCTCAAGTCGAAACAACAACTCGGAAACTCGGGGGGAAAATTTAGGTGGCCGACTTGACGTCATATTGGTCCTCACATCCTCATGTTAAGATACTTTATATGAATTCAGTCACATCGACTTTTCACTGAAATATAACTCGTAACAGAGACATTAACACATCTTAGTAGCATCCACACTTTTTTTTTGTAGTTACAACATTCCAACTTTCCGCAAAAAGCACTAAACGCTCTAAAGTTGGAAGAACGACTTTACAACTCAGAAACAGAATGGGACCATCCGAGGAGCACACAAATGCAGCATGAGCTCCACAGGGGAGGGGCCTGATAATCGAAGGTTCTGCCTCCCATACTACTTTTGGAGACTCAACGTAAGGAAGCCTGAATTCTGCAAGGGCAATATTCTGGAGGAAAACATATGAGCTCTTTGAAGCTGGGCCGGTTTCAGGCCGATTAAGACCCCATTTGTTTTGTTGTATGAGTGATTGCATGTCTCTAGTTGTGCGGTGTACAGTAAGGCGGGATCACTGCCCGATCAGCTGCTCCCAACCAGTTGGATTATTTTCTGGCACGTTTGAAATGTTGCCCTTACGACTGAACACACACTTGCACAGTGACATCAAAGCCTGCATTGGGCCTGCACAAACAGCGTCCGAAATCACCATGGTAACAGCAGGCATGCCCATTAAGTCCATTGCTGCCCTCGCGTTATAAAAGAAACGTTGGCAGGAGACATCTGCTGACCTCCAGCTCACAGAGAATATTTGTAATGATTTAGCCGTGAGTAACCTTGTGTTTATTTGTGATGCTGACTGTGTGTGAGAGAGAGAGAGTGAGAGTGTTGTTTCACAATGTGTGTACTCGATCGGACCTCAACCTCCTTCTGTGGTCGTGAGTCGTAAAGGATTCAGTCGTACAATGTGAGCTGACATCCCACCACAACTTTTCTACAAACGGTGTACCCTATAGGCTTAAGACAGTGGTGTCCAAACTTTTTTTCTTGCGGGCCAAAATTGTCGTGTTAGAATCGCTCGCGGGCTGCAGGTTTTGTTTTTTAAAATATAGTTGAAAAAATAGTAAGGCTTTGTAGATCAGAATCAAAAGGCTCGCTAAAGAAACCCTGTAATAAAAGGAAATCAAATATTTAGATTTCTTCGTTCTACTATATTTGTTTTTTTCTCAGAATCCAGTCTGTAACGTGGTTCATGTTTTTGGAAAAGCTTTCTTCATTTAGCTCAGGTCATTAAATGGTTAAACAACAGTCTGCTTGTTTGCAAAAACTTTGTATATGTTTTTTGTTCATAGTTTACAAAAAAAATTGGAAAATAGTAAAAGCTGTAGATTTAAAAACAACCACAACAACATACATGTTACTGAACATTTTCTATTTTAGGAATATTGTTCAGCCCTTGTTAACATGAAAAAGAAAAATAAGATGATGTGCCGATCTTAATCGAGGCCTCAAAATCTTCTGATTCTTCATTTGAAGTCACGGGCCGCAAAAAAATCCCCTCAAGGGCCGCAAATGGCCCTCGGGCCGCACTTTGGACACCCCTGGCTTAAGATATTGTGGTGCTGATGATGTCATCTTTCAGTTGAAAAAGAAGGGTTTTTGAATTTCATACTTTATTGAACGCCATTTGAAATCAATTATCAGTACATACACAGAGTAACAATGAGCTAATCATTTCAACATTTAGAAATGAAGTGACAAAATGTATTCTTATTTACGCCATCACAGATAGTTTTTTACATCAAGGCTCATTGGAAGCAAAGAGTTAAATATCCTCAAAGAAACGAGACCACGGCTTCATCATACACAGTGAACACACACACACTGTTCAAGGCTAAAGTGTACTCCATTGTTTCTGCATACCTTCAGCTGTTCCTCTCTGTACAGACATGTGTTGCCTGAGGCCTTTCTGGTCTGACACACAGCAACAACAACAACTGCATCCTTTAGAGGCAATCTTTTTTTATTACATGATCTACATTGTTGCTTTTTGTAATACAGTGGTTACCTCATTCACCCAGCTCATTTATTAATGGGATTAGTTACTTCTGATGGTCAGTTTCCATAGCAACCTATGTCATCAGTGTGTGAATGTGTAGGTGTAACCTGCGGTGTAAAAGTGGTTTAAGTAGTCAGAAGACTAGAAACAGCGCTATACATGCTCAAGTCCAATTTTACCATTTAGTTCCTGGCTCACATATCCCACAATGCCATGCGTGTATCTTACTTGAAGCTTCATCCAGTAAATAAGAGATGAAGGTTAGAAAATCAAGTAATTTCAAGTAACCCCACTTGAAATTGTCTTTAGTCCTAAGGGTTTTTTTTGTGTGCCTGAGATTGAGTGAGAATCAAAATCTCATATTAACAATGAAAACTTGTAGGATTCAGGTTACAAGTTCCTATGATGTGTTTGTAAAAGTCAAAAACGTCTTTGTTAATCACATTTTTTTTTTTTTTTAAAGTTTTCTGAATACACATGAAAACAAAAAGTGTTTTTTTTTCTTTGTTAACTTAGAATGTTGTTACTTCAAACTGCTTGAATGTTTGAGTTTTATTACAAAAAAGGTCTCAGGAGCCGTTCAAGTAAAAATAATTATTCAAAGGAAGGGAATGTGAGTGAAAATGGTTAGTTTCCATAGCAACCGCTGGCAATATTGACCTCAAAGGGGTTGATGGTGTTAAAAGCTGCAATAGCTCAACGTGTGTCTTTGGGGGTTTATTTCATTTTCAACACATTTTAATTTCAAACGTGCACATGAACTTAACTTATCAATATAACGTTTAATGATGTAGAGATTTTAAACCTTAGAAATGACATCACACCCAGAGAAACAGACTCTAGCTGTGGAGACACACACTCTGTTTTACTGTTTTATTATTTGAACATGGAAAAGAAAACTCTCTCTCTCTCTCTCTCTTTCAATGTGGGCTCACCACAGGGTGCTGTGCTCTTTCGCGGAGGGTCCATTAGTTTAAGGACATGTGCTGATCTAAGATCTGTTCTGTTTTTGTTTTGTGAATGTTAGGATGTAAAGTACGGCTGTACATTATGCAGACTGATAAATAAAGGTCCAGTTAAAAAAATCCAACACACACACACACACACACACACACACACACACACACACACACACACACACACACACACACACGCACGATGTTGAATATGCTTGTTGAAAGAAAAAATGGGTCTCTTAAGAAAAACCTTGAAAGTGTTGTCCATGAACAGAAAGCGTTGCAGCTCTCCAACACAAAAGCATCCATTTCTTTTTTTGATGCTTTCAATAAATGTCTTCTCACATTTGACCGTTGACATTTTCATTTTTTGCAATATTTAAACAAAAATGTTCTCATAAGAGTCAAGCATCATCCAAGGATAAAAATGTTTTCAAAGACATATTAAAAAAAACTCAGTTCTTGCTGCACACGCTCGACTTTCCCCTCTGAGAATCAATAAAGTATCATCTCATCTTAATGGATAATTGAATCAGTTGATAAAATCTGCACTCTCTAAATTTTTTGATTATCCAACATTTGAATTCAATCCATTTACAATTTTTCCATGCAGCTTAAACCAAAACCAAACTAGATCTGAATAATCAGGCATGGGAGGCTCTTTAATACTGATTTTTTTTTGCCTTCTAATCTTCACGGCCTTGGGTCCAGAGTGTCTGAAGTGGAAATTTCCACCTCCAAAATAACCGCCCACATGCACCGAGATACCTTGACAACAAAAATAGAGCTTCACTGTGGTGGTGAAGGAGGACCCCTGCTGGTCACTACACACTACTGCACAAGCTCAAACTCACTCTTTGTAAAAGGTTTTAGTTATGTTGACTTCAGTCTAAGTTTATTTTCATTCATTGACCAATCAAAACTACCCCTCTAAAGACATGAAGTCACCAAAGACATCATTAAAAAAATAAATCCATATAATAGTTTCAGGCCCACACAGACAGAATGAATGGATATTTTCCTAAATGTCTGACTTTTTAAATTGTTGACATTAAGCCATCTGATAGTTCTCAAAGTTTAATTTGCTATCTCGTTAGTTAGGCTAGTTAATTAATTAGGTAGTTAATGCAGTGAGTTCTGATCATGTATTCTGATTGGACAAGAGGCACTGGACCTTTCACAATATGTATCACTCCGCCTAAAGAGCTGACTGTTTTTCTTCAATCTCATACCTCAGAATCACACAACAGACTCTAGTTTCATGATAAAATTCATTTATTTTTAAGTAGGCTATGCTAAATCTTGACACTACAGCTGCACTGTGGTAACCATGGACACCATAAGGCTCTGGCAAGAGTGCAGAAGAATGTTTGGGTTGCTTGGCAACAGTCTAGTTCCAGTTAAATTGTTACTACTAGAGTTACAAAATAATCTGTTTTTTTTTTTCTGCTTGTATGACTGATAAATAGATAGATAGATAGATAGATAGATAGATAGATAGATAGATTCAGGAGTGTCCCATAGCTCACAAGTTAGAAAAAAATAGAACAAACAGAGAAAACAAAACATCAATATTCAATTAAAACTGCAGAGATTATTAAAATACTAAAAGTCTTTGTATTCCTAAATGCTTCTTATAATGGCACAAATCACCAGGGTGTTAGGGAGAGAAACAAGAAAAAGGCAGACAGTAACATTGGCCTGTGTGTTAAAAAGCCTGATGGCTGTGGGGACGAAAGATCTCCTGAACCTCTCGGTCCTGCAGAGTCAATTATGTCATGAAGAGGATGACTAACATCGTCCAATATATTCTGTCCTTTCTTTCACACGCGTCTCTCCACCTCAATCCTCAGAGAGTCCTTACACTAGCATGACGCACCTTCATTAAGGCCTCAGTGTGCATCAGAAGCCCCTTTCCCACTCATGTTCTGTGGGGATGAAAGCAATAAAAGCTTGACATTCACACCTAATGATTTGATTTAGGTTGGATATGTTCTCCCCAGATCTCTTGCACGATAAAAATTATTTATTTCTAGTAAATAAACTTGACATCAAGTCAGTTGTACTTAAATCTTTAAGTTGAAAAATGTTTCCATAGACATAAGCAGCTAATCGTGTTAGTCTCGTAACTCTCGGCTGAATTTGATGCATTATCAGCCCTATGGTAACACTGAGGGGAGTTTACAGTCAGCTGAATCAATGCATAGAAAACTTAACATAACATTGTGGCACAGTGGGTGAGAAGCTCTTCACCACTTGTCACTTAAATCTTCTTTTGATACCAAATCACATTATTAATTACAGTTGTGTTTTGCTTGTGTAACATTGCAGTACTTACTACTATCCCGGGTTAGTTTGTGTTAGCTTTAAGTTCCAGTTCACATCAAAGTATAAATAAACGTAAAGCAAACACACAGTTTTGATTTAGTTCAGTCATTTTTATTTAACTTCTGGAATTACAAAATATAATTTTTTGTCTCTTATCCATACTTACCTCTGTTTGTTCAGTTCCCCATGTGGTCCCATCATGCAGCTAAAAGGGGCTGGCCCAGCGCTTCCTGGGTATTTATCAGATTGATGATGTCATCGCTGACATCATTAGGGCAGACCACCTTTCTTACGATAAATTCTGACTATAGCGATGTGATTGTTGCAAATCCTTTCATTGGGATAACGATGTAACTGCACTTACTTTCGCAGCCCTATAGCCTACCCTGACCTGTGTTTAAATATTGTTTTAATTTTGGGTAATTATGATTCCAAAGAGGTGGAGAATCTCAAGACCCTGGTGTCCCACCTCCGTCAGCTCCTGGACCTGCACAAGAAACACGACTGCAGACTTTCACTTTCAGTCTTTGAGAAGGTGTGTCTTTCATTAAAAACCCATTTTATGATAAACAAGTGTAAAAGAGATTCAAAATAATATCTGAAATTCACAGCAAGAAAACCAGGGCTGAAATATTGATAAAATAAAAACTTGTGCGATGTTACAGGTGAACTCATGATGTAATACAAGATATGCATGTCTACTTCTAACAGTAAAGTACTCATGGTGTAATGTTTAACCTTATAAAGCAAATGGACTGTTAAAAACAAAGAAAAAGAGTTCAGGTGACATTTGTGCCCAATTAACTTTGTTTACATTACTTTCACTCATGTCATTAGTGCCTATGTGTGGAGTCATGAAGTGGGGGTGCAATAAATTAAATTGGCATGAATCAGGACGGTGATATATTCTCTATCTATATTTAGTACCACTTTAAATTTACAAGTTTATTTAAGACAGAGAGATAATGCTTTGTAGTGTATCCATGAATTAAACTGTATTGGAATTATAATTAGTCCTTCTACATTTTATTACTGGTGTTTTTCTGACTGCATTTTAAACTGGTTTTGGCTGTAATCATTCTAATTGAACTGACTTTGACAGGGAAGTGTGGAGTTCTTCATGCTGAACAGAAAGTCTCTCCAGAGCTGGTCGCCGCCACAGGGGAGAGCAGTATCCTGCCTCGTGACGAGCTACTTCTACATCATATCAAGGTAAGACAACACCACTGCTGGAACATTAAACCTTGTGCCCTCCTCAAATGTATTTATATTTTTCTGATTTTTCTCTAACTTAGAATTTTATATTATTATGACTTTCTGTTTTTACAGTGCAGCTTGTTTTCGTTTCACAAGTTACAACAATTAAAGTGAGCCCCCCCCCCCCCCCCCCCAACATTCATGTGTGGCTTCATCGTCTGTCCCCTTTAGACACAAAATTCACACTGGCTGTTTTGAATACTTCCATCCTATTAATATCCGAGACAAAAACATAATAAATATGTAACTTATGTTAAGTGCCAAAATACCTGATGGCATGCTACAGGTCACTAAAGGCTGTTGCAATTTTGCTTGTGCAAGCCAGCAAGCTTTTTTGTGCCTGTTCTGACCCACAGTCCTCTGCAAAGCTGAAAAAGCATCATGTCCACAGACTGAATAAGGAGAAGTAGCCTCTAATTCTTTTAAAGTATTTATTAACCTTTATAAGTAGTGTTCCCACTTTAGATCCACTACCTGCAGAGGAGCTTTATTAACTCTTAATAAGTGCATGATAAAGTATTTATTAACCTTTATAAGTAGTGATCCCACTTTAGATCCAGTACCTGCAGAGGAGCTTTATTAACTCTTAATAAGCACATAATAAAGTATTATTAACCTTTATTAGGCATTAATATGAACCTAATAAAGTCTTAACAATGTCAATAAACATCTTATGAACGTCTATAAGTGGTCTATAAACAAGTTTCTTTGTGTTAATTAATATCTTACAAGCCAATTATAAATTAATTTATAGTTTAATTAACACTCATGAAGTCTTATTAATGTTCATAAACATCTTATTAATGTTTATGACAGTATATAAAGTGTCAGTACATTTCTAATAAGAGCCTATTAGTGGCTTATAAGACATAATAAATGCGTTATTATGCCTATATTAACACTCATATAGTCTTATTTGTGTTAATAAGAATTTAATAAGTGACTTATAAGTGACTTATCACCTGTTATTAATGCTTAATAAGGCTACAGCGGTGGAGGATAGAAAATGTCAGTGTCTCTTCACATTCAACGGTGGAGACATTGAGAGCAAGGGATAGAGGCAGAGTGGAGGGGATCTATCCCTGTCAGAGCTTAAGGAGTTTTCTAACAGTACATTGACCTTGAGTGCTCACCATTGATTTCCAGTAACGCCTCCCAAACAGCACTGCGTACCCCGTCGAGCACTGCGGGACCCTGCTTGGGAACAGATTTCCCAAATTCCGTTAGCGTGCCTCCTGCCCGGGATGATGGATAGTCCTCCTGTATCCCATCAATCCTCACCTGCCGCCGAGGAGGTGACACCTGGGCCAGATTTATCATCATATACGACATCAAGCCAAGTGACCAATCAGAGAGTGCCGTACTAAACTGAGGCCCCTCCCCCCCTGGGCTCCATTATGTTTGGAAACAGATTTATTTCTGCTTTGCGAGAAGAGGATGAGAGAGGAAGAAGCGAGAAGGAGAGAACAGACTCAAGGATGCTTCAAAAGGATTTCATTGTGCACTTGCGTACATTTTTAGGACCCTCAAGCAGTATAACAAAAACAGCTGGTCAAATCTGAAGAAGCAGAGGCCAACTTATTCTGAGTCATTTATTTTTAAATCTTGTTCGTGCAAATATTTTCCAAAAGTTTCCAAATTGTGACAAAAGCAGGTTATTGTGAGTCAGTATACAGAGACAGGTTTTGCTAATAAATGGCATTATATTATTGTATGGTTTATTTTTTCAAACTAAGATATTAAAGGACAATATACAACTGTTTAACCAAAACTCACTGTAAAAACAAAAAGTCATAATAACATACAATTCTGAGTTAGTTTTACTTCAAGTCCACGAAAATGTTGTGTTATATTATACGTTTATGTCACCTCAACTACATGAAAGGTTTCCAACATTGAAAAGTGACTCGTATTAACTTAAAAATTGCGAGATTTCTCTTGCAGCCGCCCTGTCTCTCACACAAGATATATAAATTTAAAAAAAAAGGCCTGAACTGCTTGTAAAAAGTGAAAATAATTTTGCAAATTTGACTTGATGACGTTAAATTTGCTTGCTGCATTAGCAATATTTTTACAGATAAAAGCAATCCAGGTTTTATTTTGTATCTTGAAGAGGTTTTTCTGGACCTGTCAGGTGATTGTGTCTTTTAATAAGTGTATTGTTGACTAGAAATGACATAAATACACTTGGTAATATGGAGAAGAATGGCAGCAGAATCCAGGGACAGATGTATATGAATGAAGATCAGAGGGAATTAGTGAATAACTTTAAGTAGTTTGACTTCTTTTCACATCACTCTCTTCTGCACAAACTGAGTTCAGGTGATCTTTACATCCCTGGTTAGCAGGATTAAGGCGCCCTCTTGTGGTGATTTTTACTCTCTGCAGGAAAGCATCTGTATTATTATCCTCCCTTGATATCAATCACACCGCTCAATGTAAATACTGTTAAAACTCTTCCTCAAGTAAATGAACTCATCTGTTACATATATATATATATTTTATTACAAGTTATCTCAGCATGTTTGCTCGACCCAACACTGCACTATTCTCTCATCCAGCCTAGTTCGTGTTAGTCTTTGCTTACATTGTGTTTATTGTTGTAATTTAATGTTGTCCTTTTTGTGCATAGAGAGTATCGTTTTAATGAAGTCAAATTCCTTGTGTGTGAAAGCATACACGGCCAATAAAGCTGATTCTGATTCTTCTGATTCTGATGCTGCATTCAGGACACATTGGAAATATAGGAAAGAAAAGTCTGTCAGGATGTCAAACTTCAGTTTGTTTACACATTAAATCAGTAAAGTGTGTTCAATGTCTCTTGTTTAATCATTTCATGAACACATTCACACAATCAGTTTGTTTGATCAGAATCTCCGCTCAAAGAAAACGATGATTTATCTCCTTATTGATTTAATCAGGAGGATTAAAGTTTTAAAATACCTCAGAGGACATCTTTTACTTTACTTTGAATATGAACAACAACATTTATTCTGACTAACTCATTTCTTTAAGTGTGATTTTATAGATTTTCTACAAATGTACAAAGTGGTGAGAAGAGAAAATCAACATTAAAGAAAAGTTTGCTGCTCTCTCTTTTCAGACTCATGAATCAGAACAGAAATAAAAGCATATAAATGTATGGACGCAGAGAAATGTCAGTTCAGGTGAACAAAAGTCATCCTGAGCAGTGAAAGAGTCCACGGCTAAACAGACACAGGAAGGAGTGTCACTTAAAGACACTCAAACATTTACAGAACAGACGAGAAGAGGTCAAAGTACCGCCCATAAAGTTTGATTGACAGGTGACGATGATCAGATCTCAGCAACGAGCATGAATAAAAATCAAGTTGAAGATTTAAAACACAGCAAGTTAAACATCTGTCTGGTTAATGACTTCTGTCTACTTCAGTTTACACAACTCAGCAGAGTCTCCAGGAGAATAATATAACCCCAGTCCAGCATGTAGAGGCTGAGTGAATGTGGTCTGGACTCTGTGGAGGAGAGTCATGGTTTCAGAGATGCTGTAGAAGGACAGAATACCTGCTCTGTGATCCAGGTACACTCCTACTCTGGAGGACTGAGGACCTGAGACAGGAGTCCTGACATTGTTGTTATAAAAGTCATAACTGTTGTTGTAACAATCTAACGCCCAAGATTTGTCATTACGTCCAAACAGACATTCATATGAGCTCCCTGCTCTGCTGATATTCTTGTATGTGACTGCTACAGAAACTCTTCCTCTCAACTCCACCTCCCAGTAACAACGTCCAGTCAGAATCTCTTTACTCAGGACCTGACGCCAATCAGTAAATCTGTCTGGATGGCTAGAATACGACTGATGTTCTGTCATTACTGTTACTTTTCTGTTCTCATCAGATAATAACAGCCGTGTGTGTGCTGTGTTTGGATCCAGTGTGATGTCACATGAATATTTTAAGAACTCAGCTCTGGTCTTGGGCTCTGGTTCTGGTTCTGGTCCTGACAGTAAAACATCCACTTCACTCACTGTCTGTGAGATGTTTGTCCATTTCTCTCTCAGGACGTCCTGTAGTTTATCTCTGACTTCTGATACAGCTGCTGTCACATCCTCAAAGTACCTCAGAGGACGGATCTTGATGCTGGATGAGTGTGTAGATTCACTGAGTGGTGACAGTGAGGGGTAGTCGTGTAGAAACTGGTTGTGATCTTCTGTGTGTGAGAGCTTCTCCAGTTCAGCGTCTCTCCTCTTCAGCTCAGTGATCTCCTGCTCCAGCTTCTCCTGAAGCTCTCTGACTCGACTCACTTCAGTTTGCTGCTGGGATCTGACCTGCTGCTTCACATCAGAGCGTCTTTTCTCCATGAGACGGATCAGCTCAGTGAAGATCTTCTCACTGTTCCCCACTGTTTTATCAGCAGAGCCATTGATAGCCTCCACCTCCTGTTGAAGCAGCTTCACATCTTTCTCTCTGTCCTGGATTCTCTGCTGGATGTTTTGTCGACTCACCCCGAGCTCTCTCTGCCTCTCTGTCCTTTCTGCTGCAGCGGTGACTGTGTCATGACCTTTGTGTTCGTCCATTAAACAGAGATAACAGATAGACTGCTGATCAGTCCGACAAAATACTTTCATTTCCTCATTATGACGAGAGCAGACGTTCTCCTGGAGCTTCTTGGAGGGCTCCACCAGCTTGTGTTTCTTTAATGGAGCTACTTCAAAATGAGGCTGGAGGTGTTTCTCACAGTAAGAGGCCAGACACTGCAGACAGGACTTACAGGCTTTCAGTTTCCTCCCAGTGCAGACATCACAGGCCACATCTTCAGGTCCAGCATAGCAGTGATCAGCAGGAGCAGCTTGGAGTCCAGTCTTCTTCAGCTCCTCCACTAAAACTGCCAACATGGTGTTTTTCCTCAGGACAGGCCTCGGTGTGAAGTCCTGTCTGCACTGAGGGCAGCTGTAGATTGTCTTCTCATCCTCTTTATCCCAGTGGCTTTTAATACAGTTCATACAGTAACTGTGTCCACAGGGAACAGTCACCGGATCCTTCAGGAGATCCAGACAGATGGAACAAGAGAAGGCCTCCCGGTCTAGTTGAACTCCTTTCTGCGCCATTTCTCCTCTCGGTAACAACAACTGTCTGAGTTTCACTTCCTGAGAAATCAGACTAGCTCCACCTCTGATCTGCACAGCATGTGTTCGTTCAGTGAACGTCAGCTCTTCTTGGTTACACCCATCCTCAACTTGTAGATCTAAAGGGGAGGGAACCAGGAAATATAGAGTCAGAGTGGAGCTGGCTGTGTTTGAGAGCAGGAAGAAGAGGGAGGGGGAGGGAGACTTGTTTACAACAGAGAACATTTCTCTTTTAAAAACACTTCTCATTTCAGATTTTACAAGATGAACTCTTCTTTGAATCGGAGGGTTTGGAGAAGGCTTTCTGCCCCCAGTACTGCATGTTGTTTGTACAGCAGCTTAGAGGTTGCTCTGTTGTGAAAGTGCAATGCAGGCTTCATAAAAGTCAATCATTAAACTCATAAATGTCTGTGTTGCATGCTGGGAAATGTATTTGTAATGCTTACTGTGCAGGCGTCACTTTGCTGCCAGTGGTGTTTTCTGAAGCAGCTTGTGATGACGATGAGCCCTCTCTGTGCAGATAAATGCAATTCTTCCTCTTGTCTTCAAATATTCTGCTTGTATGTATGCAACACTGAAGCCTGCTCCCCGCCTCCACACTCTGTCACGCTCAGAGCATGCACGGCGGGGCTGACCACGGACAGATTGGCATTCTTGTCATGCTCACATTGATTTGAAGCTTCTCACACAAACAGCAAAAGCGAGTCGTAAGTAGTTAGTGAATTAAATGTTATTAGAATCAATAATAGAAAACAGCAGCCAGCAGTAACTAAGTGACTCATAGGCTGTTTCAGTGACAGCCGGCGCTTACTGAAAGAACTGGTTTACTCCTGCATTCACACCAAAGCTGGAAAAACAACTTCCAAACTCAGGAAAACAAACAGTCACAGGAGCATTTAAACAGTTTCATCGTCAGAAGTCATTAATTAGATCTTTGCTGAATAAAAACTCTTCTTGTGTTAACTCATCAGACAAACGATTGTGACCTCACAGACATTTATGTAACAGAAGAATTCAGCGAGATTATCCCGTTTAAGTATCTAAGATTAAAGGTGAGGGCATTCAGCAGCCGGACTCCGACATCCTCTCAGGCCGAGCTGATTGACAGGTGCTGGGCGGGGTGAAGACGTCGGGGTCACTGATGCCCAGCTGCAGGTTGAAGAAGCGGGTGGAGGTGGTGACGCTGCTGTTCCTGGCGTAGGTCTCCTGCACGGGGTAGCAGTCCTTCAGGGTGTAAACGCCCACCCAGGTCTCATCTGGTGGAGAGATGAGAAAAAGGTCACAGCAGCTCTAAGAGGAACTGGAGGTTCATATCCAGCAGAAGTTGCTCCTTAAATCTGATGAAGCTTCATTTTTATTGTGAAGCAGCTTCAGGAAGAACGTACACAAACACTGGATTCAAGCAGCACGGACACTTTGTGTTTTAAAGTTACCACATAATCTAAAAGATGTTTAAAGGCTTTATATGTGATTTTTTGATCCAGCAGATGTCGCCCTTGAGCACCAGCATGAAACCAAAACAACTCGCGCTGCATTGTTGTGTTAGCATGCTAATGCTAGCGATCTTTATTATGCTGGTATCTTCACACTGCATGTAAATTTACCTGAAATGAGCGTGATCTAGAAACACAGTTAAGCAGTGAGTACAGTATGTTATTCTTCTTTTCTCTAGTCCCTCAATTAAACAACTTTTATACTCGAGGGGAGGAGTCAGCCGGCCGTCCTGGCGATGTAAACAAAGTGAAGATAGGACTCTGAAAACTCTGAAAACATGTTACACCCATTGTAGACAGTCATGACTCACAGAGTTATTTTCAGAGGATATACTTGATTTCTACATTTAAGTGTGAATAATCACATATTAAGCCTTTAACTGTTTTTAACACAGATGTCCTCCATTAAACGCAAGGTGTTGAAAAACTGAGCAGATATAGAAGTGCAAAAGATCGTAGTCTGTTCTGACGACCCCTGACTGTGTCAGTGCTCCTCCTGTTGTCTTGTATCTCTCCCCACTCAGGTTGTCTTCAGGTAGAAAGGGGCGGAGCCAGTTACTTTGATGAGGGAGAGAGTGATGACCCGCTGCCAACACCGAGGGGCCACGCGGCCTTGGGTGCAGGGATCTACCGTTAATGATCCATCCACAGGTTCACCTACGGAAACCTTGTTACGACTGTCTTGGCTTGTCTGCACTGGCTCCCTATACAGTCTAGAATAGAATTCAAGATCCTTCTTCTCACTTACAAAGCTCTAAATGGCCAGGCACCATCTTATCTTAAGTGTACTATGGGAGGTAAAGCCTTCAGTTATCGGTCTCCTCTCCTCTGGAACCGCCTTCTAGCCGGGGTCCGGGAGGCAGACACAGTCTGTATTTTTAAGAATAGACTTAAAACTTTCCTTTTTGATAAATCTTATAGTTAGTGCTGGTGTAGACCAGCAATTAGTTATGCTGCTATAGGCTTAGTATACCGGGGGAACTGGCACCTTGAGCTCCTCTCTCTCTCTCTCTCTCTCTCTCTCTCTCTCTCTCTCTCTCTCTCTCTCTCTCTGTGCATATACAGTACATCATATTACTGCATGTATCTATCTGTAAATCTCAGTCACTAACCACCTACTTTCCTGAGAGCTCTTGAGCTCTCTTAGGCTCCTCAAGATCGTTGGTTGACAGCCTGCCAGAACAACCCCCCCCACCAAATTGTTGATGGACGGTTTGCCTCCCCCCACCCCCTTGCTCCCTATCCCTCTTCCTGCATCTTATCCCATCTCTCCCCCTATCCCTTTCCAACCCCGGCGCAGTCTAGTCCTGTGAAGGCTGTTTCGTCATGAGCCGGGGATCCGGCCGAAGATTTCTGCCTTTTAATAAGCCACTTTTTTCTTACCACTGTAACTTTTGCTGCTTTGTTAAAGTGCTCATGATGGATAGGCCGGATCTTTGTAACATGGCAATAAGTAAGGTCTTTTTACCTGCTTTTTTGTGACGTTAAGAGACAAAGAGTAAGGTCTTTTACCTGCTTTTTGTAAAGTGTCTTGAGATAACACTTGTTATGAGTTGACGCTATACAAATAAATTGAATTGAATTGAATTGAATGTCATGCACCTGGGCAGACTGGGCCTTGGTGTATAAGCTGGTTTCTTAGTCTCTCTCTCTCTCTCTTGTCAACACTCACTTTGGTTGGTGGTCTTTGTTTAGCCACAACACCACACATTCACCATTGCCATCACCACTGATGGCCTGGATTGTGACAATGTGTTTACCACAGATAAACCTACTTTATGTCATTTGGAAGGTTTGATTTTGGTGTCAGGCTGGCTGCACCCTAAGCCGTCATTTCAGGAGGAGTGATCTGGATATTCTCTCGACCTGGATGTTCACATATGCACCTCACAGTGGGAGACTATCCCTGTCACTGGCAGTTAATACTGACTTATTTCTTTGATTATGACTTTCTGTCTGTGCATGTCCTTTCTGGTGTTGTGTTTCAAAAATATTTTAAAAACCAGGTTTACGCTGGCGTGCCAGGCTTCCTGTCCGACCACTCCTGGACCTCCACGTTGTCCCCGGGGCCTCCGATGATGTACTGGTCCTCGAAGGTGGAGTTGGCTGGGATGTCGAAGAGATCCCAGGCCTCGGTCAGAGAGATCTTTGAGCAGTCCTTCGTCTTCTGGTCGATCTGGAACATCACCAGGCTCTGGTGCAAAAAGATGTACTCGAAGAACCTGGAGCCGAGGAAGAGAAAGATGAAGAAGTGACATCTTTGAATGTATTCTTCTGGCCAAAACAACAGAACAAAACCTAAAAAGTATTTAATTTATAATCAGGAAAATTAGGAAATCTTCGCATTTCAGAATCTGAAATCTGAAACATCTGGAATGTTTTATAATTAATTAAAATGTATAGCATAATTTCTTTTGACTAATTGATTGATTGGCTTATGTTGCAGCTCTAAATCATACCTTCTTGTTCCCATGTAGAGAGCTTTAACCACGCCTGCCATTTCTTTACATTTATTAACTATATTTAAAACATTAAAAATAACCGCTCCGTGATGGCTCCATATTTCACTCTTTATCATTTTCTGAGTTTATATTTCTACTTTCATCAATCTACATCTTTCTTTTCTGTTGATGTCACGATGGTTAATGTTATTTTCCAGCTTATTTTTCTGTCATATATGTCGGTAGGTGTGCCGCTCACTCGTCCATCACTCTGAGTGAAGAGAGGAACTTCTTATACGCGACTCTCTAATCCCTAAAACCCTGAGTGAATGAAAGTTTGTCTTTTTGTTTCTTTTATCACAGTTTAATTTAGTAAAAAATGTATTTATTTCCCTGAAAACTCTCCTTTTTAATTGGATTTATTATTTTGTGATGCCTAAAATAAGCTGGTTCAGTCTCCAAGTGAGGCCTCAATTAACACTAAAATCTTACTAAGAAGCCTGATAACGTCAAAAGCAGATCAATACACATATTGTAAACCATGGTCACCTGAAAAGTCTGGATAAACATCTTATTTCAAGATATATAACTAAAAAAAATAAAGGTCTGAACTGCTTGTAAAAAGTGAAAATAATATATTTATGCAAATTTGACTTGATGACACCTTTTAACATTTAAACAAGTTAAATTTGCTTGCTGCATTAGCAATATTTTTACAGATTAAAAGCAATCCAGGTTTTATTTTGTATCTTGAAGAGGTTTTTCTGGACCTGTCAGGTGATTGTGTCTTTTAATAAGTGTATTGTTGACTAGAAATGACATAAATACACTTGGTAATATGGAGAAGAATGGCAGCAGAATCCAGGGACAGATGTATATGAATGAAGATCAGAGAGAATTAGTGAATAACTTTAAGTAGTTTGACTTCTTTTCACATCACTCTCTTCTGCACAAACTGAGTTCAGGTGATCTTTACATCCCTGGTTAGTAGGATTAAGGCGCCCTCTTGTGGTGATTTTTACTCTCTGCAGGAAGGCATCTGTATTATTATCCTCCCTTGATATCAATCAATCACACTGCTCAATGTAAATACTGTTACAACTCTTCCTCAAGTAAATGAACTCATCTGTTACATATATATATATATTTTATTATAAGTTATCTCAGCATGTTTGCTCGACCCAACACTGCACTATTCTCTCATCGAGCCTTGTACGTGTTAGTCTTTGCTTACATTGTGGTTATTGTTGTAATTTAATGTTGTCCTTTTTGTGCATAGAGAGTATTGTTTTAATGAAGTCAAATTCCTTGTGTGTGAAAGCATACGCGGCCAATAAAGCTGATTCTGATTCTTCTGATTCTGATGCTGCATTCAGGACACATTGGAAATATAGGAAAGAAAAGTCTGTCAAAATGTTTTTAGACGTCAACATGTTAAAGAGATCTCTGCTCATTCCTCAAAAGCAAATCTTTTTTAGTGAGGAGAGCTGAAGGAACAGAGAGTGAGTGACAGACGCTCTTCAGCTCTAAACACCAACACATGAACAAAGTGACTGAGTTTGACTCTCCATCAGCTTCTTACGACACCCTGCAATGAAGACGAGAAGAAAACATTTTGTTCTTGTGTTTATTCAGGATGTCAAACTTCAGTTTGTTTACACATTAAATCAGTAAAGTGTGTTCAATGTCTCTTGTTCAATCATTTCATGAACACATTCACACAATCAGTTTGTTTGATCAGAATCTCCACTCACAGAAAACGATGATTTATCTCCTTATTGATTTAATCAGGAGGATTACAGTTTTAAAATACCTCAGAGGACATTTTTTTTTACTTTACTTTGAATATGAACAACAACATTTATTCTGACTAACTCATTTCTTTAAGTGTGATTTTATAGATTTTCTACAAATGTACAAAGTGGTGAGAAGAGAAAATCAACATTAAAGAAAAGTTTGCTGCTCTCTCTCTTCAGACTCATGAATCAGAACAGAAACAACAGCATATAAATGTATGAATACAAATAATCAAACATGGAGAGTGGAGAGAAGTTGATATTTTCACGCAGAGAAATGTCAGTTCAGGTGAACAAAAGTCATCCTGAGCAGTGAAAGAGTCCACGGCTAAACAGACACAGGAAGGAGTGTCACTTAAAGACACTCAAACATTTACAGAACAGACGAGAAGAGGTCAAAGTACCGCCCAAAAAGCTTGATTGACAGGTGACGATGATCAGATCTCAGCAACGAGCATGAATAAAAATCAAGTTGAAGATTTAAAACACAGCAAGTTAAACATCTGTCTCGTTAATGACTTCTGTCTAGTTCAGTTTGCACAACTCAGCAGAGTCTCCATAATAATAAAACCTGAGTCCAGCATGTAGAGGCTGAGTGAATGTGGTCTGGACTCTGTGGAGGAGAGTCATGGTTTCAGAGATGCTGTAGAAGGACAGAATACCTGCTCTGTGATCCAGGTACACTCCTACTCTGGAGGACTGAGGACCTGAGACAGGAGTGAAGACTTTGTTGTACCAAAAGTAATAAATGTTACTTTCACAATATAACGCCCAAGATTTGTCATTACCTCCAAACCAACATTCATCTGAGCTTCCTGCTCTGCTGATATTCTTGTATGTGACTGCTACAGAAACTCTTCCTCTCAACTCCACTTCCCAGTAACAACGTCCCATCAGACTCTCTTTACTCAGGACCTGACACCAATCAGTGAATCTGTCTGGGTGACTAGAATAAGACTGATGTTCTGTCATTAATGTTACTTTTCTGTTCTCATCAGATAATAACAGCAGTGTTTGTGCTGTGTTTGGATCCAGTGTGATGTCACATGAATATTTTAAGAACTCAGCTCTGGTCATGTTCTCTGGTTCTGACAGTAAAACATCCACTTCACTCACTGTCTGTGAGATGTTTGTCCATTTCTCTCTCAGGACGTCCTGTAGTTTATCTCTGACTTCTGACACAGCCGCTGTCACATCCTCAAAGTACCTCAGAGGACGGATCTTGATGCTGGATGAGTGTGTAGATTCACTGAGTGGTGACAGTGAGGGGTAGTCGTGTAGAAACTGGTTGTGATCTTCTGTGTGTGAGAGCTTCTCCAGTTCAGCGTCTTTCCTCTTCAGCTCAGTGATCTCCTGCTCCAGCTTCTCCTGAAGCTCTCTGACTCGACTCACTTCAGTTTGCTGCTGGGATCTGACCTGCTGCTTCACATCAGAGCGTCTTTTCTCCATGAGACGGATTAGCTCAGTGAAGATCTTCTCACTGTTCCCCACTGTTTTATCAGCAGAGCCATTGATAGCCTCCACCTCCTGTTGGAGCAGCTTCACATCTTTCTCTCTGTCCTGGATTCTCTGCTGGATGTTTTGTCGACTCACCCCGAGCTCTCTCTGCCTCTCGCTCCTTTCTGCTGCAGCTGAGACTGTGTCGTGACCTTTGTGTTTGTCCATTAAACAGAGGAGACAGATAGACTGCTGATCAGTACGACAAAATACTTTCATTTCCTCATTGTGACGAGAGCAGACGTTCTCCTGGAGCTTCTTGGAGGGCTCCACCAGCTTGTGTTTCTTTAATGGAGCTACTTCAAAATGAGGCTGGAGGTGTTTCTCACAGTAAGAGGCCAGACATTGCAGACAGGACTTACAGGCTTTCAGTTTCCTCCCGGTGCAGACATCACAGGCCACATCTTCAGGTCCAGCATAGCAGTGATCAGCAGGAGCAGCTTGGAGTCCAGTCTTCTTCAGCTCCTCCACTAAAACTGCCAACATGGTGTTTTTCCTCAGGACAGGCCTCGGTGTGAAGTCCTGTCTGCACTGAGGGCAGCTGTAGATTGTCTTTTCATCCTCTGTGTCCCAGTGGCTTTTAATACAGTTCATACAGTAGCTGTGTCCACAGGTAGTAGTCACCGGATCCTTCAGGAGATCCAGACAGATTGAACAAGAGAAGGCCTCCCGGTCTAGATGAACTCCTTTCTGCGCCATTTCTCCTCTCTGTAACAACAACTGTCTGAGTTTCACTTCCTGAGAAATCAGACTAGCTCCACCTCTGATCTGCACAGCATGTGTTTGTTCAGTGAACATCAGCTCTTCTTGCTTACACCCATCCTCAACTTGTAGATCTAAAGGGGAGGGAACCAGGAAATATAGAGTCAGAGTGGAGCTGGCTGTGTCTGAGAGCAGGAAGAAGAGGGAGGGGGAGGGAGACTTGTTTACAACAGAGAACATTTCTCTTTTAAAAACACTTCTCATTTCAGATTTTACAAGATGAACTCTTCTTTGAATCGGAGGGTTTGGAGAAGGCTTTCTGCCCCCAGTACTGCATGTTGTTTGTACAGCAGCTTAGAGGTTGCTCTGTTGTGAAAGTGCAATGCAGGCTTCATGAAAGTCATTCATTGAACTCATAAATGTCTGTGTTGCATGCTGGGAAACGTATTTGTAATGCTTGCTGTGCAGGCGTCACTTTGCTGCCACCGGTGTTTTCTGAAGCAGCTTGTGATGACGATGAGCCCTCTCTGTGCAGATAAATGCAATTCTTCCTCTTGTCTTCAAATATTCTGCTTGTATGTATGCAACACTGAAGCCTGCTCCCCGCCTCCACACTCTGTCACGCTCAGAGCATGCACGGCGGGGCTGACCACGGACAGATTGGCATTCTTCTCATGCTCACATTGATTTGAAGCTTCTCACACAAACAGCAAAAGCGAGTCGTAAGTAGTTAGTGAATTAAATGTTATTAGAATCAATAATAGAAAACAGCAGCCAGCAGTAACTAAGTGACTCATAGGCTGTTACAGAACTGGAGGTTTATATCCAGCAGAAGTTGCTCCTTAAATCTGATGAAGCTTCATTTTTATTGTGAAGCAGCTGCAGGAAGAACGTACACAAACACTGGATTCAAGCAGCACGGACACTTTGTGTTTTAAACTTCCCACAGAATCTAAAAGATGTTTTGCGATTTTTTGATCCAGCAGATGTCGCCCTTGAGCACCAGCATGAACCAAAACAACTCGCGCTGCATTGTTGTGTTAGCATGCTAATGCTAGCGATCTTTATTATGCTGGTATCTTCACACTGCATGTAAATTTACCTGAAATGAGCATGATCTAGAAACACAGTTAAGCAGTGAGTACAGTATGTTATTCTTCTTTTCTCTAGTCCCTCAATTAAACAACTTTTATACTCGAGGGGAGGAGTCAGACAGCCGTCCTGGCGATGTAAACAAAGTGAAGATAGGACTCTGAAAACATCACAGACAGTGGGACTCGGGTGTTACACCCATTGTAGACAGTCATGACTCACAGAGTTATTTTCAGAGATACTTGATTTCTACATTTAAGTGTGAATAATCACATTAAGCCTTTAACTGTTTTTAACACAGATGTCCTCCATTAAACGCAAGGTGTTGAAAAACTGAGCAGATATGGAAGTGCAAAAGATCGTAGTCTGTTCTGACGACCCCTGACTGTGTCAGTGCTCCTCCTGTTGTCTTGTATCTCTCCCCACTCAGGTTGTCTTCAGGTAGAAAGGGGCGGAGCCAGTTAATTTGATGTCATGCACCTGGGCAGACTGGGCCTTGGTATATAAGCTGTTTTCTTAGTCTCCCTCTCTCTCTCTCTTGTCAACACTCACTTTGGTTGGTGGTCTTTGTTTAGCCACAACACCACACATTCACCATTGCCATCACCACTGATGGCCTGGATTGTGACGATGTGTTTACCACAGATAAACCTACTTTATGTCATTTGGCAGGTTTGATTTTGGTGTCAGGCTGGCTGCACCCTAAGCCGTCATTTCAGGAGGAGTGATCTGGATATTCTCTCGACCTGGATGTTCACATATGCACCTCACAGTGGGAGACTATCCCTGTCACTGGCAGTTAATACTGACTTATTTCTTTGATTATGACTTTCTGTCTGTGCATGTCCTTTCTGGTGTTGTGTTTAAAATATTTTAAAAACCAGGTTTACGTTGGCGTGCCAGGCTTCCTGTCCGACCACTCCTGGACCTCCACGTTGTCCCCGGGGCCTCCGATGATGTACTGGTCCTCGAAGGTGGAGTTGGCTGGGTTGTCGAAGAGATCCCAGGCCTCGGTCAGAGAGATCTTTGAGCAGTCCTTCGTCTTCTGGTCAATCTAGAACATCACCAGGCTCTGGTGCAAAAAGATGTACTCGAAGAACCTGGAGCCGAGGAAGAGAAAGATGAAGAAGTGACATCTTTGAATGTATTCTTCTGGCCAAAACAACAGAACAAAACCTAAAAAGTATTTAATTTATAATCATGAAAATCATGAAATCCTGGCATTTCAGAATCTGAAATCTGAAACATCTGGAATGTTTTATAATTATTAAAATGTATAGCATAATTTCTTTTGACTAATTGATTGATGGGCTTATGTTGCAGCTCTAAATCATACCTTCTTGTTCCCATGTAGAGAGCTTTAACCACGCCTGCCTTTTCTTTACATTTATTAGCTATATTTAAAACATTAAAAATAACCGCTCCGTGATGGCTCTATATTTCACTCTTTATCATTTTCTGAGCTTATATTTCTACTTTTATCAATCTACATCTGTCTTTTCTGTTGATGTCACGATGGTTAATGTTATTTTCCAGCTTATTTTTCTGTCATATATGTCGGTAGGTGTGCCGCTCACTCGTCCATCACTCTGAGTGAAGAGAGGAACTTCTTATACGCGACTCTCTAATCCCTAAAACCCTGAGTGAATGAAAGTTTGTCTTTTTGTTTCTTTCATCACAGTTTAATTTATTAAAAAATGTATTTATTTCCCTGACAACTCTCCTTTTTAATTGGATTTATTATTTTGTGATGCCTAAAATAAGCTGGTTCAGTCTCCAAGTGAGGCCTCAATTAACACTAAAATCTTACTAAGGCTGATAACGTCAAAAGCAGCTCAATACACTTATTGTAAACCATGGTCACCTGAAAAGTCTGGATAAACATCTTATTTAAAGATATATAACTAAAAAAAATAAAGGTCTGAACTGCTTGTTAAAAGTGAAAATAATTTATTTATGCAAATTTGACTTGATGACACCTTTTAACATTTAAACAAGTTAAATTTGCTTGCTGCATTAGCAATATTTTTACAGATTAAGAGCAATCCATGTTTTATTTTGTATCTTGAAGAGGTTTTTCTGGACCTGTCAGGTGATTGTGCCTTTTAATAAGTGTATTGTTGACTAGAAATGACATAAATACACTTGGTAATATGGAGAAGAATGGCAGCAGAATCCAGGGACAGATGTATATGAATGAAGATCTGTTAGTACGTATTTTCATGGATTCATTGATCTTGATAATTTTGTGGACATATCTTTAAATTGTGTCAACCATCTCACAGTAATTCTTCTTTTGGGTCTGTGAAGCGTTAACCGTATATGGGTGAAGCACCTAAGTAGTAGCAGATCTATAAATGGATAGGAGCCAACTATATGTTGTCAGCAACTGTCTACACTGAGTCTACATCTGATACGTATACAAATCAGTGTCATGTCATCTTTATTGTTTTATAGTGATGTACCCAAATGGAAAGGAATTTGTGGGCTGTACCTTCTAGCAGAATATAAGCAACACTGTGTGATGAAGATTTTGCCATTTTGCCATTTTGCCCATGATGGCCACTTTGCCAATGATTGTCAATGATTGTGAGATCTTGGTCAGCATGGGTCAGCGATGGTCTGCACTTTGTCAGCCATGTGTGTTGTGTTTCTGTGTTGTCTGACCATGGCTGAATAAATCTGAGATGATCCACAGTCTGTTTCACAATTACATAATTGTCCATCTCATACAGAAATAACCCCCACCTAACAAGATCAGAGGGAATTAGTGAATAACTTTAAGTAGTTTGACTTCTTTTCACGTCACTCTCTTCTGCACAAACTGAGTTCAGGTGATCTTTACAACCCTGGTTAGCAGGATGAAGGCGCCCTCTTGTGGTGATTTTTACTCTCTGCAGGAAGGCGTCTGTATTATTATCCTCCCTTGATATCAATCACACCGCTCAATGTAAATACTGTTAAAACTCTTCCTCAAGTAAATGAACTCATCTGTTACATATATATATATTTTATTATAAGTTATCTCTGCATGTTTGCTCGACCCAACACTGCACTATTCTCTCATCGAGCCTTGTACGTGTTAGTCTTTGCTTACATTGTGTTTATTGTTGTAATTTAATGTTGTACTTTTTGTGCATAGAGAGTATTGTTTTAATGAAGTCAAATTCCTTGTGTGTGAAAGCATACGCGGCCAATAAAGCTGATTCTGATTCTTCTGATTCTGATGCTGCATTCAGGACACATTGGAAATATAGGAAAGAAAAGTCTGTCAAAATGTTTTTAGACGTCAAAATGTTAAAGAGAACTCTGCTCATTCCTCAAAAGCAAATCTTTTTTAGTGAGGAGAGCTGAAGGAACAGAGAGTGAGTGACAGACGCTCTTCAGCTCTAAACACCAACACATGAACAAAGTGACTGAGTTTGACTCTCCATCAGCTTCTTACGACACCCTGCAATGAAGACGAGAAGAAAACATTTTGTTCATGTGTTTATTCAGGATGTCAAACTTCAGTTTGTTTACACATTAAATCAGTAAAGTGTGTTCAATGTCTCTTGTTCAATCATTTCATGAACACATTCACACAATCAGTTTGTTTGATCAGAATCTCCACTCACAGAAAACAATGATTTATCTCCTTACTGATTCAATCAGGAGGATTACAGTTTTAAAATACCTCAGAGGACATTTTTTACTTTACTTTGAATATGAACAACAACATTTATTCTGACTAACTCATTTCTTTAAGTGTGATTTTATAGATTTTCTACAAATGTACAAAGTGGTGAGAAGAGAAAATCAACATTAAAGAAAAGTTTGCTGCTCTCTCTCTTCAGACTCATGAATCAGAACAGAAACAACAGCATATAAATGTATGAATACACATAATCAAACATGGAGAGTGGAGAGAAGTTGATATTTTCACTCAGAGAAATGTCAGTTCAGGTGAACAAAAGTCATCCTGAGCAGTGAAAGAGTCCACGGCTAAACAGACACAGGAAGGAGTGTCACTTAAAGACACTCAAACATTTACAGAACAGACGAGAAGAGGTCAAAGGACCGCCCATAAAGTTTGATTGACAGGTGACCACGATCAGATCTCAGCAAGTTAAACATCTGTCTGGTTAATGACTTCTGTCTATTTCAGTTTACACAACTCAGCAGAGTCTCCAGGAGAAAAATATAACCCCAGTCCAGCATGTAGAGGCTGAGTGAATGTGGTCTGGACTCTGTGGAGGAGAGTCATGGTTTCAGAGATGCTGTAGAAGGACAGAATACCTGCTCTGTGATCCAGGTACACTCCTACTCTGGAGGACTGAGGACCTGAGACAGGAGTGAAGACATTGTTGTACCAAAAGTCATAACTGTTGTTGGAACAAGATAACACCCAAGATTTGTCATTACGTCCAAACAGACATTCATATGAGCCCCCTGCTCTGCTGATATTCTTGTATGTGACTGCTACAGAAACTCTTCCTCTCAACTCGACTTCCCAGTAACAACGTCCCATCAGACTCTCTTTACTCAGGACCTGACACCAATCAGTGAATCTGTCTGGGTGACTAGAATACGACTGATGTTTACTCATTGCTGTTACTTTTCTGTTCTCATCAGATAATATCAGCTTTGTGTGTGCTGTGTTTGGATCCAGTGTGATGTCACATGAATATTTTAAGAACTCAGCTCTGGTCTTGGGCTCTGGTTCTGGTCCTGACAGTAAAACATCGACTTCACTCACTGTCTGTGAGATGTTTGTCCATTTCTCTCTCAGGACGTCCTGTAGTTTATCTCTGACTTCTGACACAGCCGCTGTCACATCCTCAAAGTACCTCAGAGGACGGATCTTGATGCTGGATGAGTGTGTAGATTCACTGAGTGGTGACAGTGAGGGGTAGTCGTGTAGAAACTGGTTGTGATCTTCTGTGTGTGAGAGCTTCTCCAGTTCAGCGTCTTTCCTCTTCAGCTCAGTGATCTCCTGCTCCAGCTTCTCCTGAAGCTCTCTGACTCGACTCACTTCAGTTTGCTGCTGGGATCTGACCTGCTGCTTCACATCAGAGCGTCTTTTCTCCATGAGACGGATTAGCTCAGTGAAGATCTTCTCACTGTTCCCCACTGTTTTATCAGCAGAGCCATTGATAGCCTCCATCTCCTGTTGGAGCAGCTTCACATCTTTCTCTCTGTCCTGGATTCTCTGCTGGATGTTTTGTCGACTCACCTCGAGCTCTCTCTGCTTCTCGCTCCTTTCTGCTGCAGCTGAGACTGTGTCATGACCTTTGTGTTCGTCCATTAAACAGAGGAGACAGATAGACTGCTGATCAGTCCGACAAAATACTTTCATTTCCTCATTATGACGAGAGCAGACGTTCTCCTGGAGCTTCTTGGAGGGCTCCACCAGCTTGTGTTTCTTTAATGGAGGTACTTCATAATGAGGCTGGAGGTGATTCTCACAGTAAGAGGCCGGACACTGCAGACAGGACTTACAGGCTTTCAGTTTCCTCCCGGTGCAGACATCACAGGCCACATCTTCAGGTCCAGCAAAGCAGTGATCAGCAGGAGCAGCTTGGAGTCCAGTCTTCTTCAGCTCCTCCACTAAAACTGCTAACATGGTGTTTTTCCTCAGGACAGGCCTCGGTGTGAAGTCCTGTCTGCACTGAGGGCAGCTGTAGATTGTCTTTTCATCCTCTTTATCCCAGTGGCTTTTAATACAGTTCATACAGTAACTGTGTCCACAGGGAACAGTCACCGGATCCTTCAGGAGATCCAGACAGATGGAACAAGAAATAGTTTCCTTGCCCAGCTGAACTCCTTTCTGCGCCATTTCTCCTCTCGGTAACAACAACTGTCTGAGTTTCTCTTCCTGAGAAATCAGACTAGCTCCACCTCTGATCTGCACAGCATGTGTTTGTTCAGTGAATGTCAGCTCTTCTTGGTTACACCCATCCTCAACTTGTAGATCTAAAGGGGAGGGAACCAGGAAATATAGAGTCAGAGTGGAGCTGGCTGTGTTTGATAAAGATAAAGATAAAGATAAAGATAAAGATAAAGATAAAGATATAGATAAACTTTATTGATCCACCGTGGGGAGAATTTGTGCATTACAGCAGCTCCAGAAAACAGGGGACGGGAATATACTTACAAAAAATAAAAATCGAAGTTAAGAAATAGATCAAACATATTAACATCATTTAAATAAATAAAAAATACAATAATGTAAAAAAATACAATAATGTAAATGTAAAGTTACACAAAACAATACAATAATGTAAAATGTTTGCGAGGAGGAAGAAGAGGGAGGGGGAGGGAGACTTGTTTACAACAGAGAACATTTCTCTTTTAAAAACACTTCTCATTTCAGATTTTACAAGATGAACTCTTCTTTGAATCGGAGGGTTTGGAGAAGGCTTTCTGCCCCCAGTACTGCATGTTGTTTGTATAGCAGCTTAGAGGTTGCTCTGTTGTGAAAGTGCAATGCAGGCTTCATGAAAGTCATTCATTGAACTCATAAATGTCTGTGTTGCATGCTGGGAAATGTATTTGTAATGCTTACTGTGCAGGCGTCACTTTGCTGCCACCGGTGTTTTCTGAAGCAGCTTGTGATGACGATGAGCCCTCTCTGTGCAGATAAATGCAATTCTTCCTCTTGTCTTCAAATATTCTGCTTGTATGTATGCAACACTGAAGCCTGCTCCCCGCCTCCACACTCTGTCACGCTCAGAGCATGCACGGCGGGGCTGACCACGGACAGATTGGCATTCTTGTCATGCTCACATTGATTTGAAGCTTCTCACACAAACAGCAAAAGCGAGTCGTAAGTAGTTAGTGAATTAAATGTTATTAGAATCAATAATAGAAAACAGCAGCCAGCAGTAACTAAGTGACTCATAGGCTGTTTCTGTGACAGCCGGCGCTTACTGAAAGAACTGGTTTACTCCTGCATTCACACCAAAGCTGGAAAAACAACTTCCAAACTCAGGAAAACAAACAGTCACAGGAGCATTTAAACAGTTTCATCGTCAGAAGTCATTAATTAGATTCTTTGCTGAATAAAAACTCTTCTTGTGTTAACTCATCAGACAAACGATTGCGACCTCACAGACATTTATGTAACAGAAGAATTCAGCGAGATTATCCCGTTTAATTATATAAGATTAAAGGTGAGGGCATTCAGCAGCCGGACTCCGACATCCTCTCAGGCCGAGCTGATTGACAGGTGCTGGGCGGGGTGAAGACGTCGGGGTCGCTGATGCCCAGCTGCAGGTTGAAGAAGCGGGTGGAGGTGGTGACGCTGCTGTTCCTGGCGTAGGTCTCCTGCACGGGGTAGCAGTCCTTCAGGGTGTAAACGCCCACCCAGGTCTCATCTGGTGGAGAGATGAGAAAAAGGTCACAGCAGCTCTAAGAGGAACTGGAGGTTCATATCCAGCAGAAGTTGCTCCTTAAATCTGATGAAGCTTCATTTTTATTGTGAAGCAGCTGCAGGAAGAACGTACACAAACACTGGATTCAAGCAGCACGGACACTTTGTGTTTTAAAGTTCCCACAGAATCTAAAAGATGTTTAAAGGCTTTATATGTGATTTTTTGATCCAGCAGATGTCGCACTTGAGCACCAGCATGAAACCAAAACAACTCGTGCTGCATTGTTGTGTTAGCATGCTAATGCTGGCGATCTTTATTATGCTCGTATCTTCACACTGCATGTAAATTTACCTGAAATGAGCGTGATCTAGAAACACAGTTAAGCAGTGAGTACAGTATGTTATTCTTCTTTTCTCTAGTCCCTCAATTAAACAACTTTTATACACGAGGGGAGGAGTCAGCCGGCCGTCCCGGCGATGTAAACAAAGTGAAGATAGGACTCTGAAAACTCTGAAAACATCACAGACAGTGGGACTCGGGTGTTACACCCATTGTAGACAGTCATGACTCTCAGAGTTATTTTCAGAGGATATACTTGATTTCTACATTTAAGTGTGAATAATCACATATTAAGCCTTTAACTGTTTTTAACACAGATGTCCTCCATTAAACGCAAGGTGTTGAAAAACTGAGCAGATATGGAAGTGCAAAAGATCGTAGTCTGTTCTGACGACCCCTGGCGGTGTCAGTGCTCCTCCTGTTGTCTTGTATCTCTCCCCACTCAGGTTGTCTTCAGGTAGAAAGGGGTGGAGCCAGTTACTTTGATGAGGGAGAGAGTGATGACCCGCTGCCGACACCGAGGGGCCACGCGGCCTTGGGTGCAGGGATCTACCGGTAATGATCCATCTGCAGGTTCACCTACGGAAACCTTGTTACGACTGTCTTGGCTTCTCTGCACTGGCTCCCTATACAGTCTAGAATAGAATTCAAGATCCTTCTTCTCACTTACAAAGCTCTAAATGGCCAGGCACCATCTTATCTTAAGGAGCTACTAGTGCCGTACTGTCCCTCGAGAACATTACGGTCCCGGAGTGCAGGCTGGTAGTGGTACCTACAGTCTCCAAGTGTACTATGGGAGGTAAATCCTTCAGTTATCGGGCTCCTCTCCTCTGGAACCGCCTTCCAGCCGGGGTCCCGGAGGCAGACACAGTCTGTATTTTTAAGAATAGACTTAAAACTTTCCTTTTTGATAAATCTTATAGTTAGTGCTGGTGTAGACCAGCAATTAGTTATGCTGCTATAGGCTTAGTATACCGGGGGAACTGGCACCTTGAGCTCCTCTCTCTCTCTCTCTCTCTCTCTCTCTCTCTCTCTCTCTCTCTCTCTGTGCATATACAGTACATCATATTACTGCATGTATCTATCTGTAAATCTCAGTCACTAACCACCTACTTTCCTGAGAGCTCTTGAGCTCTCTTAGGCTCCTCAAGATCGTTGGTTGACAGCCTGCCAGAACAACCCCCCCCCCACCAGATTGTTGATGGACGGTTTGCCTCCCCCCACCCCCTTGCTCCCTATCCCTCTTCCTGCATCTTATCCCATCTCTCCCCCTATCCCTTTCCAACCCCGGCGCAGTCTAGTCCTGTGAAGGCTGTTTCGTCATGAGCCGGGGATCCGGCCGAAGATTTCTGCCTTTTAATAAGCCACTTTTTTCTTACCACTGTAACTTTTGCTGCTTTGTTAAAGTGCTCATGATGGATAGGCCGGATCTTTGTAACATACCAATAAGTAAGGTCTTTTTACCTGCTCTTTTGTAACATAACAATGAGTAAGGTCTTTTACCTGCTTTTTGTAACATAACAATGAGTAAGGTTTTTTTACCTGCTCTTTTGTAACGTTAAGAGACAAAGAGTAAGGTCTTTTACCTGCTTTTTGTAAAGTGTCTTGAGATAACACTTGTTATGAGTTGACGCTATACAAATAAATTGAATTGAATTGAATTGAATGTCATGCACCTGGGCAGACTGGGCCTTGGTGTATAAGCTGGTTTCTTAGTCTCTCTCTCTCTCTCTTGTCAACACTCACTTTGGTTGGTGGTCTTTGTTTAGCCACAACACCACACATTCACCATTGCCATCACCACTGATGGCCTGGATTGTGACAATGTGTTTACCACAGATAAACCTACTTTATGTCATTTGGAAGGTTTGATTTTGGTGTCAGGCTGGCTGCACCCTAAGCCATCATTTCAGGAGGAGTGATCTGGATATTCTCTCGACCTGGATGTTCACATATGCACCTCACAGTGGGAGACTATCCCTGTCACTGGCAGTTAATACTGACTTATTTCTTTGATTATGACTTTCTGTCTGTGCATGTCCTTTCTGGTGTTGTGTTTGAATGTAGAGAGTGTTCCCATGTGGAGAGCTTTAACCACGCCTGCCTTTTCTTTATATTTATTAGCTATATTTAAAATATAAAAATAACCGCTCCGTGATGGCTCCATATTTCACTCTTTATCATTTTCTGAGCTTATATTTCTACTTTCATCAATCTACATCTTTCTTTTCTGTTGATATCATGATGGTTAATGTCATTTTCCAGCTTATTTTTCTGTTATATATGTCGGTAGGTTTGCCGCTCACTCGTCCATCACTCTGAGTGAAGAGAGGAACTTCTTATACGTGACTCTCTAATCCCTAAAACCCTGAGTGAATGAAAGTTTGTCTTTTTGTTTCTTTTATCACAGTTTAATTTAGTAAAATATGTATTTATTTCCCTGAAAACTCTCCTTTTTAATTGGATTTATTATTTTGTGATGCCTAAAATAAGCAGGTTCAGTCTCCAAGTGAGGCCCAATTAACACTAAAATCTTACTAAGAAGGCTGATAACGTCAAAAGCAGCTCAATACACTTATTGTAAACCATGGTCACCTGAAAAGTCTGGATAAACATCTTATTTCAAGATATATAACTAAAAAAAATAAAGGTCTGAACTGCTTGTAAAAAGTGAAAATAATATATTCATGCAAATTTGACTTGATGACACCTTTTAACATTAAAACAAGTTAAATTTGCTTGCTGCATTAGCAATATTTTTACAGATTAAAATCAATCCAGGTTTTATTTTGTATCTTGAAGAGGTTTTTCTGGGTCTGTCAGGTGATTGTGCCTTTTAATAAGTGTATTGTTGACTAGAAATGACGTAAATACACTTGGTAATATGGAGAAGAATGGCAGCAGAATCCAGGGACAGATGTATATGAATGAAAATCTGTTAGTACGTATTTTCATGGATTCATTCATCTTGATAATTTTGTGGACATATCTTTAAATTGTGTCAACCATCTCACAGTAATTCTTCTTTTGGGTCTGTGAAGCGTTAACCTTATATGGGTGAAGCACCTAAGTAGTAGCAGATCTATAAATGGATAGGAGCCAACTATATGTTGTCAGCAACTGTCTACACTGAGTCTACATCTGATACGTATACAAATCAGTGTCATGTCATCTTTATTGTTTTATAGTGATGTACCCAAATGGAAAGGAATTTGTGGGCTGTACCTTCTAGCAGAATATAAGCAACACTGTGTGATGAAGATTTTGCCATTTTGCCATTTTGCCCATGATGGCCACTTTGCCAATGATTGTCAATGATTGTGAGATCTTGGTCAGCATGGGTCAGCGATGGTCTGCACTTTGTCAGCCATGTGTGTTGTGTTTCTGTGTTGTCTGACCATGGCTGAATAAATCTGAGATGATCCACAGTCTGTTTCACGATTACATAATTGTCCATCTCATACAGAAATAACCCCCACCTAACAAGATCAGAGGGAATTAGTGAATAACTTTAAGTAGTTTGACTTCTTTTCACATCACTCTCTTCTGCACAAACTGAGTTCAGGTGATCTTTACAACCCTGGTTAGCAGGATGAAGGCGCCCTCTTGTGGTGATTTTTACTCTCTGCAGGAAGGCATCTGTATTATTATCCTCCCTTGATATCAATCACACCGCTCAATGTAAATACTGTTAAAACTCTTCCTCAAGTAAATGAACTCATCTGTTACATATATATATATTTTATTATAAGTTATCTCTGCATGTTTGCTCGACCCAACACTGCACTATTCTCTCATCGAGCCTTGTACGTGTTAGTCTTTGCTTACATTGTGTTTATTGTTGTAATTTAATGTTGTACTTTTTGTGCATAGAGAGTATTGTTTTAATGAAGTCAAATTCCTTGTGTGTGAAAGCATACGCGGCCAATAAAGCTGATTCTGATTCTTCTGATTCTGATGCTGCATTCAGGACACATTGGAAATATAGGAAAGAAAAGTCTGTCAAAATGTTTTTAGACGTCAAAATGTTAAAGAGAACTCTGCTCATTCCTCAAAAGCAAATCTTTTTTAGTGAGGAGAGCTGAAGGAACAGAGAGTGAGTGACAGACGCTCTTCAGCTCTAAACACCAACACATGAACAAAGTGACTGAGTTTGACTCTCCATCAGCTTCTTACGACACCCTGCAATGAAGACGAGAAGAAAACATTTTGTTCATGTGTTTATTCAGGATGTCAAACTTCAGTTTGTTCAAACATTAAATCAGTAAAGTGTGTTCAATGTCTCTTGTTCAATCATTTCATGAACACATTCACACAATCAGTTTGTTTGATCAGAATCTCCACTCACAGAAAACGATAATTTATCTCCTTATTGATTTAATCAGGAGGATTACAGTTTTAAAATACCTCAGAGGACATTTTTTACTTTACTTTGAATATGAACAACAACATTTATTCTGACTAACTCATTTCTTTAAGTGTGATTTTATAGATTTTCTACAAATGTACAAAGTGGTGAGAAGAGAAAATCAACATTAAAGAAAAGTTTGCTGCTCTCTCTCTTCAGACTCATGAATCAGAACAGAAACAACAGCATATAAATGTATGAATACAAATAATCAAACATGGAGAGTGGAGAGAAGTTGATATTTTCACGCAGAGAAATGTCAGTTCAGGTGAACAAAAGTCATCCTGAGCAGTGAAAGAGTCCACGGCTAAACAGACACAGGAAGGAGTGTCACTTAAAGACACTCAAACATTTACAGAACAGACGAGAAGAGGTCAAAGTACCGCCCAAAAAGCTTGATTGACAGGTGACGATGATCAGATCTCAGCAACGAGCATGAATAAAAATCAAGTTGAAGATTGAAAACACAGCAAGTTAAACATCTGTCTCGTTAATGACTTCTGTCTAGTTCAGTTTACACAACTCAGCAGAGTCTCCAGGAGAATAATATAACCCCAGTCCAGCATGTAGAGGCTGAGTGAATGTGATCTGGACTCTGTGGAGGAGAGTCATGGTTTCAGAGATGCTGTAGAAGGACAGAATACCTGCTCTGTGATCCAGGTACACTCCTACTCTGGAGGACTGAGGACCTGAGACAGGAGTGCTGACTTTGCTGTTATAAAAGTAATAACTGTTACTGTTACAATATAACGCCCAAGATTTGTCATTACGTCCAAACAGACATTCATATGAGCCCCCTGTTCTGCTGATATTCTTGTATGTGACTGCTACATAAACTCTTCCTCTCAACTCCACTTCCCAGTAACAACGTCCAGTCAGACTCTCTTTACTCAGGACCTGACGCCAATCAGTGAATCTGTCTGGGTGACTAGAATAAGACTGATGTTTACTCATTAATGTTACTTTTCTGTTCTCATCAGATAATAACAGCTGTGTGTGTGCTGTGTTTGGATCCAGTGTGATGTCACATGAATATTTTAAGAACTCAGCTCTGGTCTTGGGCTCTGGTTCTGGTCCTGACAGTAAAACATCCACTTCACTCACTGTCTGTGAGATGTTGGTCCATTTCTCTCTCAGGACGTCCTGTAGTTTATCGCTGACTTCTGACACAGCCGCTGTCACATCCTCAAAGTACCTCAGAGGACGGATCTTGATGCTGGATGAGTGTGTAGATTCACTGAGTGGTGACAGTGAGGGGTAGTCGTGTAGAAACTGGTTGTGATCTTCTGTGTGTGAGAGCTTCTCCAGTTCAGCGTCTCTCCTCTTCAGCTCAGTGATCTCCTGCTCCAGCTTCTCCTGAAGCTCTCTGACTCGACTCACTTCAGTTTGCTGCTGGGATCTGACCTGCTGCTTCACATCAGAGCGTCTTTTCTCCATGAGACGGATCAGCTCAGTGAAGATCTTCTCACTGTTCCCCACTGTTTTATCAGCAGAGCCATTGATAGCCTCCACCTCCTGTTGGAGCAGCTTCACATCTTTCTCTCTGTCCTGGATTTTCTGCTGGATGTTTTGTCGACTCACCCCGAGCTCTCTCTGCTTCTCGTTCCTTTCTGCTGCAGCTGAGACTGTGTCATGACCTTTGTGTTCGTCCATTAAACAGAGGAGACAGATAGACTGCTGATCAGTACGACAAAATACTTTCATCTCCTCATTATGACGAGAGCAGACGTTCTCCTGGAGCTTCTTGGAGGGCTCCACCAGCTTGTGTTTCTTTAATGGAGCTGCTTCAAAATGAGGCTGGAGGTGTTTCTCACAGTAAGAGGCCGGACACTGCAGACAGGACTTACAGGCTTTCAGTTTCCTCCCGGTGCAGACATCACAGGCCACATCATCAGGTCCAGCATAGCAGTGATCAACAGGAGCAGCTTGGAGTCCAGTCTTCTTCAGCTCCTCCACTAAAACTGCTAACATGGTGTTTTTCACCAGAACAGGCCTCGGTGTGAAAGTCTGCCTACACTCAGGGCAGCTGTAGATTGTCTTCTCATCCTCTTTATCCCAGTGGCTTTTAATACAGTTCATACAGTAACTATGTCCACAGGGAACAGTCACCGGATCCTTCAGGAGATCCAGACAGATGGAACAAGAGAAGGCCTCCCGGTCTAGTTGAACTCCTTTCTGCGCCATTTCTCCTCTCGGTAACAACAACTGTCTGAGTTTCTCTTCCTGAGAAATCAGACTAGCTCCACCTCTGATCTGCACAGCATGTGTTCGTTCAGTGAACATCAGCTCTTCTTGGTTACACCCATCCTCAACTTGTAGATCTAAAGGGGAGGGAACCAGGAAATATAGAGTCAGAGTGGAGCTGGCTGTGTCTGAGAGCAGGAAGAAGAGGGAGGGGGAGGGAGACTTGTTTACAACAGAGAACATTTCTCTTTTAAAAACACTTCTCATTTCAGATTTTACAAGATGAACTCTTCTTTGAATCGGAGGGTTTGGAGAAGGCTTTCTGCCCCCAGTACTGCATGTTGTTTGTACAGCAGCTTAGAGGTTGCTCTGTTGTGAAAGTTCAATGCAGGCTTCATAAAAGTCATTCATTGAACTCATAAATGTCTGTGTTGCATGCTGGGAAACGTATTTGTAATGCTTGCTGTGCAGGCGTCACTTTGCTGCCACCGGTGTTTTCTGAAGCAGCTTGTGATGACGATGAGCCCTCTCTGTGCAGATAAATGCAATTCTTCCTCTTGTCTTCAAATATTCTGCTTGTATGTATGCAACACTGAAGCCTGCTCCCCGCCTCCACACTCTGTCACGCTCAGAGCATGCACGGCGGGGCTGACCACGGACAGATTGGCATTCTTCTCATACTCACATTGATTTGAAGCTTCTCACACAAACAGCAAAAGCGAGTCGTAAGTAGTTAGTGAATTAAATGTTATTAGAATCAATAATAGAAAACAGCAGCCAGCAGTAACTAAGTGACTCATAGGCTGTTTCTGTGACAGCCGGCGCTTACTGAAAGAACTGGTTTACTCCTGCATTCACACCAAAGCTGGAAAAACAACTTCCAAACTCAGGAAAACAAACAGTCACAGGAGCATTTAAACAGTTTCATCGTCAGAAGTCATTAATTAGATCTTTGCTGAATAAAAACTCTTCTTGTGTTAACTCATCAGACAAACGATTGTGACCTCACAGACATTTATGTAACAGAAGAATTCAGCGAGATTATCCCGTTTAAGTATCTAAGATTAAAGGTGAGGGCATTCAGCAGCCGGACTCCGACATCCTCTCAGGCCGAGCTGATTGACAGGTGCTGGGCGGGGTGAAGACGTCGGGGTCGCTGATGCCCAGCTGCAGGTTGAAGAAGCGGGTGGAGGTGGTGACGCTGCTGTTCCTGGCGTAGGTCTCCTGCACGGGGTTGCAGTCCTTCAGGGTGTAAACGCCCACCCAGGTCTCATCTGGTGGAGAGATGAGAAAAAGGTCACAGCAGCTCTAAGAGGAACTGGAGGTTCATATCCAGCAGAAGTTGCTCCTTAAATCTGATGAAGCTTCACTTTTATTGTGAAGCAGCTTCAGGAAGAACGTACACAAACACTGGATTCAAGCAGCACGGACACTTTGTGTTTTAAAGTTACCACATAATCTAAAAGATGTTTAAAGGCTTTATATGCAATTTTTTTTGATCCAGCAGATGTCGCCCTTGAGCACCAGCATGAAACCAAAACAACTCGCGCTGCATTGTTGTGTTAGCATGCTAATGCTAGCGATCTTTATTATGCTGGTATCTTCACACTGCATGTAAATTTACCTGAAATGAGCGTGATCTAGAAACACAGTTAAGCAGTGAGTACAGTATGTTATTCTTCTTTTCTCTAGTCCCTCAATTAAACAACTTTTATACTCGAGGGGAGGAGTCAGCCGGCCGTCCCGGCGATGTAAACAAAGTGAAGATAGGACTCTGAAAACTCTGAAAACATCACAGACAGTGGGACTCGGGTGTTACACCCATTGTAGACAGTCATGACTCACAGAGTTATTTTCAGAGGATATACTTGATTTCTACATTTAAGTGTGAATAATCACATATAAAGTCTTTAACTGTTTTTAACACAGATGTCCTCCATTAAACGCAAGGTGTTGAAAAACTGAGCAGATATGGAAGTGCAAAAGATCGCAGTCTGTTCTGACGACCCCTGACGGTGTCAGTGCTCCTCCTGTTGTCTTGTATCTCTCCCCACTCAGGTTGTCTTCAGGTAGAAAGGGGCGGAGCCAGTTAATTTGATGTCATGCACCTGGGCAGACTGGGCCTTGGTGTATAAGCTGGTTTCTTAGTCTCTCTCTCTCTCTCTCTTGTCAACACTCACTTTGGTTGGTGGTCTTTGTTTAGCCACAACACCACACATTCACCATTGCCATCACCACTGATGGCCTGGATTGTGACAATGTGTTTACCACAGATAAACCTACTTTATGTCATTTGGAAGGTTTGATTTTGGTGTCAGGCTGGCTGCACCCTAAGCCGTCATTTCAGGAGGAGTGATCTGGATATTCTCTCGACCTGGATGTTCACATATGCACCTCACAGTGGGAGACTATCCCTGTCACTGGCAGTTAATACTGACTTATTTCTTTGATTATGACTTTCTGTCTGTGCATGTCCTTTCTGGTGTTGTGTTTCAAAAATATTTTAAAAACCAGGTTTACGTTGGCGTGCCGGCTTCCTGTCCGACCACTCCTGGACCTCCACGTTGTCCCAGGGGCATCCAATGATGTACTGGTCCTCGAAGGTGGAGTTGGCTGGGTTGTCGAAGAGATCCCAGGCCTCGGTCAGAGAGATCTTGGAGCAGTCCTTCGTCTTCTGGTCGATCTGGAACATCACCAGGCTCTGGTGCAAAAAGATGTACTCGAAGAACCTGGAGCCGAGGAAGAGAAAGATGAAGAAGTGACATCTTTGAATGTATTCTTCTGGCCAAAACAACAGAACAAAACCTAAAAAGTATTTAATTTATAATCAGGAAAATTAGGAAATCTTCGCATTTCAGAATCTGAAATCTGAAACATCTGGAATGTTTTATAATTATTAAAATGTATAGCATAATTTCTTTTGACTAACTGATTGATGGGCTTATGTTGCAGCTCTAAATCATACCTTCTTGTTCCCATGTAGAGAGCTTTAACCAGGCCTGCCTTTTCTTTACATTTATTAGCTATATTTAAAACATTAAAAATAACCGCTCCGTGATGGCTCTATATTTCACTCTTTGTCATTTTCTGAGCATATATTTCTACTTTTATCAATCTACATCTGTCTTTTCTGTTGATGTCACGATGGTTAATGTCATTTTCCAGCTTATTTTTCTGTCATATATGTCGGTAGGTGTGCCGCTCACTCGTCCATCACTCTGACTGAAGAGAGGAACTTCTTATACGCGACTCTCTAATCCCTAAAACCCTGAGTGAATGAAAGTTTGTCTTTTTGTTTCTTTTATCACAGTTTAATTTAGTAAACATGTATTTATTTCCCTGAAAACTCTCCTTTTTAATTGGATTTATTATTTTGTGATGCCTAAAATAAGCTGGTTCAGTCTCCAAGTGAGGCCTCAATTAACACTAAAATCTTACTAAGAAGGCTGATAACGTCAAAAGCAGCTCAATACACTTATTGTAAACCATGGTCACCTGAAAAGTCTAGATAAACATTTTATTTAAAGATATATAACTCAAAAAAATAAAGGTCTGAACTGCTTGTAAAAAGTGAAAATAATATATTCATGCAAATTTGACTTGATGACACCTTTTAACATTTAAACAAGTTAAATTTGCTTGCTGCATTAGCAATATTTTTACAGATTAAAAGCAATCCAGGTTTTATTTTGTATCTTGAAGAGGTTTTTCTGGACCTGTCAGGTGATTGTGCCTTTTAATAAGTGTATTGTTGACTAGAAATGACATAAATACACTTGGTAATATGGAGAAGAATGGCAGCAGAATCCAGGGACAGATGTATATGAATGAAGATCTGTTAGTACGTATTTTCATAGATTCATTCATCTTGATAATTTTGTGGACATATCTTTAAATTGTGTCAACCATCTCACAGTAATTCTTCTTTTGGGTCTGTGAAGCGTTAACCTTATATGGGTGAAGCACCTAAGTAGTAGCAGATCTATAAATGGATAGGAGCCAACTATATGTTGTCAGCAACTGTCTACACTGAGTCTACATCTGATACGTATACAAATCAGTGTCATGTCATCTTTATTGTTTTATAGTGATGTACCCAAATGGAAAGGAATTTGTGGGCTGTACCTTCCAGCAGAATATAAGCAACACTGTGTGATGAAGATTTTGCCATTTTGCCATTTTGCCCATGATGGCCACTTTGCCAATGAATGTCAATGACTGTGAGATCTTGGTCAGCATGGGTCAGCGATGGTCTGCACTTTGTCAGCCATGTGTGTTGTGTTTCTGTGTTGTCTGACCATGGCTGAATAAATCTGAGATGATCCACAGTCTGTTTCACGATTACATAATTGTCCATCTCATACAGAAATAACCCCCACCTAACAAGATCAGAGGGAATTAGTGAATAACTTTAAGTAGTTTGACTTCTTTTCATGTCACTCTCTTCTGCACAAACTGAGTTCAGGTGATCTTTACATCCCTGGTTAGTAGGATTAAGGCGCCCTCTTGTGGTGATTTTTACTCTCTGCAGGAAGGCATCTGTATTATTATCCTCCCTTGATATCAATCACACCGCTCAATGTAAATACTGTTAAAACTCTTCCTCAAGTAAATGAACTCATCTGTTACATATATATATATATTTTATTATAAGTTATCTCAGCATGTTTGCTCGACCCAACACTGCACTATTCTCTCATCCAGCCTTGTACGTGTTAGTCTTTGCTTACATTGTGGTTATTGTTGTAATTTAATGTTGTCCTTTTTGTGCATAGAGAGTATTGTTTTAATGAAGTCAAATTCCTTGTGTGTGAAAGCATACGCGGCCAATAAAGCTGATTCTGATTCTTCTGATTCTGATGCTGCATTCAGGACACATTGGAAATATAGGAAAGAAAAGTCTGTCAAAATGTTAAAGAGAACTCTACTCATTCCTCAAAAGCAAATCTTTTTTAGGGAGGAGAGCTGAAGGAACAGAGATTGAGTGACAGACACTCTTCAGCTCTAAACACCAACACATGAACAAAGTGACTGAGTTTGACTCTCCATCAGCTTCTTACGACACCCTGCAATGTAGACGAGAAGAAAACATTTTGTTCATGTGTTTATTCAGGATGTCAAACTTCAGTTTGTTCAAACATTAAATCAGTAAAGTGTGTTCAATGTCTCTTGTTCAATCATTTCATGAACACATTCACACAATCAGTTTGTTTGATCAGAATCTCCACTCACAGAAAACAATGATTTATCTCCTTATTGATTTAATCAGGAGGATTACATTTTTAAAATACCTCAGAGGACATTTTTTACTTTACTTTGAATATGAACAACAACATTTATTCTGACTAACTCATTTCTTTAAGTGTGATTTTATAGATTTTCTACAAATGTACAAAGTGGTGAGAAGAGAAAATCAACATTAAAGAAAAGTTTGCTGCTCTCTCTCTTCAGACTCATGAATCAGAACAGAAACAACAGCATATAAATGTATGAATACAAATAATCAAACATGGAGAGTGGAGAGAAGTTGATATTTTCACGCAGAGAAATGTCAGTTCAGGTGAACAAAAGTCATCCTGAGCAGTGAAAGAGTCCACGGCTAAACAGACACAGGAAGGAGTGTCACTTAAAGACACTCAAACATTTACAGAACAGACGAGAAGAGGTCAAAGTACCGCCCAAAAAGCTTGATTGACAGGTGACGACGATCAGATCTCAGCAACGAGCATGAATAAAAATCAAGTTGAAGATTTAAAACACAGCAAGTTAAACATCTGTCTCGTTAATGACTTCTGTCTATTTCAGTTTACACAACTCAGCAGAGTCTCCAACATAATAAAACCTGAGTCCAGCATGTAGAGGCTGAGTGAATGTGGTCTGGACTCTGTGGAGGAGAGTCATGGTTTCAGAGATGCTGTAGAAGGACAGAATACCTGCTCTGTGATCCAGGTACACTCCTACTCTGGAGGACTGAGGACCTGAGACAGGAGTCCTGACATGGTTGTACCAAAAGTAATAACTGTTGTTGTCACAATATAACATCCAAGATTTGTCATTACGTCCAAACCAACATTCATATGACCTCCCTGCTCTGCTGATATTCTTGTATGTGACTGCTACAGAAACTCTTCCTCTCAACTCAACTTCCCAGTAACAACGTCCAGTCAGACTCTCTTTACTCAGGACCTGAAGATAATGAGTGAATCTGTCTGGGTGACTAGAATAAGACTGTTGTTTACTCATTAATGTTACTTTTCTGTTCTCATCAGATAATAACAGCTGTGTGTGTGCTGTGTTTGGATCCAGAGTGCTGTCACATGAATTTTTGAAGAACTCAGCTCTGGTCTTGGGCTCTGGTTTTGGTTCTGACAGTAAAACATCCACTTCAGTCACTGTCTGTGAGATGTTTGTCCATTTCTCTCTCAGGACGTCCTGTAGTTTATCTCTGACTTCTGACACAGCCGCTGTCACATCCTCAAAGTACCTCAGAGGACGGATCTTGATGCTGGATGAGTGTGTAGATTCACTGAGTGGTGACAGTGAGGGGTAGTCGTGTAGAAACTGGTTGTGATCTTCTGTGTGTGAGAGCTTCTCCAGTTCAGCGTCTCTCCTCTTCAGCTCAGTGATCTCCTGCTCCAGCTTCTCCTGAAGCTCTCTGACTCGACTCACTTCAGTTTGCTGCTGGGATCTGACCTGCTGCTTCACATCAGAGCGTCTTTTCTCCATGAGACGGATCAGCTCAGTGAAGATCTTCTCACTGTTCCCTACTGTTTTATCAGCAGAGCCATTGATAGCCTCCACCTCCTGTTGAAGCAGCTTCACATCTTTCTCTCTGTCCTGGATTCTCTGCTGGATGTTTTGTCGACTCACCTCGAGCTCTCTCTGCTTCTCGCTCCTTTCTGCTGCAGCTGAGACTGTGTCATGACCTTTGTGTTCGTCCATTAAACAGAGGAGACAGATAGACTGCTGATCAGTACGACAAAATACTTTCATCTCCTCATTATGACGAGAGCAGACGTTCTCCTGGAGCTTCATGGAGGGCTCCACCAGCTTGTGTTTCTTTAATGGAGCTACTTCAAAATGAGGCTGGAGATGTTTCTCACAGTAAGAGGCCAGACACTGCAGACAGGACTTACAGGCTTTCAGTTTCCTCCCGGTGCAGACATCACAGGCCACATCTTCAGGTCCAGCATAGCAGTGATCAGCAGGAGCAGCTTGGAGTCCAGTCTTCTTCAGCTCCTCCACTAAAACTGCCAACATGGTGTTTTTCCTCAGGACAGGCCTCGGTGTGAAGTCCTGTCTGCACTGAGGGCAGCTGTAGATTGTCTTCTTATCCTCTGTGTCCCAGTGGCTTTTAATACAGTTCATACAGTAACTATGTCCACAGCTAGTAGTCACTGGATCCTTCAGCAGATCCAGACAGATGGAACAAGAAATAGTTTCCTTGCCCAGCTGAACTCCTTTCTGCGCCATTTCTCCTCTCGGTAACAACGACTGTCTGAGTTTCACTTCCTGAGAAATCAGACTAGCTCCACCTCTGATCTGCACAGCATGTGTTTGTTCAGTGAACGTCAGCTCTTGTTGGTGACACCCATCCTCAACTTGTAGATCTAAAGGGGAGGGAACCAGGAAATATAGAGTCAGAGTGGAGCTGGCTGTGTTTGAGAGCAGGAAGAAGAGGGAGGGGGAGGGAGACTTGTTTACAACAGAGAACATTTCTCTTTTAAAAACACTTCTCATTTCAGATTTTACAAGATGAACTCTTCTTTGAATCGGAGGGTTTGGAGAAGGCTTTCTGCCCCTAGTACTGCATGTTGTTTGTACAGCAGCTTAGAGGTTGCTCTGTTGTGAAAGTGCAATGCAGGCTTCATAAAAGTCAATCATTAAACTCATAAATGTCTGTGTTGCATGCTGGGAAACGTATTTGTAATGCTTACTGTGCAAGTGTCACTTTGCTGCCACCGGTGTTTTCTGAAGCAGCTTGTGATGACGATGAGCCCTCTCTGTGCAGATAAATGCAATTCTTCCTCTTGTCTTCAAATATTCTGCTTGTATGTATGCAACACTGAAGCCTGCTCCCCGCCTCCACACTCTGTCACGCTCAGAGCATGCAGGGCGGGGCTGACCACGGACAGATTGGCATTCTTGTCCTGCTCACATTGATTTGAAGCTTCTCACACAAGCAGCAAAAGCGAGTCGTAAGTAGTTAGTGAATTAAATGTTATTAGAATCAAGAATAGAAAACAGCAGCCAGCAGTAACTAAGTGACTCATAGGCTGTTTCTGTGACAGCCGGCACTTACTGAAAGAACTGGTTTACTCCTGCATTCACACCAAAGCTGGAAAAACAACTTCCAAACTCAGGAAAACAAACGGTCACAGGAGCATTTAAACAGTTTCATTGTCAGAAGTCATTAATTAGATCTTTGCTGAATAAAAACTCTTCTTGTGTTAACTCATCAGACAAACAATTATGACCTCACAGACATTTATGTAACAGAAGAATTCAGCAAGATTATCCCGTTTAAGTATCTAAGATTAAAGGTGAGGGCATTCAGCAGCCGGACTCCGACATCCTCTCAGGCCGAGCTGATTGACAGGTGCTGGGTGGGGTGAAGACGTCGGGGTCGCTGATGCCCAGCTGCAGGTTGAAGAAGCGGGTGGAGGTGGTGACGCTGCTGTTCCTGGCGTAGGTCTCCTGCACGGGGTAGCAGTCCTTCAGGGTGTAAACGCCCACCCAGGTCTCATCTGGTGGAGAGATGAGAAAAAGGTCACAGCAGCTCTAAGAGGAACTGGAGGTTCATATCCAGCAGAAGTTGCTCCTTAAATCTGATGAAGCTTCATTTTTATTGTGAAGCAGCTTCAGGAAGAACGTACACAAACACTGGATTCAAGCAGCACGGACACTTTGTGTTTTAAAGTTACCACATAATCTAAAAGATGTTTAAAGGCTTTATATGCGATTTTTTGATCCAGCAGATGTCGCCCTTGAGCACCAGCATGAAACCAAAACAACCTGCGCTGCATTGTTGTGTTAGCATGCTAATGCTGGCGATCTTTATTATGCTGGTATCTTCACACTGCATGTAAATTTACCTGAAATGAGCGTGATCTAGAAACACAGTTAAGCAGTGAGTACAGTATGTTATTCTTCTTTTCTCTAGTCCCTCAATTAAACAACTTTTATACTCGAGGGGAGGAGTCAGCCGGCCGTCCCGACGATGTAAACAAAGTGAAGATAGGACTCTGAAAACATCACAGACAGTGGGACTCGGGTGTTACACCCATTGTAGACAGTCATGACTCACAGAGTTATTTTCAGAGGATATACTTGATTTCTACATTTAAGTGTGAATAATCACATATTAAGCCTTTAACTGTTTTTAACACAGATGTCCTCCATTAAACGCAAGGTGTTGAAAAACTGAGCAGATATGGAAGTGCAAAAGATCGTAGTCTGTTCTGACGACCCCTGACTGTGTCAGTGCTCCTCCTGTTGTCTTGTATCTCTCCCCACTCAGGTTGTCTTCAGGTAGAAAGGGGCGGAGCCAGTTAATTGAATGTCATGCACCTGGGCAGACTGGGCCTTGGTGTATAAGCTGGTTTCTTAGTCTCTCTCTCTCTCTCTCTCTTGTCAACACTCACTTTGGTTGGTGGTCTTTGTTTAGCCACAACACCACACATTCACCATTGCCATCACCACTGATGGCCTGGATTGTGACAATGTGTTCACCACAGATAAACCTACTTTATGTCATTTGGAAGGTTTGATTTTGGTGTCAGGCTGGCTGCACCCTAAGCCGTCATTTCAGGAGGAGTGATCTGGATATTCTCTCGACCTGGATGTTCACATATGCACCTCACAGTGGGAGACTATCCCTGTCACTGGCAGTTAATACTGACTTATTTCTTTGATTATGACTTTCTGTCTGTGCATGTCCTTTCTGGTGTTGTGTTTAAAATATTTTAAAAACCAGGTTAACGTTGGCGTGCCAGGCTTCCTGTCCGACCACTCCTGGACCTCCACGTTGTCCCCGGGGCCTCCGATGATGTACTGGTCCTCGAAGGTGGAGTTGGCTGGGTTGTCGAAGAGATCCCAGGCCTCGGTCAGAGAGATCTTGGAGCAGTCCTTCTTCTTCTGGTCGATCTGGAACATCACCAGGCTCTGGTGCAAAAAGATGGACTCGAAGAACCTGGAGCCGAGGAAGAGAAAGATGAAGAAGTGACATCTTTGAATGTATTCTTCTGGCCAAAACAACAGAACAAAACCTAAAAAGTATTTAATTTATAATCATGAAAATCATGAAATCCTGGCATTTCAGAATCTGAAATCTGAAACATCTGGAATGTTTTATAATTAATTAAAATGTATAGCATAATTTCTTTTGACTAATTGATTGATGGGCTTATGTTGCAGCTCTAAATCATACCTTCTTATTCCCATGTAGAGAGCTTTAACCACGCCTGCCATTTCTTTACATTTATTAGCTATATTTAAAATATAAAAATAACCGCTCCGTGATGGCTCCATATTTCACTCTTTATCATTTTCTGAGCTTATATTTCTACTTTTATCAATCTACATCTGTCTTTTCTGTTGATATCATGATGGTTAATGTTATTTTCCAGCTTATTTTTCTGTCATATATATCGGTAGGTGTGCCGCTCACTCGTCCATCACTCTGAGTGAAGAGAGGAACTTCTTATACGCGACTCTCTAATCCCTAAAACCCTGAGTGAATGAAAGTTTGTCTTTTTGTTTCTTTTATCACAGTTTAATTTAGTAAAAATGTATTTATTTCCCTGAAAACTCTCCTTTTTAATTGGATTTATTATTTTGTAATGCCTAAAATAAGCTGGTTCAGTCTCCAAGTGAGGCCTCAATTAACACTAAAATCTTACTAAGAAGGCTGATAACGTCAAAAGCAGCTCAATACACTTATTGTAAACCATGGTCACCTGTAAAGTCTGGATAAACATCTTATTTAAAGATATATAACTAAAAAAAATAAAGGTCTGAACTGCTTGTTAAAAGTGAAAATAATATATTTATGCAAATTTGACTTGATGACACCTTTTAACATTTAAACAAGTTAAATTTGCTTGCTGCATTAGCAACATTTTTACAGATTAAAAGCAATCCAGGTTTTATTTTGTATCTTGAAGAGGTTTTTCTGGACCTGTCAGGTGATTGTGGCTTTTAATAAGTGTATTGTTGACTAGAAATGACATAAATACACTTGGTAATATGGAGAAGAATGGCAGCAGAATCCAGGGACAGATGTATATGAATGAAAATCTGTTAGTACGTATTTTCATAGATTCATTCATCTTGACAATTTTGTGGACATATCTTTAAATTGTGTCAACCATCTCACAGTAATTCTTCTTTTGGGTCTGTGAAGCGTTAACCTTATATGGGTGAAGCACCTAAGTAGTAGCAGATCTATAAATGGATAGGAGCCAACTATATGTTGTCAGCAACTGTCTACACTGAGTCTACATCTGTTACGTATACAAATCAGTGTCATGTCATCTTTATTGTTTTATAGTGATGTACCCAAATGGAAAGGAATTTGTGGGCTGTACCTTCTAGCAGAATATAAGCAACACTGTGTGATGAAGATTTTGCCATTTTGCCATTTTGCCATTTTGCCCATGATGGCCACTTTGCCAATGATTGTCAATGATTGTGAGATCTTGGTCAGCATGGGTCAGCGATGGTCTGCACTTTGTCAGCCATGTGTGTTGTGTTTCTGTGTTGTCTGACCATGGCTGAATAAATCTGAGATGATCCACAGTCTGTTTCACAATTACATAATTGTCCATCTCATACAGAAATAACCCCCACCTAACAAGATCAGAGGGAATGAGTGAATAACTTTAAGTAGTTTGACTTCTTTTCACATCACTCTCTTCTGCACAAACTGAGTTCAGGTGATCTTTACAACCCTGGTTAGTAGGATGAAGGCGCCCTCCTGTGGTGATTTTTACTCTCTGCAGGAAAGCATCTGTATTATTATCCTCCCTTGATATCAATCAATCACACCGCTCAATGTAAATACTGTTACAACTCTTCCTCAAGTAAATGAACTCATCTGTTACATATATATATATATATTTTATTACAAGTTATCTCAGCATGTTTGCTCGACCCAACACTGCACTATTCTCTCATCGAGCCTTGTACGTGTTAGTCTTTGCTTACATTGTGTTTATTGTTGTAATTTAATGTTGTCCTTTTTGTGCATAGAGAGTATTGTTTTAATGAAGTCAAATTCCTTGTGTGTGAAAGCATACGCGGCCAATAAAGCTGATTCTGATTCTTCTGATTCTGATGCTGCATTCAGGACACATTGGAAATATAGGAAAGAAAAGTCTGTCAAAATGTTTTTAGACGTCAAAATGTTAAAGAGAACTCTGCTCATTCCTCAAAAGCAAATCTTTTTTAGTGAGGAGAGCTGAAGGAACAGAGAGTGAGTGACAGACGCTCTTCAGCTCTAAACACCAACACATGAACAAAGTGACTGAGTTTGACTCTCCATCAGCTTCTTACGACACCCTGCAATGAAGACGAGAAGAAAACATTTTGTTCTTGTGTTTATTCAGGATGTCAAACTTCAGTTTGTTCAAACATTAAATCAGTAAAGTGTGTTCAATGTCTCTTGTTCAATCATTTCATGAACACATTCACACAATCAGTTTGTTTGATCAGAATCTCCACTCACAGAAAACGATGATTTAACTCCTTATTGATTTAATCAGGAGGATTACAGTTTTAAAATACCTCAGAGGACATTTTTTACTTTACTTTGAATATGAACAACAACATTTATTCTGACTAACTCATTTCTTTAAGTGTGATTTTATAGATTTTCTACAAATGTACAAAGTGGTGAGAAGAGAAAATCAACATTAAAGAAAAGTTTGCTGCTCTCTCTCTTCAGACTCATGAATCAGAACAGAAACAACAGCATATAAATGTATGAATACAAATAATCAAACATGGAGAGTGGAGAGAAGTTGATATTTTCACGCAGAGAAATGTCAGTTCAGGTGAACAAAAGTCATCCTGAGCAGTGAAAGAGTCCACGGCAAAACAGACACAGGAAGGAGTGTCACTGAAAGACACTCAAACATTTACAGAACAGACGAGGAGAGGTCAAAGGACCGCCCATAAAGTTTGATTGACAGGTGACGACGATCAGATCTCAGCAACGAGCATGAATAAAAATCAAGTTGATGATTGAAAACACAGCAAGTTAAACATCTGTCTCGTTAATGACTTCTGTCTATTTCAGTTTACACAACTCAGCAGAGTCTCCAGGAGAATAAAACCTGAGTCCAGCATGTAGAGGCTGAGTGAATGTGGTCTGGACTCTGTGGAGGAGAGTCATGGTTTCAGAGATGCTGTAGAAGGACAGAATACCTGCTCTGTGATCCAGGTACACTCCTACTCTGGAGGACTGAGGACCTGAGACAGGAGTCCTGACATGGTTGTACCAAAAGTAATAACTGTTGTTGTCACAATATAACATCCAAGATTTGTCATTACGTCCAAACCAACATTCATCTGAGCTCCCTGCTCTGCTGATATTCTTGTATGTGACTGCTACAGAAACTCTTCCTCTCAACTCAACTTCCCAGTAACAACGTCCAGTCAGACTCTCTTTACTCAGGACCTGAAGATAATGAGTGAATCTGTCTGGGTGACTAGAATAAGACTGTTGTTTACTCATTAATGTTACTTTTCTGTTCTCATCAGATAATAACAGCTGTGTGTATGCTGTGTTTGGATCCAGAGTGCTGTCACATGAATTTTTGAAGAACTCAGCTCTGGTCTTGGGCTCTGGTTCTGGTCCTGACAGTAAAACATCCACTTCAGTCACTGTCTGTGAGATGTTTGTCCATTTCTCTCTCAGGACGTCCTGTAGTTTATCTCTGACTTCTGACACAGCTGCTGTCACATCCTCAAAGAACCTCAGAGGACGGATCTTGATGCTGGATGAGTGTGTAGATTCACTGAGTGGTGACAGTGAGGGGTAGTTGTGTAGAAACTGGTTGTGATCTTCTGTGTGTGAGAGCTTCTCCAGTTCAACGTCTCTCCTCTTCAGCTCAGTGATCTCCTGCTCCAGCTTCTCCTGAAGCTCTCTGACTCGACTCACTTCAGTTTGCTGCTGGGATCTGACCTGCTGCTTCACATCAGAGCGTCTTTCCTCCATGAGACGGATCAGCTCAGTGAAGCTCTTCTCACTGTTCCCTACTGTTTTATCAGCAGAGCCATTGATAGCCTCCACCTCCTGTTGAAGCAGCTTCACATCTTTCTCTCTGTCCTGGATTCTCTGCTGGATGTTTTGTCGACTCACCTCGAGCTCTCTCTGCTTCTCGCTCCTTTCTACTGCAGCTGAGACTGTGTCATGACCTTTGTGTTCGTCCATTAAACAGAGGAGACAGATAGACTGCTGATCAGTACGACAAAATACTTTCATCTCCTCATTATGACGAGAGCAGACGTTCTCCTGGAGCTTCTTGGAGGGCTCCACCAGCTTGTGTTTCTTTAATGGAGCTACTTCAAAATGAGGCTGGAGATGTTTCTCACAGTAAGAGGCCAGACACTGCAGACAGGACTTACAGGCTTTCAGTTTCCTCCCGGTGCAGACATCACAGGCCACATCATCAGGTCCAGCATAGCAGTGATCAGCAGGAGCAGCTTGGAGTCCAGTCTTCTTCAGCTCCTCCACTAAAACTGCTAACATGGTGTTTTTCCTCAGGACAGGCCTCGGTGTGAAGTCCTGTCTGCACTGAGGGCAGCTGTAGATTGTCTTCTCATCCTCTTTATCCCAGTGGCTTTTAATACAGTTCATACAGTAACTGTGTCCACAGGTAGTAGTCACCGGATCCTTCAGGAGATCCAGACAGATGGAACAAGAGAAGGCCTCCCGGTCCAGGTGAACTCCTTTCTGCGCCATTTCTCCTCTCGGTAACAACGACTGTCTGAGTTTCACTTCCTGAGAAATCAGACTAGCTCCACCTCTGATCTGCACAGCATGTGTTTGTTCAGTGAACGTCAGCTCTTGTTGGTGACACCCATCCTCAACTTGTAGATCTAAAGGAGAGGGAACCAGGAAATATAGAGTCAGAGTGGAGCTGGCTGTGTCTGAGAGCAGGAAGAAGAGGGAGGGGGAGGGAGACTTGTTTACAACAGAGAACATTTCTCTTTTAAAAACACTTCTCATTTCAGATTTTACAAGATGAACTCTTCTTTGAATCGGAGGGTTTGGAGAAGGCTTTCTGCCCCCAGTACTGCATGTTGTTTGTACAGCAGCTTAGAGGTTGCTCTGTTGTGAAAGTGCAATGCAGGCTTCATAAAAGTCAATCATTAAACTCATAAATGTCTGTGTTGCATGCTGGGAAACGTATTTGTAATGCTTACTGTGCAGGCGTCACTTTGCTGCCACCGGTGTTTTCTGAAGCAGCTTGTGATGACGATGAGCCCTCTCTGTGCAGATAAATGCAATTCTTCCTCTTGTCTTCAAATATTCTGCTTGTATGTATGCAACACTGAAGCCTGCTCCCCGCCTCCACACTCTGTCACGCTCAGAGCATGCAGGGCGGGGCTGACCACGGACAGATTGGCATTCTTGTCATGCTCACATTGATTTGAAGCTTCTCACACAAACAGCAAAAGCGAGTCGTAAGTAGTTAGTGAATTAAATGTTATTAGAATCAATAATAGAAAACAGCAGCCAGCAGTAACTAAGTGACTCATAGGCTGTTTCTGTGACAGCCGGCGCTTACTGAAAGAACTGGTTTACTCCTGCATTCACACCAAAGCTGGAAAAACAACTTCCAAACTCAAGAAAACAAACAGTCACAGGAGCATTTAAACAGTTTCATCGTCAGAAGTCATTAATTAGATCTTTGCTGAATAAAAACTCTTCTTGTGTTAACTCATCAGACAAACGATTGTGACCTCACAGACATTTATGTAACAGAAGAATTCAGCGAGATTATCCCGTTTAAGTATTTAAGATTAAAGGTGAGGGCATTCAGCAGCCGGACTCCGACATCCTCTCAGGCCGAGCTGATTGACAGGTGCTGGGCGGGGTGAAGACGTCGGGGTCGCTGATGCCCAGCTGCAGGTTGAAGAAGCGGGTGGAGGTGGTGACGCTGCTGTTCCTGGCGTAGGTCTCCTGCACGGGGTAGCAGTCCTTCAGGGTGTAAACGCCCACCCAGGTCTCATCTGGTGGAGAGATGAGAAAAAGGTCACAGCAGCTCTAAGAGGAACTGGAGGTTCATATCCAGCAGAAGTTGCTCCTTAAATCTGATGAAGCTTCACTTTTATTGTGAAGCAGCTTCAGGAAGAACGTACACAAACACTGGATTCAAGCAGCACGGACACTTTGTGTTTTAAAGTTACCACAGAATCTAAAAGATGTTTAAAGGCTTTATATGCAATTTTTTTGATCCAGCAGATGTCGCCCTTGAGCACCAGCATGAAACCAAATCAACTCGTGCTGCATTGTTGTGTTAGCATGCTAATGCTAGCGATCTTTATTATGCTGGTATCTTCACACTGCATGTAAATTTACCTGAAATGAGCGTGATCTAGAAACACAGTTAAGCAGTGAGTACAGTATGTTATTCTTCTTTTCTCTAGTCCCTCAATTAAACAACTTTTATAAGTGAGGGGAGGAGTCAGCCGGCCGTCCCGGCGATGTAAACAAAGTGAAGATAGGACTCTGAAAACATCACAGACAGTGGGACTCGGGTGTTACACCCATTGTAGACAGTCATGACTCTCAGAGTTATTTTCAGAGGATATACTTGATTTCTACATTTAAGTGTGAATAATCACATATTAAGCCTTTAACTGTTTTTAACACAGATGTCCTCCATTAAACGCAAGGTGTTGAAAAACTGAGCAGATATGGAAGTGCAAAAGATCGTAGTCTGTTCTGACGACCCCTGACTGTGTCAGTGCTCCTCCTGTTGTCTTGTATCTCTCCCCACTCAGGTTGTCTTCAGGTAGAAAGGGGTGGAGCCAGTTACTTTGATGAGGGAGAGAGTGATGACCCGCTGCCGACACCGAGGGGCCACGCGGCCTCGGGTGCAGGGATCTACCGGTAATGATCCATCTGCAGGTTCACCAACGGAAACCTTGTTACGACTGTCTTGGCTTGTCTGCACTGGCTCCCTATACAGTCTAGAATAGAATTCAAGATCCTTCTTCTCACTTACAAAGCTCTAAATGGCCAGGCACCATCTTATCTTAAGGAGCTACTAGTGCCGTACTGTCCCTCGAGAACATTTTGGTCCCGGAGTGCAGGCTGGTAGTGGTACCTACAGTCCCTAAGTGTACTATGGGAGGTAAAGCCTTCAGTTATCGGTCTCCTCTCCTCTGGAACCGCCTTCCAGCCGGGGTCCGGGAGGCGGACACAGTCTGTATTTTTAAGAATAGACTTAAAACTTTCCTTTTTGATAAATCTTATAGTTAGTGCTGGTGTAGACCAGCTCTTAGTTATGCTGCTATAGGCTTAGTATACCGGGGGAACTGGCACCTTGAGCTCCTCTCTCTCTCTCTCTATCTCTCTCTCTCTGTGCATATACAGTACATCATATTACTGCATGTATCTATCTGTAAATCTCAGTCACTAACCACCTACTTTCCTGAGAGCTCTTGAGCTCTCTTAGGCTCCTCAAGATCGTTGGTTGACAGCCTGCCAGAACAACCCCCCCCCCCCCCCCCACCAAATTGTTGATGGACGGTTTGCCTCCCCCCACCCCCTTGCTCCCTATCCCTCTTCCTGCATCTTATCCCATCTCTCCCCCTATCCCTTTCCAACCCCGGCGCAGTCTAGTCCTGTGAAGGCTGTTTCGTCATGAGCCGGGGATCCGGCCGAAGATTTCTGCCTTTTAATAAGCCACTTTTTTCTTACCACTGTAACTTTTGCTGCTTTGTTAAATTGCTCATGATGGATAGGCCGGATCTTTGTAACATAGCAATAAGTAAGGTCTTTTTACCTGCTCTTTTGTAACATAACAATGAGTAAGGTCTTTTTACCTGCTTTTTTGTGACGTTAAGAGACAAAGAGTAAGGTCTTTTACCTGCTTTTTGTAAAGTGTCTTGAGATAACACTTGTTATGAGTTGACGCTATACAAATAAATTGAATTGAATTGAATTGAATGTCATGCACCTGGGCAGACTGGGCCTTGGTGTATAAGCTGGTTTCTTAGTCTCTCTCTCTCTCTCTTGTCAACACTCACTTTGGTTGGTGGTCTTTGTTTAGCCACAACACCACACATTCACCATTGCCATCACCACTGATGGCCTGGATTGTGACAATGTGTTTACCACAGATAAACCTACTTTATGTCATTTGGAAGGTTTGATTTTGGTGTCAGGCTGGCTGCACCCTAAGCCATCATTTCAGGAGGAGTGATCTGGATATTCTCTCGACCTGGATGTTCACATATGCACCTCACAGTGGGAGACTATCCCTGTCACTGGCAGTTAATACTGACTTATTTCTTTGATTATGACTTTCTGTCTGTGCATGTCCTTTCTGGTGTTGTGTTTCAAAAATATTTTAAAAACCAGGTTTACGCTGGCGTGCCAGGCTTCCTGTCCGACCACTCCTGGACCTCCACGTTGTCCCCGGGGCCTCCGATGATGTACTGGTCCTCGAAGGTGGAGTTGGCTGGGATGTCGAAGAGATCCCAGGCCTCGGTCAGAGAGATCTTTGAGCAGTCCTTCGTCTTCTGGTCGATCTGGAACATCACCAGGCTCTGGTGCAAAAAGATGGACTCGAAGAACCTGGAGCCGAGGAAGAGAAAGATGAAGAAGTGACATCTTTGAATGTATTCTTCTGGCCAAAACAACAGAACAAAACCTAAAAAGTATTTAATTTATAGTCATGAAAATTAGGAAATCTTCGCATTTCAGAATCTGAAATCTGAAACATCTGGAATGTTTTATAATTAATTAAAATGTATAGCATAATTTCTTTTGACTAATTGATTGATTGGCTTATGTTGCAGCTCTAAATCATACCTTCTTGTTCCCATGTAGAGAGCTTTAACCACGCCTGCCATTTCTTTACATTTATTAGCTATATTTAAAACATTAAAAATAACCGCTCCGTGATGGCTCTATATTTCACTCTTTATCATTTTCTGAGCTTATATTTCTACTTTCATCAATCTACATCTGTCTTTTCTGTTGATAGTTAATGTCATTTTCCAGCTTATTTTTCTGTCATATATATCGGTAGGTGTGCCGCTCACTCGTCCATCACTCTGAGTGAAGAGAGGAACTTCTTATACGCGACTCTCTAATCCCTAAAACCCTGAGTGAATGAAAGTTTGTCTTTTTGTTTCTTTTATCACAGTTTAATTTAGTAAAAAATGTATTTATTTCCCTGAAAACTCTCCTTTTTAATTGGATTTATTATTTTGTGATGCCTAAAATAAGCTGGTTCAGTCTCCAAGTGAGGCCTCAATTAACACTAAAATCTTACTAAGAAGCCTGATAACGTCAAAAGCAGCTCAATACACATATTGTAAACCATGGTCACCTGAAAAGTCTGGATAAACATCTTATTTCAAGATATATAACTAAAAAAAATAAAGGTCTGAACTGCTTGTTAAAAGTGAAAATAATATATTTATGCAAATTTGACTTGATGACACCTTTTAACATTTAAACAAGTTAAATTTGCTTGCTGCATTAGCAATATTTTTACAGATTAAAAGCAATCCAGGTTTTATTTTGTATCTTGAAGAGGTTTTTCTGGACCTGTCAGGTGATTGTGTCTTTTAATAAGTGTATTGTTGACTAGAAATGACATAAATACACTTGGTAATATGGAGAAGAATGGCAGCAGAATCCAGGGACAGATGTATATGAATGAAGATCAGAGAGAATTAGTGAATAACTTTAAGTAGTTTGACTTCTTTTCACATCACTCTCTTCTGCACAAACTGAGTTCAGGTGATCTTTACATCCCTGGTTAGTAGGATTAAGGCGCCCTCTTGTGGTGATTTTTACTCTCTGCAGGAAGGCATCTGTATTATTATCCTCCCTTGATATCAATCAATCACACCGCTCAATGTAAATACTGTTAAAACTCTTCCTCAAGTAAATGAACTCATCTGTTACATATATATATATTTTATTATAAGTTATCTCAGCATGTTTGCTCGACCCAACACTGCACTATTCTCTCATCGAGCCTTGTACGTGTTAGTCTTTGCTTACATTGTGTTTATTGTTGTAATTTAATGTTGTCCTTTTTGTGCATAGAGAGTATTGTTTTAATGAAGTCAAATTCCTTGTGTGTGAAAGCATACGCGGCCAATAAAGCTGATTCTGATTCTTCTGATTCTGATGCTGCATTCAGGACACATTGGAAATATAGGAAAGAAAAGTCTGTCAAAATGTTTTTAGACGTCAACATGTTAAAGAGAACTCTGCTCATTCCTCAAAAGCAAATCTTTTTTAGTGAGGAGAGCTGAAGGAACAGAGAGTGAGTGACAGACACTCTTCAGCTCTAAACACCAACACATGAACAAAGTGACTGAGTTTGACTCTCCATCAGCTTCTTACGACACCCTACAATGAAGACGAGAAGAAAACATTTTGTTCATGTGTTTATTCAGGATGTCAAACTTCAGTTTGTTCAAACATTAAATCAGTAAAGTGTGTTCAATGTCTCTTGTTCAATAATTTCTCGAACACATTCACACAATCAGTTTGTTTGATCAGAATCTCCACTCACAGAAAACAATGATTTATCTCCTTATTGATTTAATCAGGAGGATTACAGTTTTAAAATACCTCAGAGGACATTTTTTTTTACTTTACTTTGAATATGAACAACAACATTTATTCTGACTAACTCATTTCTTTAAGTGTGATTTTATAGATTTTCTACAAATGTACAAAGTGGTGAGAAGAGAAAATCAACATTAAAGAAAAGTTTGCTGCTCTCTCTCTTCAGACTCATGAATCAGAACAGAAACAACAGCATATAAATGTATGAATACAAATAATCAAACATGGAGAGTGGAGAGAAGTTGATATTTTCACGCAGAGAAATGTCAGTTCAGGTGAACAAAAGTCATCCTGAGCAGTGAAAGAGTCCACGGCTAAACAGACACAGGAAGGAGTGTCACTTAAAGACACTCAAACATTTACAGAACAGACGAGGAGAGGTCAAAGGACCGCCCATAAAGTTTGATTGACAGGTGACCACGATCAGATCTCAGCAACGAGCATGAATAAAAATCAAGTTGAAGATTTAAAACACAGCAAGTTAAACATCTGTCTCGTTAATGACTTCTGTCTAGTTCAGTTTGCACAACTCAGCAGAGTCTCCATAATAATAAAACCTGAGTCCAGCATGTAGAGGCTGAGTGAATGTGGTCTGGACTCTGTGGAGGAGAGTCATGGTTTCAGAGATGCTGTAGAAGGACAGAATACCTGCTCTGTGATCCAGGTACACTCCTACTCTGGAGGACTGAGGACCTGAGACAGGAGTGCTGACATTGTTGTACCAAAAGTAATAAATGTTACTTTCACAATATAACGCCCAAGATTTGTCATTACCTTCAAACCAACATTCATATGAGCTCCCTGCTCTGCTGATATTCTTGTATGTGACTGCTACAGAAACTCTTCCTCTCAACTCCACTTCCCAGTAACAACGTCCCATCAGACTCTCTTTACTCAGGACCTGACACCAATCAGTGAATCTGTCTGGGTGACTAGAATAAGACTGATGTTCTGTCATTAATGTTACTTTTCTGTTCTCATCAGATAATAACAGCAGTGTTTGTGCTGTGTTTGGATCCAGTGTGATGTCACATGAATATTTTAAGAACTCAGCTCTGGTCATGTTCTCTGGTTCTGACAGTAAAACATCCACTTCAGTCACTGTCTGTGAGATGTTTGTCCATTTCTCTCTCAGGACGTCCTGTAGTTTATCTCTGACTTCTGACACAGCCGCTGTCACATCCTCAAAGTACCTCAGAGGACGGATCTTGATGCTGGATGAGTGTGTAGATTCACTGAGTGGTGACAGTGAGGGGTAGTCGTGTAGAAACTGGTTGTGATCTTCTGTGTGTGAGAGCTTCTCCAGTTCAGCGTCTTTCCTCTTCAGCTCAGTGATCTCCTGCTCCAGCTTCTCCTGAAGCTCTCTGACTCGACTCACTTCAGTTTGCTGCTGGGATCTGACCTGCTGCTTCACATCAGAGCGTCTTTTCTCCATGAGACGGATCAGCTCAGTGAAGATCTTCTCACTGTTCCCCACTGTTTTATCAGCAGAGCCATTGATAGCCTCCATCTCCTGTTGGAGCAGCTTCACATCTTTCTCTCTGTCCTGGATTCTCTGCTGGATGTTTTGTCGACTCACCCCGAGCTCTCTCTGCTTCTCGCTCCTTTCTGCTGCAGCTGAGACTGTGTCGTGACCTTTGTGTTCGTCCATTAAACAGAGGAGACAGATAGACTGCTGATCAGTACGACAAAATACTTTCATTTCCTCATTATGACGAGAGCAGACGTTCTCCTGGAGCTTCTTGGAGGGCTCCACCAGCTTGTGTTTCTTTAATGGAGCTACTTCAAAATGAGGCTGGAGGTGTTTCTCACAGTAAGAGGCCAGACATTGCAGACAGGACTTACAGGCTTTCAGTTTCCTCCCGGTGCAGACATCACAGGCCACATCTTCAGGTCCAGCATAGCAGTGATCAGCAGGAGCAGCTTGGAGTCCAGTCTTCTTCAGCTCCTCCACTAAAACTGCTAACATGGTGTTTTTCCTCAGGACAGGCCTCGGTGTGAAGTCCTGTCTGCACTGAGGGCAGCTGTAGATTGTCTTTTCATCCTCTTTATCCCAGTGGCTTTTAATACAGTTCATACAGTAACTGTGTCCACAGGTAGTAGTCACCGGATCCTTCAGGAGATCCAGACAGATAGAACAAGAGAAGGCCTCCCGGTCTAGTTGAACTCCTTTCTGCGCCATTTCTCCTCTCTGTAACAACAACTGTCTGAGTTTCACTTCCTGAGAAATCAGACTAGCTCCACCTCTGATCTGCACAGCATGTGTTTGTTCAGTGAACGTCAGCTCTTGTTGGTGACACCCATCCTCAACTTGTAGATCTAAAGGGGAGGGAACCAGGAAATATAGAGTCAGAGTGGAGCTGGCTGTGTCTGAGAGCAGGAAGAAGAGGAAGGGGGAGGGAGACTTGTTTACAACAGAGAACATTTCTCTTTTAAAAACACTTCTCATTTCAGATTTTACAAGATGAACTCTTCTTTGAATCGGAGGGTTTGGAGAAGGCTTTCTGCCCCCAGTACTGCATGTTGTTTGTACAGCAGCTTAGAGGTTGCTCTGTTGTGAAAGTGCAATGCAGGCTTCATGAAAGTCATTCATTGAACTCATAAATGTCTGTGTTGCATGCTGGGAAACGTATTTGTAATGCTTGCTGTGCAGGCGTCACTTTGCTGCCACCGGTGTTTTCTGAAGCAGCTTGTGATGACGATGAGCCCTCTCTGTGCAGATAAATGCAATTCTTCCTCTTGTCTTCAAATATTCTGCTTGTATGTATGCAACACTGAAGCCTGCTCCCCGCCTCCACACTCTGTCACGCTCAGAGCATGGAGGGCGGGGCTGACCACGGACAGATTGGCATTCTTCTCATGCTCACATTGATTTGAAGCTTCTCACACAAACAGCAAAAGCGAGTCGTAAGTAGTTAGTGAATTAAATGTTATTAGAATCAATAATAGAAAACAGCAGCCAGCAGTAACTAAGTGACTCATAGGCTGTTACAGAACTGGAGGTTCATATCCAGCAGAAGTTGCTCCTTAAATCTGATGAAGCTTCATTTTTATTGTGAAGCAGCTTCAGGAAGAACGTACACAAACACTGGATTCAAGCAGAACGGACACTTTGTGTTTTAAAGTTACCACAGAATCTAAAAGATGTTTAAAGGCTTTATATGTGATTTTTTGATCCAGCAGATGTCGCCCTTGAGCACCAGCATGAAACCAAAACAACCTGTGCTGCATTGTTGTGTTAGCATGCTAATGCTGGCGATCTTTATTATGCTGGTATCTTCACACTGCATGTAAATTTACCTGAAATGAGCGTGATCTAGAAACACAGTTAAGCAGTGAGTACAGTATGTTATTCTTCTTTTCTCTAGTCCCTCAATTAAACAACTTTTATACTCGAGGGGAGGAGTCAGCCGGCCGTCCAGGCGATGTAAACAAAGTGAAGATAGGACTCTGAAAACTCTGAAAACATCACAGACAGTGGGACTCGGGTGTTACACCCATTGTAGACAGTCATGACTCACAGAGTTATTTTCAGAGGATATACTTGATTTCTACATTTAAGTGTGAATAATCACATATAAAGCCTTTAACTGTTTTTAACACAGATGTCCTCCATTAAACGCAAGGTGTTGAAAAACTGAGCAGATATGGAAGTGCAAAAGATCGTAGTCTGTTCTGACGACCCCTGACTGTGTCAGTGCTCCTCCTGTTGTCTTGTATCTCTCCCCACTCAGGTTGTCTTCAGGTAGAAAGGGGCAGAGCCAGTTAATTTGATGTCATGCACCTGGGCAGACTGGGCCTTGGTGTATAAGCTGGTTTCTTAGTCTCTCTCTCTCTCTCTTGTCAACACTCACTTTGGTTGGTGGTCTTTGTTTAGCCACAACACCACACATTCACCATTGCCATCACCACTGATGGCCTGGATTGTGACAATGTGTTTACCACAGATAAACCTACTTTATGTCATTTGGAAGGTTTGATTTTGGTGTCAGGCTGGCTGCACCCTAAGCCTTCATTTCAGGAGGAGTGATCTGGATATTCTCTCGACCTGGATGTTCACATATGCACCTCACAGTGGGAGACTATCCCTGTCACTGGCAGTTAATACTGACTTATTTCTTTGATTATGACTTTCTGTCTGTGCATGTCCTTTCTGGTGTTGTGTTTCAAAAATATTTTAAAAACCAGGTTTACGTTGGCGTGCTAGGCTTCCTGTCCGACCACTCCTGGACCACCACGTTGTCCCCGGGGCCTCCGATGATGTACTGGTCCTCGAAGGTGGAGTTGGCTGGGTTGTCGAAGAGATCCCAGGCCTCGGTCAGAGAGATCTTTGAGCAGTCCTTCGTCTTCTGGTCGATCTGGAACATCACCAGGCTCTGGTGCAAAAAGATGGACTCGAAGAACCTGGAGCCGAGGAAGAGAAAGATGAAGAAGTGACATCTTTGAATGTATTCTTCTGGCCAAAACAACAGAACAAAACCTAAAAAGTATTTAATTTATAATCATGAAAATCATGAAATCCTGGCATTTCAGAATCTGAAATCTGAAACATCTGGAATGTTTTATAATTAATTAAAATGTATAGCATAATTTCTTTTGACTAATTGATTGATTGGCTTATGTTGCAGCTCTAAATCATACCTTCTTATTCCCATGTAGAGAGCTTTAACCACGCCTGCCTTTCCTTTACATTTATTAGCTATATTTAAAATATAAAAATAACCGCTCCGTGATGGCTCCATATTTCACTCTTTATCATTTTCTGAGCTTATATTTCTACTTTTATCAATCTACATCTGTCTTTTCTGTTGATATCATGATGGTTAATGTTATTTTCCAGCTTATTTTTCTGTCATATATATCGGTAGGTGTGCCGCTCACTCGTCCATCACTCTGAGTGAAGAGAGGAACTTCTTATACGCGACTCTCTAATCCCTAAAACCCTGAGTGAATGAAAGTTTGTCTTTTTGTTTCTTTTATCACAGTTTAATTTAGTAAAAATGTATTTATTTCCCTGAAAACTCTCCTTTTTAATTGGATTTATTATTTTGTAATGCCTAAAATAAGCTGGTTCAGTCTCCAAGTGAGGCCTCAATTAACACTAAAATCTTACTAAGAAGGCTGATAACGTCAAAAGCAGCTCAATACACTTATTGTAAACCATGGTCACCTGTAAAGTCTGGATAAACATCTTATTTAAAGATATATAACTAAAAAAAATAAAGGTCTGAACTGCTTGTTAAAAGTGAAAATAATATATTTATGCAAATTTGACTTGATGACACCTTTTAACATTTAAACAAGTTAAATTTGCTTGCTGCATTAGCAACATTTTTACAGATTAAAAGCAATCCAGGTTTTATTTTGTATCTTGAAGAGGTTTTTCTGGACCTGTCAGGTGATTGTGGCTTTTAATAAGTGTATTGTTGACTAGAAATGACATAAATACACTTGGTAATATGGAGAAGAATGGCAGCAGAATCCAGGGACAGATGTATATGAATGAAAATCTGTTAGTACGTATTTTCATAGATTCATTCATCTTGACAATTTTGTGGACATATCTTTAAATTGTGTCAACCATCTCACAGTAATTCTTCTTTTGGGTCTGTGAAGCGTTAACCTTATATGGGTGAAGCACCTAAGTAGTAGCAGATCTATAAATGGATAGGAGCCAACTATATGTTGTCAGCAACTGTCTACACTGAGTCTACATCTGTTACGTATACAAATCAGTGTCATGTCATCTTTATTGTTTTATAGTGATGTACCCAAATGGAAAGGAATTTGTGGGCTGTACCTTCTAGCAGAATATAAGCAACACTGTGTGATGAAGATTTTGCCATTTTGCCATTTTGCCATTTTGCCCATGATGGCCACTTTGCCAATGATTGTCAATGATTGTGAGATCTTGGTCAGCATGGGTCAGCGATGGTCTGCACTTTGTCAGCCATGTGTGTTGTGTTTCTGTGTTGTCTGACCATGGCTGAATAAATCTGAGATGATCCACAGTCTGTTTCACAATTACATAATTGTCCATCTCATACAGAAATAACCCCCACCTAACAAGATCAGAGGGAATGAGTGAATAACTTTAAGTAGTTTGACTTCTTTTCACATCACTCTCTTCTGCACAAACTGAGTTCAGGTGATCTTTACAACCCTGGTTAGTAGGATGAAGGCGCCCTCTTGTGGTGATTTTTACTCTCTGCAGGAAAGCATCTGTATTATTATCCTCCCTTGATATCAATCAATCACACCGCTCAATGTAAATACTGTTACAACTCTTCCTCAAGTAAATGAACTCATCTGTTACATATATATATATATATTTTATTACAAGTTATCTCAGCATGTTTGCTCGACCCAACACTGCACTATTCTCTCATCGAGCCTTGTACGTGTTAGTCTTTGCTTACATTGTGTTTATTGTTGTAATTTAATGTTGTCCTTTTTGTGCATAGAGAGTATTGTTTTAATGAAGTCAAATTCCTTGTGTGTGAAAGCATACGCGGCCAATAAAGCTGATTCTGATTCTTCTGATTCTGATGCTGCATTCAGGACACATTGGAAATATAGGAAAGAAAAGTCTGTCAAAATGTTTTTAGACGTCAAAATGTTAAAGAGAACTCTGCTCATTCCTCAAAAGCAAATGTTTTTTAGTGAGGAGAGCTGAAGGAACAGAGAGTGAGTGACAGACGCTCTTCAGCTCTAAACACCAACACATGAACAAAGTGACTGAGTTTGACTCTCCATCAGCTTCTTACGACACCCTGCAATGAAGACGAGAAGAAAACATTTTGTTCTTGTGTTTATTCAGGATGTCAAACTTCAGTTTGTTCAAACATTAAATCAGTAAAGTGTGTTCAATGTCTCTTGTTCAATCATTTCATGAACACATTCACACAATCAGTTTGTTTGATCAGAATCTCCACTCACAGAAAACGATGATTTAACTCCTTATTGATTTAATCAGGAGGATTACAGTTTTAAAATACCTCAGAGGACATTTTTTACTTTACTTTGAATATGAACAACAACATTTATTCTGACTAACTCATTTCTTTAAGTGTGATTTTATAGATTTTCTACAAATGTACAAAGTGGTGAGAAGAGAAAATCAACATTAAAGAAAAGTTTGCTGCTCTCTCTCTTCAGACTCATGAATCAGAACAGAAACAACAGCATATAAATGTATGAATACAAATAATCAAACATGGAGAGTGGAGAGAAGTTGATATTTTCACGCAGAGAAATGTCAGTTCAGGTGAACAAAAGTCATCCTGAGCAGTGAAAGAGTCCACGGCAAAACAGACACAGGAAGGAGTGTCACTGAAAGACACTCAAACATTTACAGAACAGACGAGGAGAGGTCAAAGGACCGCCCATAAAGTTTGATTGACAGGTGACGACGATCAGATCTCAGCAACGAGCATGAATAAAAATCAAGTTGATGATTGAAAACACAGCAAGTTAAACATCTGTCTCGTTAATGACTTCTGTCTATTTCAGTTTACACAACTCAGCAGAGTCTCCAGGAGAATAAAACCTGAGTCCAGCATGTAGAGGCTGAGTGAATGTGGTCTGGACTCTGTGGAGGAGAGTCATGGTTTCAGAGATGCTGTAGAAGGACAGAATACCTGCTCTGTGATCCAGGTACACTCCTACTCTGGAGGACTGAGGACCTGAGACAGGAGTCCTGACATGGTTGTACCAAAAGTAATAACTGTTGTTGTCACAATATAACATCCAAGATTTGTCATTACGTCCAAACCAACATTCATCTGAGCTCCCTGCTCTGCTGATATTCTTGTATGTGACTGCTACAGAAACTCTTCCTCTCAACTCAACTTCCCAGTAACAACGTCCAGTCAGACTCTCTTTACTCAGGACCTGAAGATAATGAGTGAATCTGTCTGGGTGACTAGAATAAGACTGTTGTTTACTCATTAATGTTACTTTTCTGTTCTCATCAGATAATAACAGCTGTGTGTATGCTGTGTTTGGATCCAGAGTGCTGTCACATGAATTTTTGAAGAACTCAGCTCTGGTCTTGGGCTCTGGTTCTGGTCCTGACAGTAAAACATCCACTTCAGTCACTGTCTGTGAGATGTTTGTCCATTTCTCTCTCAGGACGTCCTGTAGTTTATCTCTGACTTCTGACACAGCTGCTGTCACATCCTCAAAGAACCTCAGAGGACGGATCTTGATGCTGGATGAGTGTGTAGATTCACTGAGTGGTGACAGTGAGGGGTAGTTGTGTAGAAACTGGTTGTGATCTTCTGTGTGTGAGAGCTTCTCCAGTTCAGCGTCTCTCCTCTTCAGCTCAGTGATCTCCTGCTCCAGCTTCTCCTGAAGCTCTCTGACTCGACTCACTTCAGTTTGCTGCTGGGATCTGACCTGCTGCTTCACATCAGAGCGTCTTTCCTCCATGAGACGGATCAGCTCAGTGAAGCTCTTCTCACTGTTCCCTACTGTTTTATCAGCAGAGCCATTGATAGCCTCCACCTCCTGTTGAAGCAGCTTCACATCTTTCTCTCTGTCCTGGATTCTCTGCTGGATGTTTTGTCGACTCACCTCGAGCTCTCTCTGCTTCTCGCTCCTTTCTACTGCAGCTGAGACTGTGTCATGACCTTTGTGTTCGTCCATTAAACAGAGGAGACAGATAGACTGCTGATCAGTACGACAAAATACTTTCATCTCCTCATTATGACGAGAGCAGACGTTCTCCTGGAGCTTCTTGGAGGGCTCCACCAGCTTGTGTTTCTTTAATGGAGCTACTTCAAAATGAGGCTGGAGATGTTTCTCACAGTAAGAGGCCAGACACTGCAGACAGGACTTACAGGCTTTCAGTTTCCTCCCGGTGCAGACATCACAGGCCACATCATCAGGTCCAGCATAGCAGTGATCAGCAGGAGCAGCTTGGAGTCCAGTCTTCTTCAGCTCCTCCACTAAAACTGCTAACATGGTGTTTTTCCTCAGGACAGGCCTCGGTGTGAAGTCCTGTCTGCACTGAGGGCAGCTGTAGATTGTCTTCTCATCCTCTTTATCCCAGTGGCTTTTAATACAGTTCATACAGTAACTGTGTCCACAGGTAGTAGTCACCGGATCCTTCAGGAGATCCAGACAGATGGAACAAGAGAAGGCCTCCCGGTCCAGGTGAACTCCTTTCTGCGCCATTTCTCCTCTCGGTAACAACGACTGTCTGAGTTTCACTTCCTGAGAAATCAGACTAGCTCCACCTCTGATCTGCACAGCATGTGTTTGTTCAGTGAACGTCAGCTCTTGTTGGTGACACCCATCCTCAACTTGTAGATCTAAAGGGGAGGGAACCAGGAAATATAGAGTCAGAGTGGAGCTGGCTGTGTCTGAGAGCAGGAAGAAGAGGGAGGGGGAGGGAGACTTGTTTACAACAGAGAACATTTCTCTTTTAAAAACACTTCTCATTTCAGATTTTACAAGATGAACTCTTCTTTGAATCGGAGGGTTTGGAGAAGGCTTTCTGCCCCCAGTACTGCATGTTGTTTGTACAGCAGCTTAGAGGTTGCTCTGTTGTGAAAGTGCAATGCAGGCTTCATAAAAGTCAATCATTAAACTCATAAATGTCTGTGTTGCATGCTGGGAAACGTATTTGTAATGCTTACTGTGCAGGCGTCACTTTGCTGCCACCGGTGTTTTCTGAAGCAGCTTGTGATGACGATGAGCCCTCTCTGTGCAGATAAATGCAATTCTTCCTCTTGTCTTCAAATATTCTGCTTGTATGTATGCAACACTGAAGCCTGCTCCCCGCCTCCACACTCTGTCACGCTCAGAGCATGCAGGGCGGGGCTGACCACGGACAGATTGGCATTCTTGTCATGCTCACATTGATTTGAAGCTTCTCACACAAACAGCAAAAGCGAGTCGTAAGTAGTTAGTGAATTAAATGTTATTAGAATCAATAATAGAAAACAGCAGCCAGCAGTAACTAAGTGACTCATAGGCTGTTTCTGTGACAGCCGGCGCTTACTGAAAGAACTGGTTTACTCCTGCATTCACACCAAAGCTGGAAAAACAACTTCCAAACTCAGGAAAACAAACAGTCACAGGAGCATTTAAACAGTTTCATCGTCAGAAGTCATTAATTAGATCTTTGCTGAATAAAAACTCTTCTTGTGTTAACTCATCAGACAAACGATTGTGACCTCACAGACATTTATGTAACAGAAGAATTCAGCGAGATTATCCCGTTTAAGTATTTAAGATTAAAGGTGAGGGCATTCAGCAGCCGGACTCCGACATCCTCTCAGGCCGAGCTGATTGACAGGTGCTGGGCGGGGTGAAGACGTCGGGGTCGCTGATGCCCAGCTGCAGGTTGAAGAAGCGGGTGGAGGTGGTGATGCTGCTGTTCCTGGCGTAGGTCTCCTGCACGGGGTAGCAGTCCTTCAGGGTGTAAACGCCCACCCAGGTCTCATCTGGTGGAGAGATGAGAAAAAGGTCACAGCAGCTCTAAGAGGAACTGGAGGTTCATATCCAGCAGAAGTTGCTCCTTAAATCTGATGAAGCTTCACTTTTATTGTGAAGCAGCTTCAGGAAGAACGTACACAAACACTGGATTCAAGCAGCACGGACACTTTGTGTTTTAAAGTTACCACAGAATCTAAAAGATGTTTAAAGGCTTTATATGCAATTTTTTTGATCCAGCAGATGTCGCCCTTGAGCACCAGCATGAAACCAAATCAACTCGTGCTGCATTGTTGTGTTAGCATGCTAATGCTAGCGATCTTTATTATGCTGGTATCTTCACACTGCATGTAAATTTACCTGAAATGAGCGTGATCTAGAAACACAGTTAAGCAGTGAGTACAGTATGTTATTCTTCTTTTCTCTAGTCCCTCAATTAAACAACTTTTATAAGTGAGGGGAGGAGTCAGCCGGCCGTCCCGGCGATGTAAACAAAGTGAAGATAGGACTCTGAAAACATCACAGACAGTGGGACTCGGGTGTTACACCCATTGTAGACAGTCATGACTCTCAGAGTTATTTTCAGAGGATATACTTGATTTCTACATTTAAGTGTGAATAATCACATATTAAGCCTTTAACTGTTTTTAACACAGATGTCCTCCATTAAACGCAAGGTGTTGAAAAACTGAGCAGATATGGAAGTGCAAAAGATCGTAGTCTGTTCTGACGACCCCTGACTGTGTCAGTGCTCCTCCTGTTGTCTTGTATCTCTCCCCACTCAGGTTGTCTTCAGGTAGAAAGGGGTGGAGCCAGTTACTTTGATGAGGGAGAGAGTGATGACCCGCTGCCGACACCGAGGGGCCACGCGGCCTCGGGTGCAGGGATCTACCGGTAATGATCCATCTGCAGGTTCACCAACGGAAACCTTGTTACGACTGTCTTGGCTTGTCTGCACTGGCTCCCTATACAGTCTAGAATAGAATTCAAGATCCTTCTTCTCACTTACAAAGCTCTAAATGGCCAGACACCATCTTATCTTAAGGAGCTACTAGTGCCGTACTGTCCCTCGAGAACATTTTGGTCCCGGAGTGCAGGCTGGTAGTGGTACCTACAGTCCCTAAGTGTACTATGGGAGGTAAAGCCTTCAGTTATCGGTCTCCTCTCCTCTGGAACCGCCTTCCAGCCGGGGTCCGGGAGGCGGACACAGTCTGTATTTTTAAGAATAGACTTAAAACTTTCCTTTTTGATAAATCTTATAGTTAGTGCTGGTGTAGACCAGCTCTTAGTTATGCTGCTATAGGCTTAGTATACCGGGGGAACTGGCACCTTGAGCTCCTCTCTCTCTCTCTCTATCTCTCTCTCTCTGTGCATATACAGTACATCATATTACTGCATGTATCTATCTGTAAATCTCAGTCACTAACCACCTACTTTCCTGAGAGCTCTTGAGCTCTCTTAGGCTCCTCAAGATCGTTGGTTGACAGCCTGCCAGAACAACCCCCCCCCCCCCCCCCACCAAATTGTTGATGGACGGTTTGCCTCCCCCCACCCCCTTGCTCCCTATCCCTCTTCCTGCATCTTATCCCATCTCTCCCCCTATCCCTTTCCAACCCCGGCGCAGTCTAGTCCTGTGAAGGCTGTTTCGTCATGAGCCGGGGATCCGGCCGAAGATTTCTGCCTTTTAATAAGCCACTTTTTTCTTACCACTGTAACTTTTGCTGCTTTGTTAAATTGCTCATGATGGATAGGCCGGATCTTTGTAACATAGCAATAAGTAAGGTCTTTTTACCTGCTCTTTTGTAACATAACAATGAGTAAGGTCTTTTTACCTGCTTTTTTGTGACGTTAAGAGACAAAGAGTAAGGTCTTTTACCTGCTTTTTGTAAAGTGTCTTGAGATAACACTTGTTATGAGTTGACGCTATACAAATAAATTGAATTGAATTGAATTGAATGTCATGCACCTGGGCAGACTGGGCCTTGGTGTATAAGCTGGTTTCTTAGTCTCTCTCTCTCTCTCTCTCTTGTCAACACTCACTTTGGTTGGTGGTCTTTGTTTAGCCACAACACCACACATTCACCATTGCCATCACCACTGATGGCCTGGATTGTGACAATGTGTTTACCACAGATAAACCTACTTTATGTCATTTGGAAGGTTTGATTTTGGTGTCAGGCTGGCTGCACCCTAAGCCGTCATTTCAGGAGGAGTGATCTGGATATTCTCTCGACCTGGATGTTCACATATGCACCTCACAGTGGGAGACTATCCCTGTCACTGGCAGTTAACACTGACTTATTTCTTTGATTATGACTTTCTGTCTGTGCATGTCCTTTCTGGTGTTGTGTTTAAAAAATATTTTAAAAACCAGGTTTACGTTGGCGTGCCGGCTTCCTGTCCGACCACTCCTGGACCTCCACGTTGTCCCCGGGGCCTCCGATGATGTACTGGTCCTCGAAGGTGGAGTTGGCTGGGTTGTCGAAGAGATCCCAGGCCTCGGTCAGAGAGATCTTTGAGCAGTCCTTCGTCTTCTGGTCGATCTGGAACATCACCAGGCTCTGGTGCAAAAAGATGGACTCGAAGAACCTGGAGCCGAGGAAGAGAAAGATGAAGAAGTGACATCTTTGAATGTATTCTTCTGGCCAAAACAACAGAACAAAACCTAAAAAGTATTTAATTTATAATCATGAAAATCATGAAATCCTGGCATTTCAGAATCTGAAATCTGAAACATCTGGAATGTTTTATAATTAATTAAAATGTATGGCATAATTTCTTTTGACTAATTGATTGATGGGCTTATGTTGCAGCTCTAAATCATACCTTCTTGTTCCCATGTAGAGAGCTTTAACCAGGCCTGCCTTTTCTTTACATTTATTAGCTATATTTAAAACATTAAAAATAACCGCTCCGTGATGGCTCTATATTTCACTCTTTATCATTTTCTGAGCTTATATTTCTACTTTTATCAATCTACATCTGTCTTTTCTGTTGATGTCACGATGGTTAATGTCATTTTCCATCTTATTTTTCTGTCATATATATCGGTAGGTGTGCCGCTCACTCGTCCATCACTCTTAGTGAAGAGAGGAACTTCTTATACGCGACTCTCTAATCCCTAAAACCCTGAGTGAATGAAAGTTTGTCTTTTTGTTTCTTTTATAACAGTTTAATTTTGTAAAAAATGTATTTATTTCCCTGAAAACTCTCCTTTTTAATTGGATTTATTATTTTGTAATGCCTAAAATAAGCTGGTTCAGTCTCCAAGTGAGGCCTCAATTAACACTAAAATCTTACTAAGAAGGCTGATAACGTCAAAAGCAGCTCAATACACTTATTGTAAACCATGGTCACCTGAAAAGTCTGGATAAACATCTTATTTCAAGATATATAACTAAAAAAAATAAAGGTCTGAACTGTTTGTTAAAAGTGAAAAAATATATTTACGCAAATTTGACTTGATGACACCTTTTAACATTTAAACAAGTTAAATTTGCTTGCTGCATTAGCAATATTTTTACAGATTAAAAGCAATCCAGGTTTTATTTTGTATCTTGAAGAGGTTTTTCTGGACCTGTCAGGTGATTGTGTCTTTTAATAAGTGTATTGTTGACTAGAAATGACATAAATACACTTGGTAATATGGAGAAGAATGGCAGCAGAATCCAGGGACAGATGTATATGAATGAAAATCTGTTAGTACGTATTTTCATGGATTCATTGATCTTGATAATTTTGTGGACATATCTTTAAATTGTGTCAACCATCTCACAGTAATTCTTCTTTTGGGTCTGTGAAGCGTTAACCTTATATGGGTGAAGCACCTAAGTAGTAGCAGATCTATAAATGGATAGGAGCCAACTATATGTTGTCAGCAACTGTCTACACTGAGTCTACATCTGTTACGTATACAAATCAGTGTCATGTCATCTTTATTGTTTTATAGTGATGTACCCAAATGGAAAGGAATTTGTGGGCTGTACCTTCTAGCAGAATATAAGCAACACTGTGTGATGAAGATTTTGCCATTTTGTCATTTTGCCCATGATGGCCACTTTGCCAATGATTGTCAATGATTGTGAGATCTTGGTCAGCATGGGTCAGCGATGGTCTGCACTTTGTCAGCCATGTGTGTTGTGTTTCTGTGTTGTCTGACCATGGCTGAATAAATCTGAGATGATCCACAGTCTGTTTCACAATTACATAATTGTCCATCTCATACAGAAATAACCCCCACCTAACAAGATCAGAGGGAATTAGTGAATAACTTTAAGTAGTTTGACTTCTTTTCACATCACTCTCTTCTGCACAAACTGAGTTCAGGTGATCTTTACAACCCTGGTTAGCAGGATGAAGGCGCCCTCTTGTGGTGATTTTTACTCTCTGCAGGAAAGCATCTGTATTATTATCCTCCCTTGATATCAATCAATCACACCGCTCAATGTAAATACTGTTACAACTCTTCCTCAAGTAAATGAACTCATCTGTTACATATATATATATATATATTTTATTACAAGTTATCTCAGCATGTTTGCTCGACCCAACACTGCACTATTCTCTCATCGAGCCTTGTACGTGTTAGTCTTTGCTTACATTGTGTTTATTGTTGTAATTTAATGTTGTCCTTTTTGTGCATAGAGAGTATTGTTTTAATGAAGTCAAATTCCTTGTGTGTGAAAGCATACGCGGCCAATAAAGCTGATTCTGATTCTTCTGATTCTGATGCTGCATTCAGGACACATTGGAAATATAGGAAAGAAAAGTCTGTCAAAATGTTTTTAGACGTCAAAATGTTAAAGAGAACTCTGCTCATTCCTCAAAAGCAAATCTTTTTTAGTGAGGAGAGCTGAAGGAACAGAGAGTGAGTGACAGACGCTCTTCAGCTCTAAACACCAACACATGAACAAAGTGACTGAGTTTGACTCTCCATCAGCTTCTTACGACACCCTGCAATGAAGACGAGAAGAAAACATTTTGTTCTTGTGTTAATTCAGGATGACAAACTTCAGTTTGTTCAAACATTAAATCAGTAAAGTGTGTTCAATGTCTCTTGTTCAATCATTTCATGAACACATTCACACAATCAGTTTGTTTGATCAGAATCTCCACTCAAAGAAAACGATGATTTAACTCCTTATTGATTTAATCAGGAGGATTACAGTTTTAAAATACCTCAGAGGACATTTTTTACTTTACTTTGAATATGAACAACAACATTTATTCTGACTAACTCATTTCTTTAAGTGTGATTTTATAGATTTTCTACAAATGTACAAAGTGGTGAGAAGAGAAAATCAACATTAAAGAAAAGTTTGCTGCTCTCTCTCTTCAGACTCATGAATCAGAACAGAAACAACAGCATATAAATGTATGAATACAAATAATCAAACATGGAGAGTGGAGAGAAGTTGATATTTTCACGCAGAGAAATGTCAGTTCAGGTGAACAAAAGTCATCCTGAGCAGTGAAAGAGTCCACGGCTAAACAGACACAGGAAGGAGTGTCACTTAAAGACACTCAAACATTTACAGAACAGACGAGAAGAGGTCAAAGGACCGCCCATAAAGTTTGATTGACAGGTGACCACGATCAGATCTCAGCAACGAGCATGAATAAAAATCAAGTTGAAGATTTGAAACACAGCAAGTTAAACATCTGTCTCGTTAATGACTTCTGTCTATTTCAGTTTACACAACTCAGCAGAGTCTCCAGGAGAATAATATAACCTGAGTCCAGCATGTAGAGGCTGAGTGAATGTGGTCTGGACTCTGTGGAGGAGAGTCATGGTTTCAGAGATGCTGTAGAAGGACAGAATACCTGCTCTGTGATCCAGGTACACTCCTACTCTGGAGGACTGAGGACCTGAGACAGGAGTCCTGACTTTGTTGTACCAAAAGTTATAACTGTTGTTTTTACAATCTAACATCCAAGATTTGTCATTATATCCAAACCTACATTCATCTGAGCTCCCTGCTCTGCTGATATTCTTGTATGTGACTGCTACAAAAACTCTTCCTCTCAACTCCACTTCCCAGTAACAACGTCCCATCAGACTCTCTTTACTCAGGACCTGACGCCAATCAGTGAATCTGTCTGGGTGACTAGAATACGACTGATCTTTTCTCATTGCTGTTACTTTTCTGTTCTCATCAGATAATAACAGCTGTGTGTATGCTGTGTTTGGATCCAGTGTGATGTCACATGAATATTTTAAGAACTCAGCTCTGGTCTTGGGCTCTGGTTCTGGTTCTGGTCCTGACAGTAAAACATCCACTTCAGTCTCTGTCTGTGAGATGTTTGTCCATTTCTCTCTCAGGACGTCCTGTAGTTTATCTCTGACTTCTGACACAGCTGCTGTCACATCCTCAAAGTACCTCAGAGGACGGAGCTTGATGCTGGATGAGGGTGTAGATTCACTGAGTGGTGACAGTGAGGGGTAGTCGTGTAGAAACTGGTTGTGATCTTCTGTGTGTGAGAGCTTCTCCAGTTCAGCGTCTCTCCTCTTCAGCTCAGTGATCTCCTGCTCCAGCTTCTCCTGAAGCTCTCTGACTCGACTCACTTCAGTTTGCTGCTGGGATCTGACCTGCTGCTTCACATCAGAGCGTCTTTTCTCCATGAGACGGATCAGCTCAGTGAAGATCTTCTCACTGTTCCCCACTGTTTTATCAGCAGAGCCATTGATAGCCTCCACCTCCTGTTGGAGCAGCTTCACATCTTTCTCTCTGTCCTGGATTCTCTGCTGGATGTTTTGTCGACTCACCCCGAGCTCTCTCTGCTTCTCGCTCCTTTCTGCTGCAGCTGAGACTGTGTCGTGACCTTTCTGTTCGTTCATTAAACAGAGGAGACAGATAGACTGCTGATCAGTACGACAAAATACTTTCATTTCCTCATTATGACGAGAGCAGACGTTCTCCTGGAGCTTCTTGGAGGGCTCCACCAGCTTGTGTTTCTTTAATGGAGCTGCTTCAAAATGAGGCTGGAGGTGTTTCTCACAGTAAGAGGCCGGACACTGCAGGCAGGACTTACAGGCTTTCAGTTTCCTCCCGGTGCAGACATCACAGGCCACATCTTCAGATCCAGCAAAGCAGTGATCAGCAGGAGCAGCTTGGAGTCCAGTCTTCTTCAGCTCCTCCACTAAAACTGCCAACATGGTGTTTTTCCTCAGGACAGGCCTCGGTGTGAAGGCCTGTCTGCACTGAGGGCAGCTGTAGATTGTCTTCTTATCCTCTGTGTCCCAGTGGCTTTTAATACAGTTCATACAGTAACTATGTCCACAGCTAGTAGTCACTGGATCCTTCAGCAGATCCAGACAGATCGAACAAGAAATAGTTTCCTTGCCCAGCTGAACTCCTTTCTGCGCCATTTCTCCTCTCGGTAACAACAACTGTCTGAGTTTCACTTCCTGAGAAATCAGACTAGCTCCACCTCTGATCTGCACAGCATGTGTTTGTTCAGTGAACGTCAGCTCTTGTTGGTGACACCCATCCTCAACTTGTAGATCTAAAGGGGAGGGAACCAGGAAATATAGAGTCAGAGTGGAGCTGGCTGTGTTTGAGAGCAGGAAGAAGAGGGAGGGGGAGGGAGACTTGTTTACAACAGAGAACATTTCTCTTTTAAAAACACTTCTCATTTCAGATTTTACAAGATGAACTCTTCTTTGAATCGGAGGGTTTGGAGAAGGCTTTCTGCCCCCAGTACTGCATGTTGTTTGTACAGCAGCTTAGAGGTTGCTCTGTTGTGAAAGTGCAATGCAGGCTTCATGAAAGTCATTCATTGAACTCATAAATGTCTGTGTTGCATGCTGGGAAACGTATTTGTAATGCTTGCTGTGCAGGCGTCACTTTGCTGCCACCGGTGTTTTCTGAAGCAGCTTGTGATGACGATGAGCCCTCTCTGTGCAGATAAATGCAATTCTTCCTCTTGTCTTCAAATATTCTGCTTGTATGTATGCAACACTGAAGCCTGCTCCCCGCCTCCACACTCTGTCACGCTCAGAGCATGCAGGGCGGGGCTGACCACGGACAGATTGGCATTCTTCTCATACTCACATTGATTTGAAGCTTCTCACACAAACAGCAAAAGCGAGTCGTAAGTAGTTAGTGAATTAAATGTTATTAGAATCAAGAATAGAAAACAGCAGCCAGCAGTAACTAAGTGACTCATAGGCTGTTTCTGTGACAGCCGGCGCTTACTGAAAGAACTGGTTTACTCCTGCATTCACACCAAAGCTGGAAAAACAACTTCCAAACTCAGGAAAACAAACAGTCACAGGAGCATTTAAACAGTTTCATCGTCAGAAGTCATTAATTAGATCTTTGCTGAATAAAAACTCTTCTTGTGTTAACTCATCAGACAAACGATTGTGACCTCACAGACATTTATGTAACAGAAGAATTCAGCGAGATTATCCCGTTTAAGTATCTAAGATTAAAGGTGAGGGCATTCAGCAGCCGGACTCCGACATCCTCTCAGGCCGAGCTGATTGACAGGTGCTGGGCGGGGTGAAGACGTCGGGGTCGCTGATGCCCAGCTGCAGGTTGAAGAAGCGGGTGGAGGTGGTGACGCTGCTGTTCCTGGCGTAGGTCTCCTGCACGGGGTAGCAGTCCTTCAGGGTGTAAACGCCCACCCAGGTCTCACCTGGTGGAGAGATGAGAAACAGGTCACAGCAGCTCTAAGAGGAACTGGAGGTTCATATCCAGCAGAAGCTGCTCCTCAAATCTGATGAAGCTTCATTTTTATTGTGAAGCAGCTGCAGGAAGAACGTACACAAACACTGGATTCAAGCAGCACGGACACTTTGTGTTTTAAAGTTACCACAGAATCTAAAAGATGTTTAAAGGCTTTATATGTGATTTTTTGATCCAGCAGATGTCGCCCTTGAGCACCAGCATGAAACCAAAACAACTCGCGCTGCATTGTTGTGTTAGCATGCTAATGCTAGCGATCTTTATTATGCTCGTATCTTCACACTGCATGTAAATTTACCTGAAATGAGCGTGATCTAGAAACACAGTTAAGCAGTGAGTACAGTATGTTATTCTTCTTTTCTCTAGTCCCTCAATTAAACAACTTTTATACTCGAGGGGAGGAGTCAGCCGGCCGTCCCGGCAATGTAAACAAAGTGAAGATAGGACTCTGAAAACTCTGAAAACATGTTACACCCATTGTAGACAGTCATGACTCACAGAGTTATTTTCAGAGGATATACTTGATTTCTACATTTAAGTGTGAATAATCACATATTAAGCCTTTAACTGTTTTTAACACAGATGTCCTCCATTAAACGCAAGGTGTTGAAAAACTGAGCAGACATGGAAGTGCAAAAGATCGTAGTCTGTTCTGACGACCCCTGACTGTGTCAGTGCTCCTCCTGTTGTCTTGTATCTCTCCCCACTCAGGTTGTCTTCAGGTAGAAAGGGGCGGAGCCAGTTACTTTGATGAGGCAGAGAGTGATGACCCGCTGCCAACATCGAGGGGCCACGCGGCCTTGGGTGCAGGGATCTACCGTTAATGATCCATCCACAGGTTCACCTACGGAAACCTTGTTACGACTGTCTTGGCTTGTCTGCACTGGCTCCCTATACAGTCTAGAATAGATTTCAAGATCCTTCTTCTCACCTACAAAGCTCTAAATGGCCAGGCACCATCTTATCTTAAGTGTACTATGGGAGGTAAAGCCTTCAGTTATCGGGCTCCTCTCCTCTGGAACCGCCTTCCAGCCGGGGTCCGGGAGGCGGACACAGTCTGTATTTTTAAGAATAGACTTAAAACTTTCCTTTTTGATAAATCTTATAGTTAGTGCTGGTGTAGACCAGCTCTTAGTTATGCTGCTATAGGCTTAGTATACCGGGGGAACTGGCACCTTGAGCTCCTCTCTCTCTCTCTCTCTCTCTCTCTCTCTCTCTCTCTCTCTCTCTCTCTCTCTCTCTGTGCATATACAGTACATAATATTACTGCATGTATCTATCTGTAAATCTCAGTCACTAACCACCTACTTTCCTGAGAGCTCTTGAGCTCTCTTAGGCTCCTCAAGATCGTTGGTTGACAGCCTGCCAGAACAACTCCCCCCCACCAGATTGTTGATGGACCCCCCACCCCCTTGCTCCCTATCCCTCTTCCTGCATCTTATCCCATCTCTCCCCCTATCCCTTTCCAACCCTGGCGCAGTCTAGTCCTGTGAAGGCTGTTTCGTCATGAGCCGGGGATCCGGCCGAAGATTTCTGCCTTTTAATAAGCCACTTTTTTCTTACCACTGTAACTTTTGCTGCTTTGTTAAAGTGCTCATGATGGATAGGCCGGATCTTTGTAACATAACAATGAGTAAGGTCTTTTTACCTGCTCTTTTGTAAAGTGTCTTGAGATAACACTTGTTATGAGTTGACGCTATACAAATAAATTGAATTGAATTGAATTGAATGTCATGCACCTGGGCAGACTGGGCCTTGGTGTATAAGCTGGTTTCTTAGTCTCTCTCTCTCTCTCTTGTCAACACTCACTTTGGTTGGTGGTCTTTGTTTAGCCACAACACCACACATTCACCATTGCCATCACCACTGATGGCCTGGATTGTGACAATGTGTTTACCACAGATAAACCTACTTTATGTCATTTGGAAGGTTTGATTTTGGTGTCAGGCTGGCTGCACCCTAAGCCGTCATTTCAGGAGGAGTGATCTGGATATTCTCTCGACCTGGATGTTCACATATGCACCTCACAGTGGGAGACTATCCCTGTCACTGGCAGTTAATACTGACTTATTTCTTTGATTATGACTTTCTGTCTGTGCATGTCCTTTCTGGTGTTGTGTTTCAAAAATATTTTAAAAACCAGGTTTACGTTTGCGTGCCAGGCTTCCTGTCCGACCACTCCTGGACCACCACGTTGTCCCCGGGGCCTCCGATGATGTACTGGTCCTCGAAGGTGGAGTTGGCTGGGTTGTTGAAGAGATCCCAGGCCTCGGTCAGAGAGATCTTTGAGCAGTCCTTCGTCTTCTGGTCGATCTGGAACATCACCAGGCTCTGGTGCAAAAAGATGGACTCAAAGAACCTGGAGCCGAGGAAGAGAAAGATGAAGAAGTGACATCTTTGAATGTATTCTTCTGGCCAAAACAACAGAACAAAACCTAAAAAGTATTTAATTTATAATCAGGAAAATTAGGAAATCTTTGCATTTCAGAATCTGAAATCTGAAACATCTGGAATGTTTTATAATTAATTAAAATGTATAGCATAATTTCTTTTGACTAATTGATTGATGGGCTTATGTTACAGCTCTAAATCATACCTTCTTGTTCCCATGTAGAGAGCTTTAACCAGGCCTGCCTTTTCTTTACATTTATTAGCTATATTTAAAACATTAAAAATAACCGCTCCGTGATGGCTCCATATTTCACTCTTTATCATTTTCTGAGCTTATAGTTCTACTTTCATCAATCTACATCTGTCTTTTCTGTTGATATCACGATGGTTAATGTTATTTTCCAGCTTATTTTTCTGTCATATATGTCGATAGGTGTGCCGCTCACTCGTCCATCACTCTGAGTGAAGAGAGGAACTTCTTATACGCGACTCTCTAATCCCTAAAACCCTGAGTGAATGAAAGTTTGTCTTTTTTTTTCTTTTATCACAGTTTAATTTTGTAAAAAATGTATTTATTTCCCTGAAAACTCTCCTTTTTAATTGGATTTATTATTTTGTGATGCCTAAAATAAGCTGGTTCAGTCTCCAAGTGAGGCCTCAATTAACACTAAAATCTTACTAGGAAGGCTGATAACGTCAAAAGCAGCTCAATACACTTATTGTAAACCATGGTCACCTGAAAAGTCTGGATAAACATCTTATTTAAAGATATATAACTAAAAAAAAATAAAGGTCTGAACTGCTTGTTAAAAGTGAAAATAATATATTCATGCAAATTTGACTTGATGACACCTTTTAACATTTAAACAAGTTAAATTTGCTTGCTGCATTAGCAATATTTTTACAGATTAAAAGCAATCCAGGTTTTATTTTGTATCTTGAAGAGGTTTTTCTGGACCTGTCAGGTGATTGTGGCTTTTAATAAGTGTATTGTTGACTAGAAATGACATAAATACACTTGGTAATATGGAGAAGAATGGCAGCAGAATCCAGGGACAGATGTATATGAATGAAGATCAGAGGGAATTAGTGAATAACTTTAAGTAGTTTGACTTCTTTTCACATCACTCTCTTCTGCACAAACTGAGTTCAGGTGATCTTTACATCCCTGGTTAGCAGGATGAAGGCGCCCTCTTGTGGTGATTTTTACTCTCTGCAGGAAGGCATCTGTATTATTATCCTCCCTTGATATCAATCACGCCGCTCAATCTAAATACTGTTAAAACTCTACCTCAAGTAAATGAACTCATCTGTTACATATATATATATATATATTTTATCATAAGTTATCTCAGCATGTTTGCTCGACCCAACACTGCACTATTCTCCCATCGAGCCTTGTACGTGTTAGTCTTTGCTTACATTGTGTTTATTGTTGTAATTTAATGTTGTACTTTTTGTGCATAGAGAGTATCGTTTTAATGAAGTCAAATTCCTTGTGTGTGAAAGCATACGCGGCCAATAAAGCTGATTCTGATTCTTCTGATTCTGATGCTGCATTCAGGACACATTGGAAATATAGGAAAGAAAAGTCTGTCAAAATGTTAAAGAGAACTCTGCTCATTCCTCAAAAGCAAATCTTTTTTAGTGAGGAGAGCTGAAAGAACAGAGAGTGAGTGACAGACGCTCTTCAGCTCTAAACACCAACACATGAACAAAGTGATTGAGTTTGACTCTCCATCAGCTTCTTATGACACCCTGCAATGAAGACGAGAAGAAAACATTTTGTTCATGTGTTTATTCAGGATTTCAAACTTCAGTTTGTTCAAACATTAAATCAATAAAGTGTGTTCAATGTCTCTTGTTCAATCATTTCATGAACACATTCACACAATCAGTTTGTTTGATCAGAATCTCCACTCACAGAAAACAATGATTTATCTCCTTATTGATTTAATCAGGAGGATTACAGTTTTAAAATACCTCAGAGGACATTTTTTACTTTACTTTGAATATGAACAACAACATTTATTCTGACTAACTCATTTCTTTAAGTGTGATTTTATAGATTTTCTACAAATGTACAAAGTGGTGAGAAGAGAAAATCAAAATTAAAGAAAAGTTTGCTGCTCTCTCTCTTCAGACTCATGAATCAGAACAGAAACAACAGCATATAAATGTATGAATACAAATAATCAAACATGGAGAGTGGAGAGAAGTTGATATTTTCACGCAGAGAAATGTCAGTTCAGGTGAACAAAAGTCATCCTGAGCAGTGAAAGAGTCCACGGCTAAACAGACACAGGAAGGAGTGTCACTGAAAGACACTCGAACATTTACAGAACAGACGAGAAGAGGTCAAAGTACCGCCCATAAAGTTTGATTGACAGGTGACCACGATCAGATCTCAGCAACGAGCATGAATAAAAATCAAGTTGAAGATTTAAAACACAGCAAGTTAAACATCTGTCTGGTTAATGACTTCTGTCTAGTTCAGTTTACACAACTCAGCAGAGTCTCCAGGAGAATAATATAACCCCAGTCCAGCATGTAGAGGCTGAGTGAATGTGGTCTGGACTCTGTGGAGGAGAGTCATGGTTTCAGAGATGCTGTAGAAGGACAGAATACCTGCTCTGTGATCAAGGTACACTCCTACTCTGGAGGACTGAGGACCTGAGACAGGAGTCCTGACTTTGTTGTACCAAAAGTTATAACTGTTGCTGTAACAATCTAACACCCAAGATTTGTCATTACGTCCAAACCCACATTCATATGAGCTCCCTGCTCTGCTGATATTCTTGTATGTGACTGCTACAAAAACTCTTCCTCTCAACTCCACTTCCCAGTAACAACGTCCAGTCAGACTCTCTTTACTCAGGATCTGCCACCAATCAGTGAATCTGTCTGGATGACTAGAATAAGACTGACGTTCTCTCATTACTGTTACTTTTCTGTTCTCATCAGATAATAACAGCTGTGTGTGTGCTGTGTTTGGATCCAGTGTGATGTCACATGAATATTTTAAGAACTCAGCTCTGGTCTTGGGCTCTGGTTCTGGTCCTGACAGTAAAACATCCACTTCACTCACTGTCTGTGAGATGTTTGTCCATTTCTCTCTCAGGACGTCCTGTAGTTTATCTCTGAATTCTGACACAGCTGCTGTCACATCCTCAAAGTACCTCAGAGGACAGATCTTGATGCTGGATGAGTGTGTAGATTCACTGAGTGGTGACAGTGAGGGGTAGTCGTGTAGAAACTGGTTGTGGTCCTGTGTGTGTGAGAGCTTCTCCAGTTCAGCGTCTTTCCTCTTCAGCTCAATGATCTCCTGCTCCAGCTTCTCCTGAAGCTCTCTGACTCGACTCACTTCAGTTTGCTGCTGGGATCTGACCTGCTGCTTCACATCAGAGCGTCTTTTCTCCATGAGACGGATCAGCTCAGTGAAGATCTTCTCACTGTTCCCCACTGTTTTATCAGCAGAGCCATTGATAGCCTCCACCTCCTGTTGAAGCAGCTTCACATCTTTCTCTCTGTCCTGGATTCTCTGCTGGATGTTTTGTCGACTCACCTCGAGCTCTCTCTGCCTCTCGCTCCTTTCTGCTGCAGCTGAGACTGTGTCGTGACCTTTGTGGTCATCCATTAAACAGAGGAGACAGATAGACTGCTGATCAGTCCGACAAAATACTTTCATTTCCTCATCATGACGAGAGCAGACGTTCTCCTGGAGCTTCTTGGAGGGCTCCACTAGCTTGTGTTTCTTTAATGGAGCTGCTTCAAAATGAGGCTGAAGGTGTTTCTCACAGTAAGAGGCCGGACACTGCAGACAGGACTTACAGGCTTTCAGTTTCCTCCCGGTGCAGACATCACAGGCCACATCTTCAGGTCCAGCAAAGCAGTGATCAGCAGGAGCAGCTTGGAGTCCAGTCTTCTTCAGCTCCTCCACTAAAACTGCTAACATGGTGTTTTTCCTCAGGACAGGCCTCTGTGTGAAGTCCTGTCTGCACTGAGGGCAGCTGTAGATTGTCTTTTCATCCTCTTTATCCCAGTGGCTTTTAATACAGTTCATACAGTAACTGTGTCCACAGGGAACAGTCACCGGATCCTTCAGGAGATCCAGACAGATGGAACAAGAAATAGTTTCCTTGCCCAGCTGAACTCCTTTCTGCGCCATTTCTCCTCTCGGTAACAACAACTGTCTGAGTTTCTCTTCCTGAGAAATCAGACTAGCTCCACCTCTGATCTGCACAGCATGTGTTTGTTCAGTGAATGTCAGCTCTTCTTGGTTACACCCATCCTCAACTTGTAGATCTAAAGGGGAGGGAACCAGGAAATATAGAGTCAGAGTGGAGCTGGCTGTGTTTGATAAAGATAAAGATAAAGATAAAGATAAAGATAAAGATAAAGATATAGATAAACTTTATTGATCCACCGTGGGGAGAATTTGTGCATTACAGCAGCTCCAGAAAACAGGGGACGGGAATATACTTACAAAAAATAAAAATCGAAGTTAAGAAATAGATCAAACATATTAACATCATTTAAATAAAAAAAAAATACAATAATGTAAAAAAATACAATAATGTAAATGTAAAGTTACACAAAACAATACAATAATGTAAAATGTTTGCGAGCAGGAAGAAGAGGGAGGGGGAGGGAGACTTGTTTACAACAGAGAACATTTCTCTTTTAAAAACACTTCTCATTTCAGATTTTACAAGATGAACTCTTCTTTGAATCGGAGGGTTTGGAGAAGGCTTTCTTGCCCCCAGTACTGCATGTTGTTTGTACAGCAGCTTAGAGGTTGCTCTGTTGTGAAAGTGCAATGCAGGCTTCATAAAAGTCAATCATTAAACTCATAAATGTCTGTGTTGCATGCTGGGAAACGTATTTGTAATGCTTACTGTGCAGGCGACACTTTGCTGCCACCGGTGTTTTCTGAAGCAGCTTGTGATGACGATGAGCCCTCTCTGTGCAGATAAATGCAATTCTTCCTCTTGTCTTCAAATATTCTGCTTGTATGTATGCAACACTGAAGCCTGCTCCCCGCCTCCACACTCTGTCACGCTCAGAGCATGCACGGCGGGGCTGACCATGGATAGACTGGCATTCTTGTCATGCTCACATTGATTTGAAGCTTCTCACACAAACAGCAAAAGCGAGTCGTAAGTAGTTAGTGAATTAAATGTTATTAGAATCAAGAATAGAAAACAGCAGCCAGCAGTAACTAAGTGACTCATAGGCTGTTTCTGTGACAGCCGGCGCTTACTGAAAGAACTGGTTTACTCCTGCATTCACACCAAAGCTGGAAAAACAACTTCCAAACTCAGGAAAACAAACAGTCACAGGAGCATTTAAACAGTTTCATCGTCAGAAGTCATTAATTAGATCTTTGCTGAATAAAAACTCTTCTTGTGTTAACTCATCAGACAAACGATTGTGACCTCACAGACATTTATGTAACAGAAGAATTCAGCGAGATTATCCCGTTTAAGTATCTAAGATTAAAGGTGAGGGCATTCAGCAGCCGGACTCCGACATCCTCTCAGGCCGAGCTGATTGACAGGTGCTGGGCGGGGTGAAGACGTCGGGGTCGCTGATGCCCAGCTGCAGGTTGAAGAAGCGGGTGGAGGTGGTGACGCTGCTGTTCCTGGCGTAGGTCTCCTGCACGGGGTAGCAGTCCTTCAGGGTGTAAACGTCCACCCAGGTCTCATCTGGTGGAGAGATGAGAAACAGGTCACAGCAGCTCTAAGAGGAACTGGAGGTTCATATCCAGCAGAAGTTGCTCCTTAAATCTGATGAAGCTTCACTTTTATTGTGAAGCAGCTTCAGGAAGAACGTACACAAACACTGGATTCAAGCAGCACGGACACTTTGTGTTTTAAAGTTACCACATAATCTAAAAGATGTTTAAAGGCTTTATATGTGATTTTTTTGATCCAGCAGATGTCGCCCTTGAGCACCAGCATGAAACCAAAACAACTCGCGCTGCATTGTTGTGTTAGCATGCTAATGCTGGCGATCTTTATTATGCTGGTATCTTCACACTGCATGTAAATTTACCTGAAATGAGCGTGATCTAGAAACACAGTTAAGCAGTGAGTACAGTATGTTATTCTTCTTTTCTCTAGTCCCTCAATTAAACAACTTTTATACTCGAGGGGAGGAGTCAGCCGGCCGTCCCGACGATGTAAACAAAGTGAAGATAGGACTCTGAAAACATCACAGACAGTGGGACTCGGGTGTTACACCCATTGTAGACAGTCATGACTCACAGAGTTATTTTCAGATATACTTGATTTCTATTACATTTAAGTGTGAATAATCACATATTATGCCTTTAACTGTTTTTAACACAGATGTCCTCCATTAAACGCAAGGTGTTGAAAAATTGAGCAGATATGGAAGTGCAAAAGATCGTAGTCTGTTCTGACGACCCCTGACTGTGTCAGTGCTCCTCCTGTTGTCTTGTATCTCTCCCCACTCAGGTTGTCTTCAGGTAGGAAGGGGCGGAGCCAGTTACTTTGATGAGGGAGAGAGTGATGACCCGCTGCCAACATCGAGGGGCCACGCGGCCTTGGGTGCAGGGATCTACCGGTAATGATCCATCCACAGGTTCACCTACGGAAACCTTGTTACGACTGTCTTGGCTTCTCTGCACTGGCTCCCTATACAGTCTAGAATAGAATTCAAGATCCTTCTTCTCACTTACAAAGCTCTAAATGGCCAGGCACCATCTTATCTTAAGGAGCTACTAGTGCCGTACTGTCCCTCGAGAACATTACGGTCCCAGAGTGCAGGCCTGCTGGTGGTACCTACAGTCCCTAAGTGTACTATGGGAGGTAAAGCCTTCAGTTATCGGGCTCCTCTCCTCTGGAACCGCCTTCTAGCCGGGGTCCGGGAGGCAGACACAGTCTGTATTTTTAAGAATAGACTTAAAACTTTCCTTTTTGATAAATCTTATAGTTAGTGCTGGTGTAGACCAGCTCTTAGTTATGCTGCTATAGGCTTAGTATACCGGGGGAACTGGCACCTTGAGCTCCTCTCTCTCTCTCTCTCTCTCTCTCTCACTCTCTCTCTCTCTCTCTCTCTCTCTCTCTCTCTCTCTCTCTCTCTCTCTATCTCTCTCTCTCTGTGCATATACAGTACATCATATTACTGCATGTATCTATCTGTAAATCTCAGTCACTAACCACCTACTTTCCTGAGAGCTCTTGAGCTCTCTTAGGCTCCTCAAGATCGTTGGTTGACAGCCTGCCAGAACAACCCCCCCCCCACCAGATTGTTGATGGACGGTTTGCCTCCCCCCACCCCCTTGCTCCCTATCCCTCTTCCTGCATCTTATCCCATCTCTCCCCCTATCCCTTTCCAACCCCGGCGCAGTCTAGTCCTGTGAAGGCTGTTTCGTCATGAGCCGGGGATCCGGCCGAAGATTTCTGCCTTTTAATAAGCCACTTTTTTCTTACCACTATAACTTTTGCTGCTTTGTTAAAGTGCTCATGATGGATAGGCCGGATCTTTGTAACATAGCAATAAGTAAGGTCTTTTACCTGCTTTTTGTAACATAACAATGAGTAAGGTCTTTTTACCTGCTTTTTGTAACATAACAATGAGTAAGGTCTTTTACCTGCTTTTTGTAACATAACAATGAGTAAGGTCTTTTTACCTGCTTTTTGTAACATAACAATGAGTAAGGTATTTTACCTGCTTTTTGTAAAGTGTGTTGAGATAACACTTGTTATGAGTTGACGCTATACAAATAAATTGAATTGAATGTCATGCACCTGGGCAGACTGGGCCTTGGTGTATAAGCTGGTTTCTTAGTCTCTCTCTCCCTCTCTTGTCAACACTCACTTTGGTTGGTGGTCTTTGTTTAGCTACAACACCACACATTCACCATTGCCATCACCACTGATGGCCTGGATTGTGACAATGTGTTTACCACAGATAAACCTACTTTATGTCATTTGGAAGGTTTGATTTTGGTGTCAGGCTGGCTGCACCCTAAGCCGTCATTTCAGGAGGAGTGATCTGGATATTCTCTCGACCTGGATGTTCACATATGCACCTCACAGTGGGAGACTATCCCTGTCACTGGCAGTTAATACTGACTTATTTCTTTGATTATGACTTTCTGTCTGTGCATGTCCTTTCTGGTGTTGTGTTTCAAAAATATTTTAAAAACCAGGTTTATGCTGGCGTGCCGGCTTCCTGTCCGACCACTCCTGGACCTCCACGTTGTCCCCGGGGCCTCCGATGATGTACTGGTCCTCGAAGGTGGAGTTGGCTGAGATGTCGAGGGGATCCCAGGCCTCGGTCAGAGAGATCTTTGAGCAGTCCTTCGTCTTCTGGTCGATCTGGAACATCACCAGGCTCTGGTGCAAAAAGATGTACTCAAAGAACCTGGAGCCGAGGAAGAGAAAGATGAAGAAGTGACATCTTTGAATGTATTCTTCTGGCCAAAACAACAGAACAAAACCTAAAAAGTATTTGATTTATAATCAGTAAAATCATGAAATCTTCGCATTTCAGAATCTGAAATCTGAAACATCTGGAATGTTTTACAATTAATTAAAATGTATAGCATAATTTATTTTGACTAATTGATTGATGGGCTTATGTTGCAGCTCTAAATCATACCTTCTTGTTCCCATGTAGAGAGCTTTAACCACGCCTGCCTTTTCTTTACATTTATTAGCTATATTTAAAACATTAAAAATAACCGCTCCGTGATGGCTCCATATTTCACTCTTTATCATTTTCTGAGCTTATAGTTCTACTTTCATCAGTCTACATCTGTCTTTTCTGTTGATATCACGATGGTTAATGTTATTTTCCAGCTTATTTTTCTGTCATATATGTCGGTAGGTGTGCCGCTCACTCGTCCATCACTCTGAGTGAAGAGAGGAACTTCTTATACGCGACTCTCTAATCCCTAAAACCCTGAGTGAATGAAAGTTTGTCTTTTTGTTTCTTTTATCACAGTTTAATTTAGTAAAAATGTATTTATTTCCCTGAAAACTCTCCTTTTTAATTGGATTTATTATTTTGTGATGCCTAAAATAAGCTGGTTCAGTCTCCAAGTGAGGCCTCAATTAACACTAAAATCTTACTAAGAAGGCTGATAACGTCAAAAGCAGCTCAATACACTTATTGTAAACCATGGTCACCTGAAAAGTCTAGATAAACATCTTATTTAAAGATATATAACTGTAAGGTCTGAACTGCTTGTTAAAAGTGAAAATAATATATTTATGCAAATTTGACTTGATGACACCTTTTAACATTTAAACAAGTTAAATTTGCTTGCTGCATTAGCAATATTTTTACAGATTAAAAGCAATCCAGGTTTTATTTTGTATCTTGAAGAGGTTTTTCTGGACCTGTCAGGTGATTGTGCCTTTTAATAAGTGTATTGTTGACTAGAAATGACATAAATACACTTGGTAATATGGAGAAGAATGGCAGCAGAATCCAGGGACAGATGTATATGAATGAAAATCTGTTAGTACGTATTTTCATAGATTCATTCATCTTGATAATTTTGTGGACATATCTTTAAATTGTGTCAACCATCTCACAGTAATTCTTCTTTTGGGTCTGTGAAGCGTTAACCTTATATGGGTGAAGCACCTAAGTAGTAGCAGATCTATAAATGGATAGGAGCCAACTATATGTTGTCAGCAACTGTCTACACTGAGTCTACATCTGATACGTATTCAAATCAGTGTCATGTCATCTTTATTGTTTTATAGTGATGGACCCAAATGGAAAGGAATTTGTGGGCTGTACCTTCTAGCAGAATATAAGCAACACTGTGTGATGAAGATTTTGCCATTTTGCCATTTTGCCATTTTGCCCATGATGGCCACTTTGCCAATGATTGTCAGTGATTGTGAGATCTTGGTCAGCATGGGTCAGCGATGGTCTGCACTTTGTCAGCCATATGTGCTGTGTTTCTGTGTTGTCTGACCATGGCTGAATAAATCTGAGATGATCCACAGTCTGTTTCACGATAACATAATTGTCCATCTCATACAGAAATAACCCCCACCTAACAAGATCAGAGGGAATTAGTGAATAACTTTAAGTAGTTTGACTTCTTTTCACATCACTCTCTTCTGCACAAACTGAGTTCAGGTGATCTTTACATCCCTGGTTAGTAGGATTAAGGCGCCCTCTTGTGGTGATTTTTACTCTCTGCAGGAAGGCATCTGTATTATTATCCTCCCTTGATATCAATCACACTGCTCAATGTAAATACTGTTAAAACTCTTCCTCAAGTAAATTAACTCATCTGTTACATATATATATATATATTTTATTATAAGTTATCTCAGCATGTTTGCTCGACCCAACACTGCACTATTCTCTCATCGAGCCTAGTACGTGTTAGTCTTTGCTTACATTGTGTTTATTGTTGTAATTTAATGTTGTCCTTTTTGTGCATAGAGAGTATCGTTTTAATGAAGTCAAATTCCTTGTGTGTGAAAGCATACGCGGCCAATAAAGCTGATTCTGATTCTTCTGATTCTGATGCTGCATTCAGGACACATTGGAAATATAGGAAAGAAAAGTCTGTCAAAATGTTTTTAGACGTCAGAATGTTAAAGAGAACTCTGCTCATTCCTCAAAAGAAAATCTTTTTTAGTGAGGAGAGCTGAAGGAACAGAGAGTGAGTGACAGACACTCTTCAGCTCTAAACACCAACACATGAACAAAGTGACTGAGTTTGACTCTCCATCAGCTTCTTACGACACCCTGCAATGAAGACGAGAAGAAAACATTTTGTTCATGTGTTTATTCAGGATGTCAAACTTCAGTTTGTTTACACATCAAATCAGTAAAGTGTGTTCAATGTCTCTTGTTCAATCATTTCATGAACACATTCACACAATCAGTTTGTTTGATCAGAATCTCCACTCAAAGAAAACGATGATTTATCTCCTTATTGATTTAATCAGGAGGATTACATTTTTAAAATACCTCAGAGGACATTTTTGACTTTACTTTGAATGTGAACAACAACATTTATTCTGACTAACTCATTTCTTTAAGTGTGATTTTATAGATTTTCTACAAATGTACAAAGTGGTGAGAAGAGAAAATCAACATTAAAGAAAAGTTTGCTGCTCTCTCTCTTCAGACTCATGAATCAGAACAGAAATAACAGCATATAAATGTATGAATACAAATAATCAAACATGGAGAGTGGAGAGAAGTTGATATTTTCACGCAGAGAAATGTCAGTTCAGGTGAACAAAAGTCATCCTGAGCAGTGAAAGAGTCCACGGCTAAACAGACACAGGAAGGAGTGTCACTGAAAGACACTCAAACATTTACAGAACAGACGAGGAGAGGTCAAAGGACCGCCCATAAAGTTTGATTGACAGGTGACGACGATCAGATCTCAGCAACGAGCATGAATAAAAATCAAGTTGATGATTGAAAACACAGCAAGTTAAACATCTGTCTCGTTAATGACTTCTGTCTATTTCAGTTTACACAACTCAGCAGAGTCTCCAACATAATAAAACCTGAGTCCAGCATGTAGAGGCTGAGTGAATGTGGTCTGGACTCTGTGGAGGAGAGTCATGGTTTCAGAGATGCTGTAGAAGGACAGAATACCTGCTCTGTGATCCAGGTACACTCCTACTCTGGAGGACTGAGGACCTGAGACAGGAGTCCTGACATGGTTGTACCAAAAGTAATAACTGTTGTTGTCACAATATAACATCCAAGATTTGTCATTACGTCCAAACCAACATTCATATGACCTCCCTGCTCTGCTGATATTCTTGTATGTGACTGCTACAGAAACTCTTCCTCTCAACTCAACTTCCCAGTAACAACGTCCAGTCAGACTCTCTTTACTCAGGACCTGAAGATAATGAGTGAATCTGTCTGGGTGACTAGAATAAGACTGTTGTTTACTCATTAATGTTACTTTTCTGTTCTCATCAGATAATAACAGCTGTGTGTGTGCTGTGTTTGGATCCAGAGTGCTGTCACATGAATTTTTGAAGAACTCAGCTCTGGTCTTGGGCTCTGGTTCTGGTTCTGACAGTAAAACATCCACTTCAGTCACTGTCTGTGAGATGTTTGTCCATTTCTCTCTCAGGACGTCCTGTAGTTTATCTCTGACTTCTGACACAGCCGCTGTCACATCCTCAAAGTACCTCAGAGGACGGATCTTGATGCTGGATGAGTGTGTAGATTCACTGAGTGGTGACAGTGAGGGGTAGTCGTGTAGAAACTGGTTGTGATCTTCTGTGTGTGAGAGCTTCTCCAGTTCAGCGTCTCTCCTCTTCAGCTCAGTGATCTCCTGCTCCAGCTTCTCCTGAAGCTCTCTGACTCGACTCACTTCAGTTTGCTGCTGGGATCTGACCTGCTGCTTCACATCAGAGCGTCTTTTCTCCATGAGACGGATCAGCTCAGTGAAGCTCTTCTCACTGTTCCCTACTGTTTTATCAGCAGAGCCATTGATATCCTCCACCTCCTGTTGAAGCAGCTTCACATCTTTCTCTCTGTCCTGGATTCTCTGCTGGATGTTTTGTCGACTCACCTCGAGCTCTCTCTGCTTCTCGCTCCTTTCTACTGCAGCTGAGACTGTGTCATGACCTTTGCGTTCGTCCATTAAACAGAGGAGACAGATAGACTGCTGATCAGTACGACAAAATACTTTCATCTCCTCATTATGACGAGAGCAGACGTTCTCCTGGAGCTTCATGGAGGGCTCCACCAGCTTGTGTTTCTTTAATGGAGCTACTTCAAAATGAGGCTGGAGATGTTTCTCACAGTAAGAGGCCAGACACTGCAGACAGGACTTACAGGCTTTCAGTTTCCTCCCGGTGCAGACATCACAGGCCACATCTTCAGGTCCAGCATAGCAGTGATCAGCAGGAGCAGCTTGGAGTCCAGTCTTCTTCAGCTCCTCCACTAAAACTGCTAACATGGTGTTTTTCCTCAGGACAGGCCTCGGTGTGAAGTCCTGTCTGCACTGAGGGCAGCTGTAGATTGTCTTCTTATCCTCTGTGTCCCAGTGGCTTTTAATACAGCTCATACAGTAACTATGTCCACAGCTAGTAGTCACTGGATCCTTCAGCAGATCCAGACAGATCGAACAAGAAATAGTTTCCTTGCCCAGCTGAACTCCTTTCTGCGCCATTTCTCCTCTCGGTAACAACGACTGTCTGAGTTTCACTTCCTGAGAAATCAGACTAGCTCCACCTCTGATCTGCACAGCATGTGTTTGTTCAGTGAACGTCAGCTCTTGTTGGTGACACCCATCCTCAACTTGTAGATCTAAAGGGGAGGGAACCAGGAAATATAGAGTCAGAGTGGAGCTGGCTGTGTTTGAGAGCAGGAAGAAGAGGGAGGGGGAGGGAGACTTGTTTACAACAGAGAACATTTCTCTTTTAAAAACACTTCTCATTTCAGATTTTACAAGATGAACTCTTCTTTGAATCGGAGGGTTTGGAGAAGGCTTTCTGCCCCTAGTACTGCATGTTGTTTGTACAGCAGCTTAGAGGTTGCTCTGTTGTGAAAGTGCAATGCAGGCTTCATAAAAGTCAATCATTAAACTCATAAATGTCTGTGTTGCATGCTGGGAAACGTATTTGTAATGCTTACTGTGCAAGTGTCACTTTGCTGCCACCGGTGTTTTCTGAAGCAGCTTGTGATGACGATGAGCCCTCTCTGTGCAGATAAATGCAATTCTTCCTCTTGTCTTCAAATATTCTGCTTGTATGTATGCAACACTGAAGCCTGCTCCCCGCCTCCACACTCTGTCACGCTCAGAGCATGCAGGGCGGGGCTGACCACGGACAGATTGGCATTCTTGTCATGCTCACATTGATTTGAAGCTTCTCACACAAACAGCAAAAGCGAGTCGTAAGTAGTTAGTGAATTAAATGTTATTAGAATCAATAATAGAAAACAGCAGCCAGCAGTAACTAAGTGACTCATAGGCTGTTTCTGTGACAGCCGGCGCTTACTGAAAGAACTGGTTTACTCCTGCATTCACACCAAAGCTGGAAAAACAACTTCCAAACTCAGGAAAACAAACAGTCACAGGAGCATTTAAACAGTTTCATCGTCAGAAGTCATTAATTAGATCTTTGCTGAATAAAAACTCTTCTTGTGTTAACTCATCAGACAAACGATTGTGACCTCACAGACATTTATGTAACAGAAGAATTCAGCGAGATTATCCCGTTTAAGTATCTAAGATTAAAGGTGAGGGCATTCAGCAGCCGGACTCCGACATCCTCTCAGGCCGAGCTGATTGACAGGTGCTGGGCGGGGTGAAGACGTCGGGGTCGCTGATGCCCAGCTGCAGGTTGAAGAAGCGGTTGGAGGTGGTGACGCTGCTGTTCCTGGCGTAGGTCTCCTGCACGGGGTAGCAGTCCTTCAGGGTGTAAACGCCCACCCAGGTCTCACCTGGTGGAGAGATGAGAAAAAGGTCACAGCAGCTCTAAGAGGAACTGGAGGTTCATATCCAGCAGAAGTTGCTCCTTAAAGCTGATGAAGCTTCATTTTTATTGTGAAGCAGCTTCAGGAAGAACGTACACAAACACTGGATTCAAGCAGCACGGACACTTTGTGTTTTAAAGTTACCACAGAATCTAAAAGATGTTTAAAGGCTTTATATGTGATTTTCTGATCCAGCAGATGTCGCCCTTGAGCACCAGCATGAACCAAAACAACTTGCGCTGCATTGTTGTGTTAGCATGCTAATGCTAGCGATCTTTATTATGCTGGTATCTTCACACTGCATGTAAATTTACCTGAAATGAGCGTGATCTAGAAACACAGTTAAGCAGTGAGTACAGTATGTTATTCTTCTTTTCTCTAGTCCCTCAATTAAACAACTTTTATACTCGATGGGAGGAGTCAGCCGGCCGTCCTGGCGATGTAAACAAAGTGAAGATAGGACTCTGAAAACATCACAGACAGTGGGACTCGGGTGTTACACCCATTGTAGACAGTCATGACTCACAGAGTTATTTTCAGAGGATATACTTGATTTCTACATTTAAGTGTGAATAATCACATATAAAGCCTTTAACTGTTTTTAACACAGATGTCCTCCATTAAACGCAAGGTGTTGAAAAACTGAGCAGATATGGAAGTGCAAAAGATCGTAGTCTGTTCTGACGACCCCTGACTGTGTCAGTGCTCCTCCTGTTGTCTTGTATCTCTCCCCACTCAGGTTGTCTTCAGGTAGAAAGGGGCGGAGCCAGTTAATTTGATGTCATGCACCTGGGCAGACTGGGCCTTGGTGTATAAGCTGGTTTCTTAGTCTCTCTCTCTCTCTCTTGTCAACACTCACTTTGGTTGGTGGTCTTTGTTTAGCCACAACACCACACATTCACCATTGCCATCACCACTGATGGCCTGGATTGTGACAATGTGTTTACCACAGATAAACCTACTTTATGTCATTTGGAAGGTTTGATTTTGGTGTCAGGCTGGCTGCACCCTAAGCCGTCATTTCAGGAGGAGTGATCTGGATATTCTCTCGACCTGGATGTTCACATATGCACCTCACAGTGGGAGACTATCCCTGTCACTGGCAGTTAATACTGACTTATTTCTTTGATTATGACTTTCTGTCTGTGCATGTCCTTTCTGGTGTTGTGTTTAAAATATTTTAAAAACCAGGTTTACGTTGGCGTGCCGGCTTCCTGTCCGACCACTCCTGGACCTCCACGTTGTCCCCGGGGCCTCCGATGATGTACTGGTCCTCGAAGGTGGAGTTGGCTGGGTTGTTGAAGAGATCCCAGGCCTCGGTCAGAGAGATCTTTGAGCAGTCCTTCGTCTTCTGGTCGATCTGGAACATCACCAGGCTCTGGTGCAAAAAGATGGACTCAAAGAACCTGGAGCCGAGGAAGAGAAAGATGAAGAAGTGACATCTTTGAATGTATTCTTCTGGCCAAAACAACAGAACAAAACCTAAAAAGTATTTAATTTATAATCAGGAAAATTAGGAAATCTTTGCATTTCAGAATCTGAAATCTGAAACATCTGGAATGTTTTATAATTAATTAAAATGTATAGCATAATTTCTTTTGACTAATTGATTGATGGGCTTATGTTACAGCTCTAAATCATACCTTCTTGTTCCCATGTAGAGAGCTTTAACCAGGCCTGCCTTTTCTTTACATTTATTAGCTATATTTAAAACATTAAAAATAACCGCTCCGTGATGGCTCCATATTTCACTCTTTATCATTTTCTGAGCTTATAGTTCTACTTTCATCAATCTACATCTGTCTTTTCTGTTGATATCACGATGGTTAATGTTATTTTCCAGCTTATTTTTCTGTCATATATGTCGATAGGTGTGCCGCTCACTCGTCCATCACTCTGAGTGAAGAGAGGAACTTCTTATACGCGACTCTCTAATCCCTAAAACCCTGAGTGAATGAAAGTTTGTCTTTTTTTTTCTTTTATCACAGTTTAATTTTGTAAAAAATGTATTTATTTCCCTGAAAACTCTCCTTTTTAATTGGATTTATTATTTTGTGATGCCTAAAATAAGCTGGTTCAGTCTCCAAGTGAGGCCTCAATTAACACTAAAATCTTACTAGGAAGGCTGATAACGTCAAAAGCAGCTCAATACACTTATTGTAAACCATGGTCACCTGAAAAGTCTGGATAAACATCTTATTTAAAGATATATAACTAAAAAAAAATAAAGGTCTGAACTGCTTGTTAAAAGTGAAAATAATATATTCATGCAAATTTGACTTGATGACACCTTTTAACATTTAAACAAGTTAAATTTGCTTGCTGCATTAGCAATATTTTTACAGATTAAAAGCAATCCAGGTTTTATTTTGTATCTTGAAGAGGTTTTTCTGGACCTGTCAGGTGATTGTGGCTTTTAATAAGTGTATTGTTGACTAGAAATGACATAAATACACTTGGTAATATGGAGAAGAATGGCAGCAGAATCCAGGGACAGATGTATATGAATGAAGATCAGAGGGAATTAGTGAATAACTTTAAGTAGTTTGACTTCTTTTCACATCACTCTCTTCTGCACAAACTGAGTTCAGGTGATCTTTACATCCCTGGTTAGCAGGATGAAGGCGCCCTCTTGTGGTGATTTTTACTCTCTGCAGGAAGGCATCTGTATTATTATCCTCCCTTGATATCAATCACGCCGCTCAATCTAAATACTGTTAAAACTCTACCTCAAGTAAATGAACTCATCTGTTACATATATATATATATATATTTTATCATAAGTTATCTCAGCATGTTTGCTCGACCCAACACTGCACTATTCTCCCATCGAGCCTTGTACGTGTTAGTCTTTGCTTACATTGTGTTTATTGTTGTAATTTAATGTTGTACTTTTTGTGCATAGAGAGTATCGTTTTAATGAAGTCAAATTCCTTGTGTGTGAAAGCATACGCGGCCAATAAAGCTGATTCTGATTCTTCTGATTCTGATGCTGCATTCAGGACACATTGGAAATATAGGAAAGAAAAGTCTGTCAAAATGTTAAAGAGAACTCTGCTCATTCCTCAAAAGCAAATCTTTTTTAGTGAGGAGAGCTGAAAGAACAGAGAGTGAGTGACAGACGCTCTTCAGCTCTAAACACCAACACATGAACAAAGTGATTGAGTTTGACTCTCCATCAGCTTCTTATGACACCCTGCAATGAAGACGAGAAGAAAACATTTTGTTCATGTGTTTATTCAGGATTTCAAACTTCAGTTTGTTCAAACATTAAATCAGTAAAGTGTGTTCAATGTCTCTTGTTCAATCATTTCATGAACACATTCACACAATCAGTTTGTTTGATCAGAATCTCCACTCACAGAAAACAATGATTTATCTCCTTATTGATTTAATCAGGAGGATTACAGTTTTAAAATACCTCAGAGGACATTTTTTACTTTACTTTGAATATGAACAACAACATTTATTCTGACTAACTCATTTCTTTAAGTGTGATTTTATAGATTTTCTACAAATGTACAAAGTGGTGAGAAGAGAAAATCAAAATTAAAGAAAAGTTTGCTGCTCTCTCTCTTCAGACTCATGAATCAGAACAGAAACAACAGCATATAAATGTATGAATACAAATAATCAAACATGGAGAGTGGAGAGAAGTTGATATTTTCACGCAGAGAAATGTCAGTTCAGGTGAACAAAAGTCATCCTGAGCAGTGAAAGAGTCCACGGCTAAACAGACACAGGAAGGAGTGTCACTGAAAGACACTCGAACATTTACAGAACAGACGAGAAGAGGTCAAAGTACCGCCCATAAAGTTTGATTGACAGGTGACCACGATCAGATCTCAGCAACGAGCATGAATAAAAATCAAGTTGAAGATTTAAAACACAGCAAGTTAAACATCTGTCTGGTTAATGACTTCTGTCTAGTTCAGTTTACACAACTCAGCAGAGTCTCCAGGAGAATAATATAACCCCAGTCCAGCATGTAGAGGCTGAGTGAATGTGGTCTGGACTCTGTGGAGGAGAGTCATGGTTTCAGAGATGCTGTAGAAGGACAGAATACCTGCTCTGTGATCCAGGTACACTCCTACTCTGGAGGACTGAGGACCTGAGACAGGAGTGCTGACTTTGTTGTACCAAAAGTTATAACTGTTGCTGAAACAATCTAACACCCAAGATTTGTCATTACGTCCAAACCCACATTCATCTGAGCTCCCTGCTCTGCTGATATTCTTGTATGTGACTGCTACAAAAACTCTTCCTCTCAACTCCACTTCCCAGTAACAACGTCCAGTCAGACTCTCTTTACTCAGGATCTGCCACCAATCAGTGAATCTGTCTGGATGACTAGAATAAGACTGACGTTCTCTCATTACTGTTACTTTTCTGTTCTCATCAGATAATAACAGCTGTGTGTGTGCTGTGTTTGGATCCAGTGTGATGTCACATGAATATTTTAAGAACTCAGCTCTGGTCTTGGGCTCTGGTTCTGGTCCTGACAGTAAAACATCCACTTCACTCACTGTCTGTGAGATGTTTGTCCATTTCTCTCTCAGGACGTCCTGTAGTTTATCTCTGAATTCTGACACAGCTGCTGTCACATCCTCAAAGTACCTCAGAGGACAGATCTTGATGCTGGATGAGTGTGTAGATTCACTGAGTGGTGACAGTGAGGGGTAGTCGTGTAGAAACTGGTTGTGGTCCTGTGTGTGTGAGAGCTTCTCCAGTTCAGCGTCTTTCCTCTTCAGCTCAATGATCTCCTGCTCCAGCTTCTCCTGAAGCTCTCTGACTCGACTCACTTCAGTTTGCTGCTGGGATCTGACCTGCTGCTTCACATCAGAGCGTCTTTTCTCCATGAGACGGATCAGCTCAGTGAAGATCTTCTCACTGTTCCCCACTGTTTTATCAGCAGAGCCATTGATATCCTCCACCTCCTGTTGAAGCAGCTTCACATCTTTCTCTCTGTCCTGGATTCTCTGCTGGATGTTTTGTCGACTCACCTCGAGCTCTCTCTGCCTCTCGCTCCTTTCTGCTGCAGCTGAGACTGTGTCGTGACCTTTGTGGTCATCCATTAAACAGAGGAGACAGATAGACTGCTGATCAGTCCGACAAAATACTTTCATTTCCTCATCATGACGAGAGCAGACGTTCTCCTGGAGCTTCTTGGAGGGCTCCACTAGCTTGTGTTTCTTTAATGGAGCTGCTTCAAAATGAGGCTGAAGGTGTTTCTCACAGTAAGAGGCCGGACACTGCAGACAGGACTTACAGGCTTTCAGTTTCCTCCCGGTGCAGACATCACAGGCCACATCTTCAGGTCCAGCAAAGCAGTGATCAGCAGGAGCAGCTTGGAGTCCAGTCTTCTTCAGCTCCTCCACTAAAACTGCTAACATGGTGTTTTTCCTCAGGACAGGCCTCTGTGTGAAGTCCTGTCTGCACTGAGGGCAGCTGTAGATTGTCTTTTCATCCTCTTTATCCCAGTGGCTTTTAATACAGTTCATACAGTAACTGTGTCCACAGGGAACAGTCACCGGATCCTTCAGGAGATCCAGACAGATGGAACAAGAAATAGTTTCCTTGCCCAGCTGAACTCCTTTCTGCGCCATTTCTCCTCTCGGTAACAACAACTGTCTGAGTTTCTCTTCCTGAGAAATCAGACTAGCTCCACCTCTGATCTGCACAGCATGTGTTTGTTCAGTGAATGTCAGCTCTTCTTGGTTACACCCATCCTCAACTTGTAGATCTAAAGGGGAGGGAACCAGGAAATATAGAGTCAGAGTGGAGCTGGCTGTGTTTGATAAAGATAAAGATAAAGATAAAGATAAAGATAAAGATAAAGATATAGATAAACTTTATTGATCCACCGTGGGGAGAATTTGTGCATTACAGCAGCTCCAGAAAACAGGGGACGGGAATATACTTACAAAAAATAAAAATCGAAGTTAAGAAATAGATCAAACATATTAACATCATTTAAATAAAAAAAAAATACAATAATGTAAAAAAATACAATAATGTAAATGTAAAGTTACACAAAACAATACAATAATGTAAAATGTTTGCGAGCAGGAAGAAGAGGGAGGGGGAGGGAGACTTGTTTACAACAGAGAACATTTGTCTTTTAAAAACACTTCTCATTTCAGATTTTACAAGATGAACTCTTCTTTGAATCGGAGGGTTTGGAGAAGGCTTTCTTGCCCCCAGTACTGCATGTTGTTTGTACAGCAGCTTAGAGGTTGCTCTGTTGTGAAAGTGCAATGCAGGCTTCATAAAAGTCAATCATTAAACTCATAAATGTCTGTGTTGCATGCTGGGAAACGTATTTGTAATGCTTACTGTGCAGGCGACACTTTGCTGCCACCGGTGTTTTCTGAAGCAGCTTGTGATGACGATGAGCCCTCTCTGTGCAGATAAATGCAATTCTTCCTCTTGTCTTCAAATATTCTGCTTGTATGTATGCAACACTGAAGCCTGCTCCCCGCCTCCACACTCTGTCACGCTCAGAGCATGCACGGCGGGGCTGACCATGGACAGACTGGCATTCTTGTCATGCTCACATTGATTTGAAGCTTCTCACACAAACAGCAAAAGCGAGTCGTAAGTAGTTAGTGAATTAAATGTTATTAGAATCAAGAATAGAAAACAGCAGCCAGCAGTAACTAAGTGACTCATAGGCTGTTTCTGTGACAGCCGGCGCTTACTGAAAGAACTGGTTTACTCCTGCATTCACACCAAAGCTGGAAAAACAACTTCCAAACTCAGGAAAACAAACAGTCACAGGAGCATTTAAACAGTTTCATCGTCAGAAGTCATTAATTAGATCTTTGCTGAATAAAAACTCTTCTTGTGTTAACTCATCAGACAAACGATTGTGACCTCACAGACATTTATGTAACAGAAGAATTCAGCGAGATTATCCCGTTTAAGTATCTAAGATTAAAGGTGAGGGCATTCAGCAGCCGGACTCCGACATCCTCTCAGGCCGAGCTGATTGACAGGTGCTGGGCGGGGTGAAGACGTCGGGGTCGCTGATGCCCAGCTGCAGGTTGAAGAAGCGGGTGGAGGTGGTGACGCTGCTGTTCCTGGCGTAGGTCTCCTGCACGGGGTAGCAGTCCTTCAGGGTGTAAACGTCCACCCAGGTCTCATCTGGTGGAGAGATGAGAAAAAGGTCACAGCAGCTCTAAGAGGAACTGGAGGTTCATATCCAGCAGAAGTTGCTCCTTAAATCTGATGAAGCTTCACTTTTATTGTGAAGCAGCTTCAGGAAGAACGTACACAAACACTGGATTCAAGCAGCACGGACACTTTGTGTTTTAAAGTTACCACATAATCTAAAAGATGTTTAAAGGCTTTATATGTGATTTTTTTGATCCAGCAGATGTCGCCCTTGAGCACCAGCATGAAACCAAAACAACTCGCGCTGCATTGTTGTGTTAGCATGCTAATGCTGGCGATCTTTATTATGCTGGTATCTTCACACTGCATGTAAATTTACCTGAAATGAGCGTGATCTAGAAACACAGTTAAGCAGTGAGTACAGTATGTTATTCTTCTTTTCTCTAGTCCCTCAATTAAACAACTTTTATACTCGAGGGGAGGAGTCAGCCGGCCGTCCCGACGATGTAAACAAAGTGAAGATAGGACTCTGAAAACATCACAGACAGTGGGACTCGGGTGTTACACCCATTGTAGACAGTCATGACTCACAGAGTTATTTTCAGATATACTTGATTTCTATTACATTTAAGTGTGAATAATCACATATTATGCCTTTAACTGTTTTTAACACAGATGTCCTCCATTAAACGCAAGGTGTTGAAAAATTGAGCAGATATGGAAGTGCAAAAGATCGTAGTCTGTTCTGACGACCCCTGACTGTGTCAGTGCTCCTCCTGTTGTCTTGTATCTCTCCCCACTCAGGTTGTCTTCAGGTAGAAAGGGGCGGAGCCAGTTAATTTGATGAGGGAGAGAGTGATGACCCGCTGCCAACATCGAGGGGCCACGCGGCCTTGGGTGCAGGGATCTACCGGTAATGATCCATCCACAGGTTCACCTACGGAAACCTTGTTACGACTGTCTTGGCTTGTCTGCACTGGCTCCCTATACAGTCTAGAATAGAATTCAAGATCCTTCTTCTCACTTACAAAGCTCTAAATGGCCAGGCACCATCTTATCTTAAGGAGCTACTAGTGCCGTACTGTCCCTCGAGAACATTACGGTCCCAGAGTGCAGGCCTGCTGGTGGTACCTACAGTCCCTAAGTGTACTATGGGAGGTAAAGCCTTCAGTTATCGGGCTCCTCTCCTCTGGAACCGCCTTCTAGCCGGGGTCCGGGAGGCAGACACAGTCTGTATTTTTAAGAATAGACTTAAAACTTTCCTTTTTGATAAATCTTATAGTTAGTGCTGGTGTAGACCAGCTCTTAGTTATGCTGCTATAGGCTTAGTATACCGGGGGAACTGGCACCTTGAGCTCCTCTCTCTCTCTCTCTCTCTCTCTCACTCTCTCTCTCTCTCTCTCTCTCTCTCTCTCTCTCTCTCTCTCTCTCTATCTCTCTCTCTCTGTGCATATACAGTACATCATATTACTGCATGTATCTATCTGTAAATCTCAGTCACTAACCACCTACTTTCCTGAGAGCTCTTGAGCTCTCTTAGGCTCCTCAAGATCGTTGGTTGACAGCCTGCCAGAACAACCCCCCCCCCACCAGATTGTTGATGGACGGTTTGCCTCCCCCCACCCCCTTGCTCCCTATCCCTCTTCCTGCATCTTATCCCATCTCTCCCCCTATCCCTTTCCAACCCCGGCGCAGTCTAGTCCTGTGAAGGCTGTTTCGTCATGAGCCGGGGATCCGGCCGAAGATTTCTGCCTTTTAATAAGCCACTTTTTTCTTACCACTATAACTTTTGCTGCTTTGTTAAAGTGCTCATGATGGATAGGCCGGATCTTTGTAACATAGCAATAAGTAAGGTCTTTTACCTGCTTTTTGTAACATAACAATGAGTAAGGTCTTTTTACCTGCTTTTTGTAACATAACAATGAGTAAGGTATTTTACCTGCTTTTTGTAAAGTGTGTTGAGATAACACTTGTTATGAGTTGACGCTATACAAATAAATTGAATTGAATGTCATGCACCTGGGCAGACTGGGCCTTGGTGTATAAGCTGGTTTCTTAGTCTCTCTCTCCCTCTCTTGTCAACACTCACTTTGGTTGGTGGTCTTTGTTTAGCCACAACACCACACATTCACCATTGCCATCACCACTGATGGCCTGGATTGTGACAATGTGTTTACCACAGATAAACCTACTTTATGTCATTTGGAAGGTTTGATTTTGGTGTCAGGCTGGCTGCACCCTAAGCCGTCATTTCAGGAGGAGTGATCTGGATATTCTCTCGACCTGGATGTTCACATATGCACCTCACAGTGGGAGACTATCCCTGTCACTGGCAGTTAATACTGACTTATTTCTTTGATTATGACTTTCTGTCTGTGCATGTCCTTTCTGGTGTTGTGTTTCAAAAATATTTTAAAAACCAGGTTTATGCTGGCGTGCCAGGCTTCCTGTCTGACCACTCCTGGACCTCCACGTTGTCCCCGGGGCCTCCGATGATGTACTGGTCCTCGAAGGTGGAGTTGGCTGAGATGTCGAGGGGATCCCAGGCCTCGGTCAGAGAGATCTTTGAGCAGTCCTTCGTCTTCTGGTCGATCTGGAACATCACCAGGCTCTGGTGCAAAAAGATGTACTCAAAGAACCTGGAGCCGAGGAAGAGAAAGATGAAGAAGTGACATCTTTGAATGTATTCTTCTGGCCAAAACAACAGAACAAAACCTAAAAAGTATTTGATTTATAATCAGTAAAATCATGAAATCTTCGCATTTCAGAATCTGAAATCTGAAACATCTGGAATGTTTTACAATTAATTAAAATGTATAGCATAATTTCTTTTGACTAATTGATTGATGGGCTTATGTTGCAGCTCTAAATCATACCTTCTTGTTCCCATGTAGAGAGCTTTAACCACGCCTGCCTTTTCTTTACATTTATTAGCTATATTTAAAACATTAAAAATAACCGCTCCGTGATGGCTCCATATTTCACTCTTTATCATTTTCTGAGCTTATATTTCTACTTTCATCAGTCTACATCTGTCTTTTCTGTTGATGTCACGATGGTTAATGTTATTTTCCAGCTTATTTTTCTGTCATATATGTCGGTAGGTGTGCCGCTCACTCGTCCATCACTCTGAGTGAAGAGAGGAACTTCTTATACGCGACTCTCTAATCCCTAAAACCCTGAGTGAATGAAAGTTTGTCTTTTTGTGTCTTTTATCACAGTTTAATTTAGTAAAAATGTATTTATTTCCCTGAAAACTCTCCTTTTTAATTGGATTTATTATTTTGTGATGCCTAAAATAAGCAGGTTCAGTCTCCAAGTGAGGCCTCAATTAACACTAAAATCTTACTAAGAAGGCTGATAACGTCAAAAGCAGCTCAATACACTTATTGTAAACCATGGTCACCTGAAAAGTCTAGATAAACATCTTATTTAAAGATATATAACTGTAAGGTCTGAACTGCTTGTTAAAAGTGAAAATAATATATTTATGCAAATTTGACTTGATGACACCTTTTAACATTTAAACAAGTTAAATTTGCTTGCTGCATTAGCAATATTTTTACAGATTAAAAGCAATCCAGGTTTTATTTTGTATCTTGAAGAGGTTTTTCTGGACCTGTCAGGTGATTGTGCCTTTTAATAAGTGTATTGTTGACTAGAAATGACATAAATACACTTGGTAATATGGAGAAGAATGGCAGCAGAATCCAGGGACAGATGTATATGAATGAAAATCTGTTAGTACGTATTTTCATAGATTCATTCATCTTGATAATTTTGTGGACATATCTTTAAATTGTGTCAACCATCTCACAGTAATTCTTCTTTTGGGTCTGTGAAGCGTTAACCTTATATGGGTGAAGCACCTAAGTAGTAGCAGATCTATAAATGGATAGGAGCCAACTATATGTTGTCAGCAACTGTCTACACTGAGTCTACATCTGATACGTATTCAAATCAGTGTCATGTCATCTTTATTGTTTTATAGTGATGGACCCAAATGGAAAGGAATTTGTGGGCTGTACCTTCTAGCAGAATATAAGCAACACTGTGTGATGAAGATTTTGCCATTTTGCCATTTTGCCATTTTGCCCATGATGGCCACTTTGCCAATGATTGTCAGTGATTGTGAGATCTTGGTCAGCATGGGTCAGCGATGGTCTGCACTTTGTCAGCCATGTGTGCTGTGTTTCTGTGTTGTCTGACCATGGCTGAATAAATCTGAGATGATCCACAGTCTGTTTCACGATAACATAATTGTCCATCTCATACAGAAATAACCCCCACCTAACAAGATCAGAGGGAATTAGTGAATAACTTTAAGTAGTTTGACTTCTTTTCACATCACTCTCTTCTGCACAAACTGAGTTCAGGTGATCTTTACATCCCTGGTTAGTAGGATGAAGGCGCCCTCTTGTGGTGATTTTTACTCTCTGCAGGAAGGCATCTGTATTATTATCCTCCCTTGATATCAATCACACTGCTCAATGTAAATACTGTTAAAACTCTTCCTCAAGTAAATGAACTCATCTGTTACATATATATATATATTTTATTATAAGTTATCTCAGCATGTTTGCTCGACCCAACACTGCACTATTCTCTCATCGAGCCTTGTACGTGTTAGTCTTTGCTTACATTGTGTTTATTGTTGTAATTTAATGTTGTCCTTTTTGTGCATAGAGAGTATTGTTTTAATGAAGTCAAATTCCTTGTGTGTGAAAGCATACGCGGCCAATAAAGCTGATTCTGATTCTTCTGATTCTGATGCTGCATTCAGGACACATTGGAAATATAGGAAAGAAAAGTCTGTCAAAATGTTTTTAGATGTCAAAATGTTAAAGAGAACTCTGCTCATTCCTCAAAAGCAAATCTTTTTTAGTGAGGAGAGCTGAAGGAACAGAGAGTGAGTGACAGACGCTCTTCAGCTCTAAACACCAACACATGAACAAAGTGACTGAGTTTGACTCTCCATCAGCTTCTTACGACACCCTGCAATGAAGACGAGAAGAAAACATTTTGTTCATGTGTTTATTCAGGATGTCAAACTTCAGTTTGTTCAAACATTAAATCAGTAAAGTGTGTTCAATGTCTCTTGTTCAATCATTTCATGAACACATTCACACAATCAGTTTGTTTGATCAGAATCTCCACTCACAGAAAACTATGATTTATCTCCTTATTGATTTAATCAGGAGGATTACAGTTTTAAAATACCTCAGAGGACATTTTTTACTTTACTTTGAATATGAACAACAACATTTATTCTGACTAACTCATTTCTTTAAGTGTGATTTTATAGATTTTCTACAAATGTACAAAGTGGTGAGAAGAGAAAATCAACATTAAAGAAAAGTTTGCTGCTCTCTCTCTTCAGACTCATGAATCAGAACAGAAACAACAGCATATAAATGTATGAATACAAATAATCAAACATGGAGAGTGGAGAGAAGTTGATATTTTCACGCAGAGAAATGTCAGTTCAGGTGAACAAAAGTCATCCTGAGCAGTGAAAGAGTCCACGGCTAAACAGACACAGGAAGGAGTGTCACTGAAAGACACTCAAACATTTACAGAAGAGACGAGAAGAGGTCAAAGTACCGCCCATAAAGTTTGATTGACAGGTGACCACGATCAGATCTCAGCAACGAGCATGAATAAAAATCAAGTTGAAGATTTAAAACACAGCAAGTTAAACATCTGTCTCGTTAATGACTTCTGTCTAGTTCAGTTTGCACAACTCAGCAGAGTCTCCAGGAGAATAATATAACCCCAGTCCAGCATGTAGAGGCTGAGTGAATGTGGTCTGGACTCTGTGGAGGAGAGTCATGGTTTCAGAGATGCTGTAGAAGGACAGAATACCTGCTCTGTGATCCAGGTACACTCCTACTCTGGAGGACCGAGGACCTGAGACAGGAGTGAAGACTTTGTTGGACCAAAAGTAATAACTGTTACTGTCACAATATAACACCCAAGATTTGTCATTACGTCCAAACCCACATTCATCTGAGCTCCCTGCTCTGCTGATATTCTTGTATGTGACTGCTACAGAAACTACTCCTCTCAACTCAACTTCCCAGTAACAACGTCCCATCAGACTCTCTTTACTCAGGACCTGAAGATAAAAAGTGAATCTGTCTGGATGACTAGAATATGACTGTTGTTTTCTCATTACTGTTACTTTTCTGTTCTCATCAGATAATAACAGCCGTGTGTGTGCTGTGTTTGGATCCAGTGTGATGTCACATGAATATTTTAAGAACTCAGCTCTGGTCTTGGGCTCTGGTTCTGGTTCTGGTCCTGACAGTAAAACATCCACTTCACTCACTGTCTGTGAGATGTTTGTCCATTTCTCTCTCAGGACGTCCTGTAGTTTATCTCTGACTTCTGACACAACCGCTGTCACATCCTCAAAGTACCTCAGAGGACGGATCTTGATGCTGGATGAGTGTGTAGATTCACTGAGTGGTGACAGTGAGGGGTAGTCGTGTAGAAACTGGTTGTGATCTTCTGTGTGTGAGAGCTTCTCCAGTTCAGCGTCTCTCCTCTTCAGCTCAGTGATCTCCTGCTCCAGCTTCTCCTGAAGCTCTCTGACTCGACTCACTTCAGTTTGCTGCTGGGATCTGACCTGCTGCTTCACATCAGAGCGTCTTTTCTCCATGAGACGGATCAGCTCAGTGAAGATCTTCTCACTGTTCCCCACTGTTTTATCAGCAGAGCCATTGATAGCCTCCACCTCCTGTTGGAACAGCGTCACATCTTTCTCTCTGTCCTGGATTCTCTGCTGGATGTTTTGTCGACTCACCTCGAGCTCTCTCTGCCTCTCGCTCCTTTCTGCTGCAGCTGAGACTGTGTCATGACCTCTGTGTTCGTCCATTAAACAGAGATAACAGATAGACTGCTGATCAGTCCGACAAAATACTTTCATTTCCTCATTATGACGAGAGCAGACGTTCTCCTGGAGCTTCTTGGAGGGCTCCACCAGCTTGTGTTTCTTTAATGGAGCTGCTTCAAAATGAGGCTGGAGGTGTTTCTCACAGTAAGAGGCCGGACACTGCAGACAGGACTTACAGGCTTTCAGTTTCCTCCCGGTGCAGACATCACAGGCCACATCTTCAGGTCCAGCAAAGCAGTGATCAGCAGGAGCAGCTTGGAGTCCAGTCTTCTTCAGCTCCTTCACTAAAACTGCCAACATGGTGTTTTTCCTCAGAACAGGCCTCGGTGTGAAGTCCTGTCTACACTGAGGGCAGCTGTAGATTGTCTTCTCATCCTCTGTATCCCAGCAGCTTTTAATACAGTTCATACAGTAACTGTGTCCACAGGTAGTAGTCACTGGATCCTTCAGGAGATCCAGACAGATGGAACAAGAGAAGGCCTCCCGGTCTAGTTGAACTCCTTTCTGCGCCATTTCTCCTCTCTGTAACGACAACTGTCTGAGTTTCACTTCCTGAGAAATCAGACTAGCTCCACCTCTGATCTGCACAGCATGTGTTTGTTCAGTGAACATCAGCTCTTGTTGGTTACACCCATCCTCAACTTGTAGATCTAAAGGGGAGGGAACCAGGAAATATACAGTCAGAGTGGAGCTGGCTGAGTCTGAGAGCAGGAAGAAGAGGGAGGGGGAGGGAGACTTGTTTACAACAGAGAACATTTCTCTTTTAAAAACACTTCTCATTTCAGATTTTACAAGATGAACTCTTCTTTGAATCGGAGGGTTTGGAGAAGGCTTTCTGCCCCCAGTACTGCATGTTGTTTGTACAGCAGCTTAGAGGTTGCTCTGTTGTGAAAGTGCAATGCAGGCTTCATGAAAGTCATTCATTGAACTCATAAATGTCTGTGTTGCATGCTGGGAAACGTATTTGTAATGCTTACTGTGCAGGCGACACTTTGCTGCCACCGGTGTTTTCTGAAGCAGCTTGTGATGACGATGAGCCCTCTCTGTGCAGATAAATGCAATTCTTCCTCTTGTCTTCAAATATTCTGCTTGTATGTATGCAACACTGAAGCCTGCTCCCCGCCTCCACACTCTGTCACGCTCAGAGCATGCACGGCGGGGCTGACCACGGACAGATTGGCATTCTTGTCCTGCTCACATTGATTTGAAGCTTCTCACACAAACAGCAAAAGCGAGTCGTAAGTAGTTAGTGAATTAAATGTTATTAGAATCAATAAAAGAAAACAGCAGCCAGCAGTAACTAAGTGACTCATAGGCTGGTACAGAACTGGAGGTTCATATCCAGCAGAAGTTAAATCTGATGAAGCTTCATTTTTATTGTGAAGCAGCTGCAGGAAGAACGTACACAAACACTGGATTCAAGCAGCACGGACACTTTGTGTTTTAAAGTTACCACAGAATCTAAAAGATGTTTAAAGGCTTTATATGTGATTTTTTGATCCAGCAGATGTCGCCCTTGAGCACCAGCATGAAACCAAAACAACTCGCGCTGCATTGTTGTGTTAGCATGCTAATGCTGGCGATCTTTATTATGCTGGTATCTTCACACTGCATGTAAATTTACCTGAAATGAGCGTGATCTAGAAACACAGTTAAGCAGTGAGTACAGTATGTTATTCTTCTTTTCTCTAGTCCCTCAATTAAACAACTTTTATACACGAGGGGAGGAGTCAGCCGGCCGTCCTGACGATGTAAACAAAGTGAAGATAGGACTCTGAAAACTCTGAAAACATCACAGACAGTGGGACTCGGGTGTTACACCCATTGTAGACAGTCATGACTCACAGAGTTATTTTCAGAGGATATACTTGATTTCTACATTTAAGTGTGAAAAATCACATATTAAGCCTTTAACTGTTTTTAACACAGATGTCCTCCATTAAACGCAAGGTGTTGAAAAACTGAGCAGATATGGAAGTGCAAAAGATCGTAGTCTGTTCTGACGACCCCTGACTGTGTCAGTGCTCGTCCTGTTGTCTTGTATCTCTCCCCACTCAGGTTGTCTTCAGGTAGAAAGGGGCGGAGCCAGTTAATTTGATGAGGGAGAGAGTGATGACCCGCTGCCAACATCGAGGGGCCACGCGGCCTTGGGTGCAGGGATCTACCGGTAATGATCCATCCACAGGTTCACCTACGGAAACCTTGTTACGACTGTCTTGGCTTCTCTGCACTGGCTCCCTATACAGTCTAGAATAGAATTCAAGATCCTTCTTCTCACTTACAAAGCTCTAAATGGCCAGGCACCATCTTATCTTAAGGAGCTACTAGTGCCGTACTGTCCCTCGAGAGCGTTGCGGTCCCGGAGTGCAGGCTGGTAGTGGTACCTACAGTCCCTAAGTGTACTATGGGGGGTAAAGCCTTCAGTTATCGGGCTCCTCTCCTCTGGAACCGCCTTCTAGCCGGGGTCCGGGAGGCGGACACAGTCTGTATTTTTGAGAATAGACTTAAAACTTTCCTTTTTGATAAATCTTATAGTTAGTGCTGGTGTAGACCAGCTCTTAGTTATGCTGCTATAGGCTTAGTATACCGGGGGAACTGGCACCTTGAGCTCCTCTCTCTCTCTCTCTCTCTCTCTCTCTCTCTCTCTCTCTCTGTGCATATACAGTACATCATATTACTGCATGTATCTATCTGTAAATCTCAGTCACTAACCACCTACTTTCCTGAGAGCTCTTGAGCTCTCTTAGGCTCCTCAAGATCGTTGGTTGACAGCCTGCCAGAACAACCCCCCCCCCACCAGATTGTTGATGGACGGTTTGCCTCCCCCCACCCCCTTGCTCCCTATCCCTCTTCCTGCATCTTATCCCATCTCTCCCCCTATCCCTTTCCAACCCCGGCGCAGTCTAGTCCTGTGAAGGCTGTTTCGTCATGAGCCGGGGATCCGGCCGAAGATTTCTGCCTTTTAATAAGCCACTTTTTTCTTACCACTGTAACTTTTGCTGCTTTGTTAAAGTGCTCATGATGGATAGGCCGGATCTTTGTAACATACCAATAAGTAAGGTCTTTTTACCTGCTCTTTTGTAACATAACAATGAGTAAGGTCTTTTACCTGCTTTTTGTAACATAACAATGAGTAAGGTTTTTTTACCTGCTCTTTTGTAACGTTAAGAGACAAAGAGTAAGGTCTTTTACCTGCTTTTTGTAAAGTGTCTTGAGATAACACTTGTTATGAGTTGACGCTATACAAATAAATTGAATTGAATTGAATTGAATGTCATGCACCTGGGCAGACTGGGCCTTGGTGTATAAGCTGGTTTCTTAGTCTCTCTCTCTCTCTCTTGTCAACACTCACTTTGGTTGGTGGTCTTTGTTTAGCCACAACACCACACATTCACCATTGCCATCACCACTGATGGCCTGGATTGTGACAATGTGTTTACCACAGATAAACCTACTTTATGTCATTTGGAAGGTTTGATTTTGGTGTCAGGCTGGCTGCACCCTAAGCCGTCATTTCAGGAGGAGTGATCTGGATATTCTCTCGACCTGGATGTTCACATATGCACCTCACAGTGGGAGACTATCCCTGTCACTGGCAGTTAATACTGACTTATTTCTTTGATTATGACTTTCTGTCTGTGCATGTCCTTTCTGGTGTTGTGTTTCAAAAATATTTTAAAAACCAGGTTAACGTTGGCGTGTCGGCTTCCTGTCCGACCACTCCTGGACCTCCACGTTGTCCCCGGGGCCTCCGATGATGTACTGGTCCTCGAAGGTGGAGTTGGCTGGGTTGTCGAAGAGATCCCAGGCCTCGGTCAGAGAGATCTTTGAGCAGTCCTTCGTCTTCTGGTCAATGTGGAACATCACCAGGCTCTGGTGCAAAAAGATGGACTCGAAGAACCTGGAGCTGAGGAAGAGAAAGATGAAGAAGTGACATCTTTGAATGTATTCTTCTGGCCAAAACAACAGAACAAAACCTAAAAAGTATTTAATTTATAATCATGAAAATCATGAAATCCTGGCATTTCAGAATCTGAAATCTGAAACATCTGGAATGTTTTATAATTAATTAAAATGTATAGCATAATTTCTTTTGACTAATTGATTGATGGGCTTATGTTACAGCTCTAAATCATACCTTCTTGTTCCCATGTAGAGAGCTTTAACCACGCCTGCCTTTTCTTTACATTTATTAGCTATATTTAAAACATTAAAAATAACCGCTCCGTGATGGCTCTATATTTCACTCTTTATCATTTTCTGAGCTTATATTTCTACTTTCATCAATCTACATCTGTCTTTTCTGTTGATATCATGATGGTTAATGTTATTTTCCAGCTTATTTTTTTGTCATATACTGTATGTCGGTAGGTGTGCCGCTCACTCGTCCATCACTCTGAGTGAAGAGAGGAACTTCTTATACGCGACTCTCTAATCCCTAAAACCCTGAGTGAATGAAAGTTTGTCTTTTTGTTTCTTTTATCACAGTTTAATTTAGTAAAAATGTATTTATTTCCCTGAAAACTCTCCTTTTTAATTGGATTTATTATTTTATGATGCCTAAAATAAGCTGGTTCAGTCTCCAAGTGAGGCCTCAATTAACACTAAAATCTTACTAAGAAGGCTGATAACATCAAAAGCAGCTCAATACACATATTGTAAACCATGGTCACCTGAAAAGTCTGGATAAACATCTTATTTAAAGATATATAACTAAAAAAAATAAAGGTCTGAACTGCTTGTTAAAAGTGAAAATAATATATTTATGCAAATTTGACTTGATGACACCTTTTAACATTTAAACAAGTTAAATTTGCTTGCTGCATTAGCTATATTTTTACAGATTAAAAGCAATCCAGGTTTTATTTTGTATCTTGAAGAGGTTTTTCTGGACCTGTCAGGTGATTGTGTCTTTTAATAAGTGTATTGTTGACTAGAAATGACATAAATACACTTGGTAATATGGAGAAGAATGGCAGCAGAATCCAGGGACAGATGTATATGAATGAAGATCTGTTAGTACGTATTTTCATGGATTCATTCATCTTGATAATTTTGTGGACATATCTTTAAATTGTGTCAACCATCTCACAGTAATTCTTCTTTTGGGTCTGTGAAGCGTTAACCTTATATGGGTGAAGCACCTAAGTAGTAGCAGATCTATAAATGGATAGGAGCCAACTATATGTTGTCAGCAACTGTCTACACTGAGTCTACATCTGATACGTATACAAATCAGTGTCATGTCATCTTTATTGTTTTATAGTGATGTACCCAAATGGAAAGGAATTTGTGGGCTGTACCTTCTAGCAGAATATAAGCAACACTGTGTGATGAAGATTTTGCCATTTTGCCATTTTGCCATTTTGCCCATGATGGCCACTTTGCCAATGATTGTCAATGATTGTGAGATCTTGGTCAGCATAGGTCAGCGATGGTCTACACTTTGTCAGCCATGTGTGTTGTGTTTCTGTGTTGTCTGACCATGGCTGAATAAATGTGAGATGATCCACAGTCTGTTTCACGATTACATAATTGTCCATCTCATACAGAAATAACCCCCACCTAACAAGATCAGAGAGAATTAGTGAATAACTTTAAGTAGTTTGACTTCTTTTCACATCACTCTCTTCTGCACAAACTGAGTTCAGGTGATCTTTACAACCCTGGTTAGCAGGATGAAGGCGCCCTCTTGTGGTGATTTTTACTCTCTGCAGGAAGGCATCTGTATTATTATCCTCCCTTGATATCAATCACACCGCTCAATGTAAATACTGTTAAAATCTTTTTTAGGGAGGAGAGCTGAAGGAACAGAGAGTGAGTGACAGACACTCTTCAGCTCTAAACACCAACACATGAACAAAGTGACTGAGTTTGACTCTCCATCAGCTTCTTACGACACCCTGCAATGAAGACGAGAAGAAAACATTTTGTTCTTGTGTTTATTCAGGATGTCAAACTTCAGTTTGTTTACACATTAAATCAGTAAACTGTGTTCAATGTCTCTTGTTCAATCATTTCATGAACACATTCACACAATCAGTTTGTTTGATCAGAATCTCCACTCACAGAAAACGATGATTTATCTCCTTATTGATTTAATCAGGAGGATTACAGTTTTAAAATACCTCAGAGGACATTTTTTACTTTACTTTGAATATGAACAACAACATTTATTCTGACCAAGTGTGATTTTATAGATTTTCTACAAATGTACAAAGTGGTGAGAAGAGAAAATCAACATTAAAGAAAAGTTTGCTGCTCTCTCTCTTCAGACTCATGAATCAGAACAGAAACAACAGCATATAAATGTATGAATACAAATAATCAAACATGGAGAGTGGAGAGAAGTTGATATTTTCACGCAGAGAAATGTCAGTTCAGGTGAACAAAAGTCATCCTGAGCAGTGAAAGAGTCCACGGCTAAACAGACACAGGAAGGAGTGTCACTGAAAGACACTCAAACATTTACAGAACAGACGAGGAGAGGTCAAAGGACCGCCCATAAAGTTTGATTGACAGGTGACGACGATCAGATCTCAGCAACGAGCATGAATAAAAATCAAGTTGAAGATTTAAAACACAGCAAGTTAAACATCTGTCTGGTTAATGACTTCTGTCTATTTCAGTTTACACAACTCAGCAGAGTCTTTAACATTATATAACCTGAGTCCAGCATGTAGAGGCTGAGTGAATGTGGTCTGGACTCTGTGGAGGAGAGTCATGGTTTCAGAGATGCTGTAGAAGGACAGAATACCTGCTCTGTGATCCAGGTACACTCCTACTCTGGAGGACTGAGGACCTGAGACAGGAGTGCTGACTTTGTTGTAACAAAAGTAATAACTGTTACTGTCACAATATAACACCCAAGATTTGTCATTACGTCCAAACCCACATTCACCTGACCTCCCTGCTCTGCTGATGTTCTTGTATGTGACTGCTACACAAACATCTCCTCTCAACTCCACTTCCCAGTAACAACGTTCCATCAGACTCTCTTTACTCAGGACCTGACACCATCCAGTGAATCTGCCTGGGTGACTTGAATAAGACTGATGTTTACTCATTAATGTTACTTTTCTGTTCTCATCAGATAATAACAGCCGTGTGTATGCTGTGTTTGGATCCAGTGTGATGTCACATGAATATTTTAAGAACTCAGCTCTGGTCTTGGGCTCTGGTTCTGGTTCTGACAGTAAAACATCCACTTCACTCACTGTCTGTGAGATGTTTGTCCATTTCTCTCTCAGGACGTCCTGTAGCTTATCTCTGACTTCTGACACAGCTGCTGTCACATCCTCAAAGTACTTCAGAGGACGGATCTTGATGCTGGATGAGTGTGTAGATTCACTGAGTGGTGACAGTGAGGGGTAGTCGTGTAGAAACTGGTTGTGATCTTCTGTGTGTGAGAGCTTCTCCAGTTCAGCGTCTCTCCTCTTCAGCTCAGTGATCTCCTGCTCCAGCTTCTCCTGAAGCTCTCTGACTCGACTCACTTCAGTTTGCTGCTGGGATCTGACCTGCTGCTTCACATCAGAGCGTCTTTTCTCCATGAGACGGATCAGCTCAGTGAAGATCTTCTCACTGTTCCCCACTGTTTTATCAGCAGAGCCATTGATAGCCTCCACCTCCTGTTGAAGCAGCGTCACATCTTTCTCTCTGTCCTGGATTCTCTGCTGGATGTTTTGTCGACTCACCCCGAGCTCTCTCCGCCTCTCTGTCCTTTCTGCTGCAGCTGAGACTGTGTCATGACCTTTGTGGTCGTCCATTAAACAGAGGAGACAGATAGACTGCTGATCAGTCCGACAAAATACTTTCATCTCCTCTTTATGACGAGAGCAGACGTTCTCCTGGAGCTTCTTGGAGGGCTCCACCAGCTTGTGTTTCTTTAATGGAGCTGCTTCAAAATGAGGCTGGAGGTGTTTCTCACAGTAAGAGGCCGGACACTGCAGACAGGACTTACAGGCTTTCAGTTTCCTCCCGGTGCAGACATCACAGGCCACATCTTCAGGTCCAGCATAGCAGTGATCAGCAGGAGCAGCTTGGAGTCCAGTCTTCTTCAGCTCCTCCACTAAAACTGCCAACATGGTGTTTTTCCTCAGGACAGGCCTCGGTGTGAAGTCCTGTCTGCACTGAGGGCAGCTGTAGATTGTCTTCTCATCCTCTTTATCCCAGTGGCTTTTAATACAGTTCATACAGTAACTGTGTCCACAGGTAGTAGTCACCGGATCCTTCAGGAGATCCAGACAGATCGAACAAGAAATATTTTCCTTGCTCAGTTGAACTCCTTTCTGCGCCATTTCTCCTCTCAGTAACAACAACTGTCTGAGTTTCTCTTCCTGAGAAATCAGACTAGCTCCACCTCTGATCTGCACAGCATGTGTTTGTTCAGTGAACGTCAGCTCTTGTTGGTGACACCCATCCTCAACTTGTAGATCTAAAGGGGAGGGAACCAGGAAATATAGAGTCAGAGTGGAGCTGGCTGTGTTTGATAAAGATAAAGATAAAGATAAAGATAAAGATAAACTTTATTGATCCACCGTGGGGAGAATTTGTGCATTACAGCAGCTCCAGAAAACAGGGGACGGGAATATACTTACAAAAAATAAAAATCGAAGTTAAGAAATAGATCAAACATATTTACATCATTTAAATGAATAAAAAATACAATAATGTAAAAAAATACAATAATGTAAATGTAAAGTTACACAAAACAATACAATAATGTAAAATGTTTGCGAGCAAGAAGAAGAGGGAGGGGGAGGGAGACTTGTTTACAACAGAGAACATTTCTCTTTTAAAAACACTTCTCATTTCAGATTTTACAAGATGAACTCTTCTTTGAATCGGAGGGTTTGGAGAAGGATTCTGCCCCCAGTACTGCATGTTGTTTGTACAGCAGCTTAGAGGTTGCTCTGTTGTGAAAGTTTAATGCAGGCTTCATGAAAGTCATTCATTGAACTCATAAATGTCTGTGTTGCATGCTGGGAAACGTATTTGTAATGCTTACTGTGCAGGCGTCACTTTGCTGCCACCGGTGTTTTCTGAAGCAGCTTGTGATGACGATGAGCCCTCTCTGTGCAGATAAATGCAATTCTTCCTCTTGTCTTCAAATATTCTGCTTGTATGTATGCAACACTGAAGCCTGCTCCCCGCCTCCACACTCTGTCACGCTCAGAGCATGCAGGGCGGGGCTGACCACGGACAGATTGGCATTCTTGTCATGCTCACATTGATTTGAAGCTTCTCACACAAACAGCAAAAGCGAGTCGTAACTAGTTAGTGAATTAAATGTTATTAGAATCAAGAATAGAAAACAGCAGCCAGCAGTAACTAAGTGACTCATAGGCTGTTTCTGTGACAGCCGGCGCTTACTGAAAGAACTGGTTTACTCCTGCATTCACACCAAAGCTGGAAAAACAACTTCCAAACTCAGGAAAACAAACAGTCACAGGAGCATTTAAACAGTTTCATCGTCAGAAGTCATTAATTAGATTCTTTGCTGAATAAAAACTCTTCTTGTGTTAACTCATCAGACAAACGATTGTGACCTCACAGACATTTATGTAACAGAAGAATTCAGCGAGATTATCCCGTTTAAGTATATAAGATTAAAGGTGAGGGCATTCAGCAGCCGGACTCCGACATCCTCTCAGGCCGAGCTGATTGACAGGTGCTGGGCGGGGTGAAGACGTCGGGTCGCTGATGCCCAGCTGCAGGTTGAAGAAGCGGGTGGAGGTGGTGATGCTGCTGTTCCTGGCGTAGGTCTCCTGCACGGGGTAGCAGTCCTTCAGGGTGTAAACGCCCACCCAGGTCTCATCTGGTGGAGAGATGAGAAAAAGGTCACAGCAGCTCTAAGAGGAACTGGAGGTTCATATCCAGCAGAAGTTGCTCCTTAAATCTGATGAAGCTTCATTTTTATTGTGAAGCAGCTTCAGGAAGAACGTACACAAACACTGGATTCAAGCAGCACGGACACTTTGTGTTTTAAAGTTACCACAGAATCTAAAAGATGTTTAAAGGCTTTATATGTGATTTTTTGATCCAGCAGGTGTCGCCCTTGAGCACCAGCATGAAACCAAAACAACTCGCGCTGCATTGTTGTGTTAGCATGCTAATGCTAGCGATCTTTATTATGCTCGTATCTTCACACTGCATGTAAATTTACCTGAAATGAGCGTGATCTAGAAACACAGTTAAGCAGTGAGTACAGTATGTTATTCTTCTTTTCTCTAGTCCCTCAATTAAACAACTTTTATACTCGAGGGGAGGAGTCAGCCGGCCGTCCCGGCGATGTAAACAAAGTGAAGATAGGACTCTGAAAACTCTGAAAACATGTTACACCCATTGTAGACAGTCATGACTCACAGAGTTATTTTCAGAGGATATACTTGATTTCTACATTTAAGTGTGAATAATCACATATTAAGCCTTTAACTGTTTTTAACACAGATGTCCTCCATTAAACGCAAGGTGTTGAAAAACTGAGCAGATATGGAAGTGCAAAAGATCGTAGTCTGTTCTGACGACCCCTGACTGTGTCAGTGCTCGTCCTGTTGTCTTGTATCTCTCCCCACTCAGGTTGTCTTCAGGTAGAAAGGGGCGGAGCCAGTTAATTTGATGAGGGAGAGAGTGATGACCCGCTGCCAACATCGAGGGGCCACGCGGCCTTGGGTGCAGGGATCTACCGGTAATGATCCATCCACAGGTTCACCTACGGAAACCTTGTTACGACTGTCTTGGCTTCTCTGCACTGGCTCCCTATACAGTCTAGAATAGATTTCAAGATCCTTCTTCTCACCTACAAAGCTCTAAATGGCCAGGCACCATCTTATCTTAAGTGTACTATGGGAGGTAAAGCCTTCAGTTATCGGGCTCCTCTCCTCTGGAACCGCCTTCCAGCCGGGGTCCGGGAGGCGGACACAGTCTGTATTTTTAAGAATAGACTTAAAACTTTCCTTTTTGATAAATCTTATAGTTAGTGCTGGTGTAGACCAGCTCTTAGTTATGCTGCTATAGGCTTAGTATACCGGGGGAACTGGCACCTTGAGCTCCTCTCTCTCTCTCTCTCTCTCTCTCTCTCTCTCTCTCTCTGTGCATATACAGTACATCATATTACTGCATGTATCTATCTGTAAATCTCAGTCACTAACCACCTACTTTCCTGAGAGCTCTTGAGCTCTCTTAGGCTCCTCAAGATCGTTGGTTGACAGCCTGCCAGAACAACCCCCCCCCACCAGATTGTTGATGGACCCCCCACCCCCTTGCTCCCTATCCCTCTTCCTGCATCTTATCCCATCTCTCCCCCTATCCCTTTCCAACCCCGGCGCAGTCTAGTCCTGTGAAGGCTGTTTCGTCATGAGCCGGGGATCCGGCCGAAGATTTCTGCCTTTTAATAAGCCACTTTTTTCTTACCACTATAACTTTTGCTGCTTTGTTAAAGTGCTCATGATGGATAGGCCGGATCTTTGTAACATAGCAATAAGTAAGGTCTTTTACCTGCTTTTTGTAACATAACAATGAGTAAGGTATTTTACCTGCTTTTTGTAAAGTGTGTTGAGATAACACTTGTTATGAGTTGACGCTATAGAAATAAATTGAATTGAATGTCATGCACCTGGGCAGACTGGGCCTTGGTGTATAAGCTGGTTTCTTAGTCTCTCTCTCCCTCTCTTGTCAACACTCACTTTGGTTGGTGGTCTTTGTTTAGCCACAACACCACACATTCACCATTGCCATCACCACTGATGGCCTGGATTGTGACAATGTGTTTACCACAGATAAACCTACTTTATGTCATTTGGAAGGTTTGATTTTGGTGTCAGGCTGGCTGCACCCTAAGCCGTCATTTCAGGAGGAGTGATCTGGATATTCTCTCGACCTGGATGTTCACATATGCACCTCACAGTGGGAGACTATCCCTGTCACTGGCAGTTAATACTGACTTATTTCTTTGATTATGACTTTCTGTCTGTGCATGTCCTTTCTGGTGTTGTGTTTCAAAAATATTTTAAAAACCAGGTTTACGTTGGCGTGCCGGCTTCCTGTCCGACCACTCCTGGACCTCCACGTTGTCCCCGGGGCCTCCGATGATGTACTGGTCCTCGAAGGTGGAGTTGGCTGAGATGTCGAGGGGATCCCAGGCCTCGGTCAGAGAGATCTTTGAGCAGTCCTTCGTCTTCTGGTCGATCTGGAACATCACCAGGCTCTGGTGCAAAAAGATGTACTCAAAGAACCTGGAGCCGAGGAAGAGAAAGATGAAGAAGTGACATCTTTGAATGTATTCTTCTGGCCAAAACAACAGAACAAAACCTAAAAAGTATTTGATTTATAATCAGTAAAATCATGAAATCTTCGCATTTCAGAATCTGAAATCTGAAACATCTGGAATGTTTTACAATTAATTAAAATGTATAGCATAATTTCTTTTGACTAATTGATTGATGGGCTTATGTTGCAGCTCTAAATCATACCTTCTTGTTCCCATGTAGAGAGCTTTAACCACGCCTGCCTTTTCTTTACATTTATTAGCTATATTTAAAACATTAAAAATAACCGCTCCGTGATGGCTCCATATTTCACTCTTTATCATTTTCTGAGCTTATATTTCTACTTTCATCAGTCTACATCTGTCTTTTCTGTTGATGTCACGATGGTTAATGTTATTTTCCAGCTTATTTTTCTGTCATATATGTCGGTAGGTGTGCCGCTCACTCGTCCATCACTCTGAGTGAAGAGAGGAACTTCTTATACGCGACTCTCTAATCCCTAAAACCCTGAGTGAATGAAAGTTTGTCTTTTTGTTTCTTTTATCACAGTTTAATTTAGTAAAAATGTATTTATTTCCCTGAAAACTCTCCTTTTTAATTGGATTTATTATTTTGTGATGCCTAAAATAAGCTGGTTCAGTCTCCAAGTGAGGCCTCAATTAACACTAAAATCTTACTAAGAAGGCTGATAACGTCAAAAGCAGCTCAATACACTTATTGTAAACCATGGTCACCTGAAAAGTCTAGATAAACATCTTATTTAAAGATATATAACTGTAAGGTCTGAACTGCTTGTTAAAAGTGAAAATAATATATTTATGCAAATTTGACTTGATGACACCTTTTAACATTTAAACAAGTTAAATTTGCTTGCTGCATTAGCAATATTTTTACAGATTAAAAGCAATCCAGGTTTTATTTTGTATCTTGAAGAGGTTTTTCTGGACCTGTCAGGTGATTGTGCCTTTTAATAAGTGTATTGTTGACTAGAAATGACATAAATACACTTGGTAATATGGAGAAGAATGGCAGCAGAATCCAGGGACAGATGTATATGAATGAAAATCTGTTAGTACGTATCTTCATAGATTCATTCATCTTGATAATTTTGTGGACATATCTTTAAATTGTGTCAACCATCTCACAGTAATTCTTCTTTTGGGTCTGTGAAGCGTTAACCTTATATGGGTGAAGCACCTAAGTAGTAGCAGATCTATAAATGGATAGGAGCCAACTATATGTTGTCAGCAACTGTCTACACTGAGTCTACATCTGATACGTATACAAATCAGTGTCATGTCATCTTTATTGTTTTATAGTGATGTACCCAAATGGAAAGGAATTTGTGGGCTGTACCTTCTAGCAGAATATAAGCAACACTGTGTGATGAAGATTTTGCCATTTTGCCATTTTGCCATTTTGCCCATGATGGCCACTTTGCCAATGATTGTCAGTGATTGTGAGATCTTGGTCAGCATGGGTCAGCGATGGTCTGCACTTTGTCAGCCATGTGTGCTGTGTTTCTGTGTTGTCTGACCATGGCTGAATAAATCTGAGATGATCCACAGTCTGTTTCACGATTACATAATTGTCCATCTCATACAGAAATAACCCCCACCTAACAAGATCAGAGGGAATTAGTGAATAACTTTAAGTAGTTTGACTTCTTTTCACATCACTCTCTTCTGCACAAACTGAGTTCAGGTGATCTTTACATCCCTGGTTAGTAGGATTAAGGCGCCCTCTTGTGGTGATTTTTACTCTCTGCAGGAAGGCATCTGTATTATTATCCTCCCTTGATATCAATCACACTGCTCAATGTAAATACTGTTAAAACTCTTCCTCAAGTAAATTAACTCATCTGTTACATATATATATATATATTTTATTATAAGTTATCTCAGCATGTTTGCTCGACCCAACACTGCACTATTCTCTCATCGAGCCTAGTACGTGTTAGTCTTTGCTTACATTGTGTTTATTGTTGTAATTTAATGTTGTCCTTTTTGTGCATAGAGAGTATCGTTTTAATGAAGTCAAATTCCTTGTGTGTGAAAGCATACGCGGCCAATAAAGCTGATTCTGATTCTTCTGATTCTGATGCTGCATTCAGGACACATTGGAAATATAGGAAAGAAAAGTCTGTCAAAATGTTTTTAGATGTCAAAATGTTAAAGAGAACTCTGCTCATTCCTCAAAAGCAAATCTTTTTTAGTGAGGAGAGCTGAAGGAACAGAGAGTGAGTGACAGACGCTCTTCAGCTCTAAACACCAACACATGAACAAAGTGACTGAGTTTGACTCTCCATCAGCTTCTTACGACACCCTGCAATGAAGACGAGAAGAAAACATTTTGTTCATGTGTTTATTCAGGATGTCAAACTTCAGTTTGTTCAAACATTAAATCAGTAAAGTGTGTTCAATGTCTCTTGTTCAATCATTTCATGAACACATTCACACAATCAGTTTGTTTGATCAGAATCTCCACTCACAGAAAACTATGATTTATCTCCTTATTGATTTAATCAGGAGGATTACAGTTTTAAAATACCTCAGAGGACATTTTTTACTTTACTTTGAATATGAACAACAACATTTATTCTGACTAACTCATTTCTTTAAGTGTGATTTTATAGATTTTCTACAAATGTACAAAGTGGTGAGAAGAGAAAATCAACATTAAAGAAAAGTTTGCTGCTCTCTCTCTTCAGACTCATGAATCAGAACAGAAACAACACCATATAAATGTATGAATACAAATAATCAAACATGGAGAGTGGAGAGAAGTTGATATTTTCACGCAGAGAAATGTCAGTTCAGGTGAACAAAAGTCATCCTGAGCAGTGAAAGAGTCCACGGCTAAACAGACACAGGAAGGAGTGTCACTGAAAGACACTCAAACATTTACAGAACAGACGAGAAGAGGTCAAAGTACCGCCCATAAAGTTTGATTGACAGGTGACCACGATCAGATCTCAGCAACGAGCATGAATAAAAATCAAGTTGAAGATTTAAAACACAGCAAGTTAAACATCTGTCTCGTTAATGACTTCTGTCTAGTTCAGTTTGCACAACTCAGCAGAGTCTCCAGGAGAATAATATAACCCCAGTCCAGCATGTAGAGGCTGAGTGAATGTGGTCTGGACTCTGTGGAGGAGAGTCATGGTTTCAGAGATGCTGTAGAAGGACAGAATACCTGCTCTGTGATCCAGGTACACTCCTACTCTGGAGGACCGAGGACCTGAGACAGGAGTGAAGACTTTGTTGGACCAAAAGTAATAACTGTTACTGTCACAATATAACACCCAAGATTTGTCATTACGTCCAAACCCACATTCATATGAGCTCCCTGCTCTGCTGATATTCTTGTATGTGACTGCTACAGAAACTACTCCTCTCAACTCAACTTCCCAGTAACAACGTCCCATCAGACTCTCTTTACTCAGGACCTGAAGATAAAAAGTGAATCTGTCTGGATGACTAGAATATGACTGTTGTTTTCTCATTACTGTTACTTTTCTGTTCTCATCAGATAATAACAGCCGTGTGTGTGCTGTGTTTGGATCCAGTGTGATGTCACATGAATATTTTAAGAACTCAGCTCTGGTCTTGGGCTCTGGTTCTGGTTCTGGTCCTGACAGTAAAACATCCACTTCACTCACTGTCTGTGAGATGTTTGTCCATTTCTCTCTCAGGACGTCCTGTAGTTTATCTCTGACTTCTGACACAACCGCTGTCACATCCTCAAAGTACCTCAGAGGACGGATCTTGATGCTGGATGAGTGTGTAGATTCACTGAGTGGTGACAGTGAGGGGTAGTCGTGTAGAAACTGGTTGTGATCTTCTGTGTGTGAGAGCTTCTCCAGTTCAGCGTCTTTCCTCTTCAGCTCAGTGATCTCCTGCTCCAGCTTCTCCTGAAGCTCTCTGACTCGACTCACTTCAGTTTGCTGCTGGGATCTGACCTGCTGCTTCACATCAGAGCGTCTTTTCTCCATGAGACGGATCAGCTCAGTGAAGATCTTCTCACTGTTCCCCACTGTTTTATCAGCAGAGCCATTGATAGCCTCCACCTCCTGTTGGAACAGCTTCACATCTTTCTCTCTGTCCTGGATTCTCTGCTGGATGTTTTGTCGACTCACCTCGAGCTCTCTCTGCCTCTCGCTCCTTTCTACTGCAGCTGAGACTGTGTCATGACCTCTGTGTTCGTCCATTAAACAGAGATAACAGATAGACTGCTGATCAGTCCGACAAAATACTTTCATTTCCTCATTATGACGAGAGCAGACGTTCTCCTGGAGCTTCTTGGAGGGCTCCACCAGCTTGTGTTTCTTTAATGGAGCTGCTTCAAAATGAGGCTGGAGGTGTTTCTCACAGTAAGAGGCCGGACACTGCAGACAGGACTTACAGGCTTTCAGTTTCCTCCCGGTGCAGACATCACAGGCCACATCTTCAGGTCCAGCAAAGCAGTGATCAGCAGGAGCAGCTTGGAGTCCAGTCTTCTTCAGCTCCTTCACTAAAACTGCCAACATGGTGTTTTTCCTCAGAACAGGCCTCGGTGTGAAGTCCTGTCTACACTGAGGGCAGCTGTAGATTGTCTTCTCATCCTCTGTATCCCAGCAGCTTTTAATACAGTTCATACAGTAACTGTGTCCACAGGTAGTAGTCACTGGATCCTTCAGGAGATCCAGACAGATGGAACAAGAGAAGGCCTCCCGGTCTAGTTGAACTCCTTTCTGCGCCATTTCTCCTCTCTGTAACGACAACTGTCTGAGTTTCACTTCCTGAGAAATCAGACTAGCTCCACCTCTGATCTGCACAGCATGTGTTTGTTCAGTGAACATCAGCTCTTGTTGGTTACACCCATCCTCAACTTGTAGATCTAAAGGGGAGGGAACCAGGAAATATAGAGTCAGAGTGGAGCTGGCTGAGTCTGAGAGCAGGAAGAAGAGGGAGGGGGAGGGAGACTTGTTTACAACAGAGAACATTTCTCTTTTAAAAACACTTCTCATTTCAGATTTTACAAGATGAACTCTTCTTTGAATCGGAGGGTTTGGAGAAGGCTTTCTTGCCCCCAGTACTGCATGTTGTTTGTACAGCAGCTTAGAGGTTGCTCTGTTGTGAAAGTGCAATGCAGGCTTCATAAAAGTCATTCATTGAACTCATAAATGTCTGTGTTGCATGCTGGGAAACGTATTTGTAATGCTTACTGTGCAGGCGACACTTTGCTGCCACCGGTGTTTTCTGAAGCAGCTTGTGATGACGATGAGCCCTCTCTGTGCAGATAAATGCAATTCTTCCTCTTGTCTTCAAATATTCTGCTTGTATGTATGCAACACTGAAGCCTGCTCCCCGCCTCCACACTCTGTCACGCTCAGAGCATGCACGGCGGGGCTGACCATAGACAGATTGGCATTCTTGTCCTGCTCACATTGATTTGAAGCTTCTCACACAAACAGCAAAAGCGAGTCGTAAGTAGTTAGTGAATTAAATGTTATTAGAATCAATAATAGAAAACAGCAGCCAGCAGTAACTAAGTGACTCATAGGCTGGTACAGAACTGGAGGTTCATATCCAGCAGAAGTTAAATCTGATGAAGCTTCATTTTTATTGTGAAGCAGCTGCAGGAAGAACGTACACAAACACTGGATTCAAGCAGCAAGGACACTTTGTGTTTTAAAGTTACCACAGAATCTAAAAGATGTTTAAAGGCTTTATATGTGATTTTTTGATCCAGCAGATGTCGCCCTTGAGCACCAGCATGAAACCAAAACAACTCGCGCTGCATTGTTGTGTTAGCATGCTAATGCTGGCGATCTTTATTATGCTGGTATCTTCACACTGCATGTAAAATTACCTGAAATGAGCGTGATCTAGAAACACAGTTAAGCAGTGAGTACAGTATGTTATTCTTCTTTTCTCTAGTCCCTCAATTAAACAACTTTTATACACGAGGGGAGGAGTCAGCCGGCCGTCCTGACGATGTAAACAAAGTGAAGATAGGACTCTGAAAACTCTGAAAACATCACAGACAGTGGGACTCGGGTGTTACACCCATTGTAGACAGTCATGACTCACAGAGTTATTTTCAGAGGATATACTTGATTTCTACATTTAAGTGTGAAAAATCACATATTAAGCCTTTAACTGTTTTTAACACAGATGTCCTCCATTAAACGCAAGGTGTTGAAAAACTGAGCAGATATGGAAGTGCAAAAGATCGTAGTCTGTTCTGACGACCCCTGACTGTGTCAGTGCTCCTCCTGTTGTCTTGTATCTCTCCCCACTCAGGTTGTCTTCAGGTAGAAAGGGGCGGAGCCAGTTAATTTGATGAGGGAGAGAGTGATGACCCGCTGCCAACATCGAGGGGCCACGCGGCCTTGGGTGCAGGGATCTACCGGTAATGATCCATCCACAGGTTCACCTACGGAAACCTTGTTACGACTGTCTTGGCTTCTCTGCACTGGCTCCCTATACAGTCTAGAATAGAATTCAAGATCCTTCTTCTCACTTACAAAGCTCTAAATGGCCAGGCACCATCTTATCTTAAGGAGCTACTAGTGCCGTACTGTCCCTCGAGAGCGTTGCGGTCCCGGAGTGCAGGCTGGTAGTGGTACCTACAGTCCCTAAGTGTACTATGGGGGGTAAAGCCTTCAGTTATCGGGCTCCTCTCCTCTGGAACCGCCTTCTAGCCGGGGTCCGGGAGGCGGACACAGTCTGTATTTTTGAGAATAGACTTAAAACTTTCCTTTTTGATAAATCTTATAGTTAGTGCTGGTGTAGACCAGCTCTTAGTTATGCTGCTATAGGCTTAGTATACCGGGGGAACTGGCACCTTGAGCTCCTCTCTCTCTCTCTCTCTCTCTCTCTCTCTCTCTCTCTCTGTGCATATACAGTACATCATATTACTGCATGTATCTATCTGTAAATCTCAGTCACTAACCACCTACTTTCCTGAGAGCTCTTGAGCTCTCTTAGGCTCCTCAAGATCGTTGGTTGACAGCCTGCCAGAACAACCCCCCCCCCACCAGATTGTTGATGGACGGTTTGCCTCCCCCCACCCCCTTGCTCCCTATCCCTCTTCCTGCATCTTATCCCATCTCTCCCCCTATCCCTTTCCAACCCCGGCGCAGTCTAGTCCTGTGAAGGCTGTTTCGTCATGAGCCGGGGATCCGGCCGAAGATTTCTGCCTTTTAATAAGCCACTTTTTTCTTACCACTGTAACTTTTGCTGCTTTGTTAAAGTGCTCATGATGGATAGGCCGGATCTTTGTAACATACCAATAAGTAAGGTCTTTTTACCTGCTCTTTTGTAACATAACAATGAGTAAGGTCTTTTACCTGCTTTTTGTAACATAACAATGAGTAAGGTTTTTTTACCTGCTCTTTTGTAACGTTAAGAGACAAAGAGTAAGGTCTTTTACCTGCTTTTTGTAAAGTGTCTTGAGATAACACTTGTTATGAGTTGACGCTATACAAATAAATTGAATTGAATTGAATTGAATGTCATGCACCTGGGCAGACTGGGCCTTGGTGTATAAGCTGGTTTCTTAGTCTCTCTCTCTCTCTCTTGTCAACACTCACTTTGGTTGGTGGTCTTTGTTTAGCCACAACACCACACATTCACCATTGCCATCACCACTGATGGCCTGGATTGTGACAATGTGTTTACCACAGATAAACCTACTTTATGTCATTTGGAAGGTTTGATTTTGGTGTCAGGCTGGCTGCACCCTAAGCCGTCATTTCAGGAGGAGTGATCTGGATATTCTCTCGACCTGGATGTTCACATATGCACCTCACAGTGGGAGACTATCCCTGTCACTGGCAGTTAATACTGACTTATTTCTTTGATTATGACTTTCTGTCTGTGCATGTCCTTTCTGGTGTTGTGTTTGAATGTTGAGAGTGTTCCCATGTAGAGAGCTTTAACCACGCCTGCCTTTTCTTTATATTTATTAGCTATATTTAAAATATAAAAATAACCGCTCCGTGATGGCTCCATATTTCACTCTTTATCATTTTCTGAGCTTATATTTCTACTTTCATCAATCTACATCTTTCTTTTCTGTTGATGTCACGATGGTTAATGTCATTTTCCAGCTTATTTTTCTGTTATATATGTCGGTAGGTTTGCCGCTCACTCGTCCATCACTCTGAGTGAAGAGAGGAACTTCTTATACGTGACTCTCTAATCCCTAAAACCCTGAGTGAATGAAAGTTTGTCTTTTTGTTTCTTTTATCACAGTTTAATTTAGTAAAATATGTATTTATTTCCCTGAAAACTCTCCTTTTTAATTGGATTTATTATTTTGTGATGCCTAAAATAAGCTGGTTCAGTCTCCAAGTGAGGCCCAATTAACACTAAAATCTTACTAAGAAGGCTGATAACGTCAAAAGCAGCTCAATACACTTATTGTAAACCATGGTCACCTGAAAAGTCTGGATAAACATCTTATTTCAAGATATATAACTAAAAAAAATAAAGGTCTGAACTGCTTGTAAAAAGTGAAAATAATATATTCATGCAAATTTGACTTGATGACACCTTTTAACATTTAAACAAGTTAAATTTGCTTGCTGCATTAGCAATATTTTTACAGATTAAAATCAATCCAGGTTTTATTTTGTATCTTGAAGAGGTTTTTCTGGGTCTGTCAGGTGATTGTGCCTTTTAATAAGTGTATTGTTGACTAGAAATGACGTAAATACACTTGGTAATATGGAGAAGAATGGCAGCAGAATCCAGGGACAGATGTATATGAATGAAAATCTGTTAGTACGTATTTTCATGGATTCATTCATCTTGATAATTTTGTGGACATATCTTTAAATTGTGTCAACCATCTCACAGTAATTCTTCTTTTGGGTCTGTGAAGCGTTAACCTTATATGGGTGAAGCACCTAAGTAGTAGCAGATCTATAAATGGATAGGAGCCAACTATATGTTGTCAGCAACTGTCTACACTGAGTCTACATCTGTTACGTATTCAAATCAGTGTCATGTCATCTTTATTGTTTTATAGTGATGTACCCAAATGGAAAGGAATTTGTGGGCTGTACCTTCTAGCAGAATATAAGCAACACTGTGTGATGAAGATTTTGCCATTTTGCCATTTTGCCCATGATGGCCACTTTGCCAATGATTGTCAATGATTGTGAGATCTTGGTCAGCATGGGTCAGCGATGGTCTGCACTTTGTCAGCCATGTGTGTTGTGTTTCTGTGTTGTCTGACCATGGCTGAATAAATCTGAGATGATCCACAGTCTGTTTCACAATTACATAATTGTCCATCTCATACAGAAATAACCCCCACCTAACAAGATCAGAGGGAATTAGTGAATAACTTTAAGTAGTTTGACTTCTTTTCACGTCACTCTCTTCTGCACAAACTGAGTTCAGGTGATCTTTACAACCCTGGTTAGCAGGATGAAGGCGCCCTCTTGTGGTGATTTTTACTCTCTGCAGGAAGGCGTCTGTATTATTATCCTCCCTTGATATCAATCACACCGCTCAATGTAAATACTGTTAAAACTCTTCCTCAAGTAAATGAACTCATCTGTTACATATATATATATTTTATTATAAGTTATCTCTGCATGTTTGCTCGACCCAACACTGCACTATTCTCTCATCGAGCCTTGTACGTGTTAGTCTTTGCTTACATTGTGTTTATTGTTGTAATTTAATGTTGTCCTTTTTGTGCATAGAGAGTATTGTTTTAATGAAGTCAAATTCCTTGTGTGTGAAAGCATACGCGGCCAATAAAGCTGATTCTGATTCTTCTGATTCTGATGCTGCATTCAGGACACATTGGAAATATAGGAAAGAAAAGTCTGTCAAAATGTTTTTAGACGTCAAAATGTTAAAGAGAACTCTGCTCATTCCTCAAAAGCAAATCTTTTTTAGTGAGGAGAGCTGAAGGAACAGAGAGTGAGTGACAGACGCTCTTCAGCTCTAAACACCAACACATGAACAAAGTGACTGAGTTTGACTCTCCATCAGCTTCTTACGACACCCTGCAATGAAGACGAGAAGAAAACATTTTGTTCATGTGTTTATTCAGGATGTCAAACTTCAGTTTGTTCAAACATTAAATCAGTAAAGTGTGTTCAATGTCTCTTGTTCAATCATTTCATGAACACATTCACACAATCAGTTTGTTTGATCAGAATCTCCACTCACAGAAAACAATGATTTATCTCCTTATTGATTTAATCAGGAGGATTACATTTTTAAAATACCTCAGAGGACATTTTTTACTTTACTTTGAATATGAACAACAACATTTATTCTGACTAACTCATTTCTTTAAGTGTGATTTTATAGATTTTCTACAAATGTACAAAGTGGTGAGAAGAGAAAATCAACATTAAAGAAAAGTTTGCTGCTCTCTCTCTTCAGACTCATGAATCAGAACAGAAACAACAGCATATAAATGTATGAATACAAATAATCAAACATGGAGAGTGGAGAGAAGTTGATATTTTCACGCAGAGAAATGTCAGTTCAGGTGAACAAAAGTCATCCTGAGCAGTGAAAGAGTCCACGGCTAAACAGACACAGGAAGGAGTGTCACTGAAAGACACTCGAACATTTACAGAACAGACGAGAAGAGGTCAAAGTACCGCCCATAAAGTTTGATTGACAGGTGACCACGATCAGATCTCAGCAACGAGCATGAATAAAAATCAAGTTGAAGATTTAAAACACAGCAAGTTAAACATCTGTCTCGTTAATGACTTCTGTCTAGTTCAGTTTACACAACTCAGCAGAGTCTCCAGGAGAATAATATAACCCCAGTCCAGCATGTAGAGGCTGAGTGAATGTGGTCTGGACTCTGTGGAGGAGAGTCATGGTTTCAGAGATGCTGTAGAAGGACAGAATACCTGCTCTGTGATCCAGGTACACTCCTACTCTGGAGGACCGAGGACCTGAGACAGGAGTGAAGACTTTGTTGGACCAAAAGTAATAACTGTTACTGTCACAATATAACACCCAAGATTTGTCATTACGTCCAAACCCACATTCATATGAGCCCCCTGCTCTGCTGATATTCTTGTATGTGACTGCTACAGAAACTACTCCTCTCAACTCAACTTCCCAGTAACAACGTCCCATCAGACTCTCTTCACTCAGGACCTGAAGATAAAAAGTGAATCTGTCTGGATGACTAGAATATGACTGTTGTTTTCTCATTACTGTTACTTTTCTGTTCTCATCAGATAATAACAGCCGTGTGTGTGCTGTGTTTGGATCCAGTGTGATGTCACATGAATATTTTAAGAACTCAGCTCTGGTCTTGGGCTCTGGTTCTGGTTCTGGTCCTGACAGTAAAACATCCACTTCACTCACTGTCTGTGAGATGTTTGTCCATTTCTCTCTCAGGACGTCCTGTAGTTTATCTCTGACTTCTGACACAGCTGCTGTCACATCCTCAAAGTACCTCAGAGGACGGATCTTGATGCTGGATGAGTGTGTAGATTCACTGAGTGGTGACAGTGAGGGGTAGTCGTGTAGAAACTGGTTGTGATCTTCTGTGTGTGAGAGCTTCTCCAGTTCAGCGTCTTTCCTCTTCAGTTCAGTGATCTCCTGCTCCAGCTTCTCCTGAAGCTCTCTGACTCGACTCACTTCAGTTTGCTGCTGGGATCTGACCTGCTGCTTCACATCAGAGCGTCTTTTCTCCATGAGACAGATCAGCTCAGTGAAGATCTTCTCACTGTTCCCCACTGTTTTATCAGCAGAGCCATTGATAGCCTCCATCTCCTGTTGGAGCAGCTTCACATCTTTCTCTCTGTCCTGGATTCTCTGCTGGATGTTTTGTCGACTCACCTCGAGCTCTCTCTGCCTCTCGCTCCTTTCTACTGCAGCTGAGACTGTGTCATGACCTTTGTGTTCGTCCATTAAACAGAGATAACAGATAGACTGCTGATCAGTCCGACAAAATACTTTAATTTCCTCATTATGACGAGAGCAGACGTTCTCCTGGAGCTTCTTGGAGGGCTCCACCAGCTTGTGTTTCTTTAATGGAGCTGCTTCAAAATGAGGCTGGAGGTGTTTCTCACAGTAAGAGGCCGGACACTGCAGACAGGACTTACAGGCTTTCAGTTTCCTCCCGGTGCAGACATCACAGGCCACATCATCATGTCCAGCAAAGCAGTGATCAGCAGGAGCAGCTTGGAGTCCAGTCTTCTTCAGCTCCACCACTAAAACTGCCAACATGGTGTTTTTCCTCAGAACAGGCCTCGGTGTGAAGTCCTGTCTACACTGAGGGCAGCTGTAGATTGTCTTCTCATCCTCTGTATCCCAGCAGCTTTTAATACAGTTCATACAGTAACTGTGTCCACAGGTAGTAGTCACTGGATCCTTCAGGAGATCCAGACAGATGGAACAAGAGAAGGCCTCCCGGTCTAGTTGAACTCCTTTCTGCGCCATTTCTCCTCTCTGTAACGACGACTGTCTGAGTTTCACTTCCTGAGAAATCAGACTAGCTCCACCTCTGATCTGCACAGCATGTGTTTGTTCAGTGAACATCAGCTCTTGTTGGTTACACCCATCCTCAACTTGTAGATCTAAAGGGGAGGGAACCAGGAAATATAGAGTCAGAGTGGAGCTGGCTGAGTCTGAGAGCAGGAAGAAGAGGGAGGGGGAGGGAGACTTGTTTACAACAGAGAACATTTCTCTTTTAAAAACACTTCTCATTTCAGATTTTACAAGATGAACTCTTCTTTGAATCGGAAGGTTTGGAGAAGGCTTTCTGCCCCCAGTACTGCATGTTGTTTGTACAGCAGCTTAGAGGTTGCTCTGTTGTGAAAGTGCAATGCAGGCTTCATGAAAGTCATTCATTGAACTCATAAATGTCTGTGTTGCATGCTGGGAAACGTATTTGTAATGCTTGCTGTGCAGGCGTCACTTTGCTGCCACCGGTGTTTTCTGAAGCAGCTTGTGATGACGATGAGCCCTCTCTGTGCAGATAAATGCAATTCTTCCTCTTGTCTTCAAATATTCTGCTTGTTTGTATGCAACACTGAAGCCTGCTCCCCGCCTCCACACTCTGTCACGCTCAGAGCATGCAGGGCGGGGCTGACCACGGACAGATTGGCATTCTTGTCATGCTCACATTGATTTGAAGATTCTCACACAAACAGCAAAAGCGAGTCGTAAGTAGTTAGTGAATTAAATGTTATTAGAATCAATAATAGAAAACAGCAGCCAGCAGTAACTAAGTGACTCATAGGCTGTTTCTGTGACAGCCGGCGCTTACTGAAAGAACTGGTTTACTCCTGCATTCACACCAAAGCTGGAAAAACAACTTCCAAACTCAGGAAAACAAACAGTCACAGGAGCATTTCAACAGTTTCATCGTCAGAAGTCATTAATTAGATTCTTTGCTGAATAAAAACTCTTCTTGTGTTAACTCATCAGACAAACGATTGTGACCTCACAGACATTTATGTAACAGAAGAATTCAGCGAGATTATCCTGTTTAATTATATAAGATTAAAGGTGAGGGCATTCAGCAGCCGGACTCCGACATCCTCTCAGGCCGAGCTGATTGACAGGTGCTGGGCGGGGTGAAGACGTCGGGGTCGCTGATGCCCAGCTGCAGGTTGAAGAAGCGGGTGGAGGTGGTGACGCTGCTGTTCCTGGCGTAGGTCTCCTGCACGGGGTAGCAGTCCTTCAGGGTGTAAACGCCCACCCAGGTCTCATCTGGTGGAGAGATGAGAAAAAGGTCACAGCAGCTCTAAGAGGAACTGGAGGTTCATATCCAGCAGAAGTTGCTCCTTAAATCTGATGAAGCTTCACTTTTATTGTGAAGCAGCTTCAGGAAGAACGTACACAAACACTGGATTCAAGCAGCACGGACACTTTGTGTTTTAAAGTTACCACAGAATCTAAAAGATGTTTAAAGGCTTTATATGTGATTTTTTGATCCAGCAGATGTCGCGCTTGAGCACCAGCATGAAACCAAAACAACTCGCGCTGCATTGTTGTGTTAGCATGCTAATGCTAGTGATCTTTATTATGCTGGTATCTTCACACTGCATGTAAATTTACCTGAAATGAGCGTGATCTAGAAACACAGTTAAGCAGTGAGTACAGTATGTTATTCTTCTTTTCTCTAGTCCCTCAATTAAACAACTTTTACACGCGAGGGGAGGAGTCAGCCGGCCGTCCCGGCGATGTAAACAAAGTGAAGATAGGACTCTGAAAACATCACAGACAGTGGGACTCGGGTGTTACACCCATTGTAGACAGTCATGACTCACAGAGTTATTTTCAGAGGATATACTTGATTTCTACATTTAAGTGTGAATAATCACATATTAAGCCTTTAACTGTTTTTAACACAGATGTCCTCCATTAAACGCAAGGTGTTGAAAAACTGAGCAGATATGGAAGTGCAAAAGATCGTAGTCTGTTCTGACGACCCCTGACGGTGTCAGTGCTCCTCCTGTTGTCTTGTCTCTCTCCCCACTCAGGTTGTCTTCAGGTAGAAAGGGGCGGAGCCAGTTAATTTGATGTCATGCACCTGGGCAGACTGGGCCTTGGTATATAAGCTGTTTTCTTAGTCTCCCTCTCTCTCTCTCTTGTCAACACTCACTTTGGTTGGTGGTCTTTGTTTAGCCACAACACCACACATTCACCATTGCCATCACCACTGATGGCCTGGATTGTGACAATGTGTTTACCACAGATAAACCTACTTTATGTCATTTGGAAGGTTTGATTTTGGTGTCAGGCTGGCTGCACCCTAAGCCGTCATTTCAGGAGGAGTGATCTGGATATTCTCTCGACCTGGATGTTCACATATGCACCTCACAGTGGGAGACTATCCCTGTCACTGGCAGTTAATACTGACTTATTTCTTTGATTATGACTTTCTGTCTGTGCATGTCCTTTCTGGTGTTGTGTTTAAAATATTTTAAAAACCAGGTTAACGTTGGCGTGCCAGGCTTCCTGTCCGACCACTCCTGGACCTCCACGTTGTCCCCGGGGCCTCCGATGATGTACTGGTCCTCGAAGGTGGAGTTGGCTGGGTTGTCGAAGAGATCCCAGGCCTCGGTCAGAGAGATCTTGGAGCAGTCCTTCGTCTTCTGGTCGATCTGGAACATCACCAGGCTCTGGTGCAAAAAGATGTACTCAAAGAACCTGGAGCCGAGGAAGAGAAAGATGAAGAAGAGACATCTTTGAATGTATTCTTCTGGCCAAAACAACAGAACAAAACCTAAAAAGTATTTAATTCATAATCAGTAAAATCAGGAAATCTTCGCATTTCAGAATCTGAAATCTGAAACATCTGGAATGTTTTATAATTAATTAAAATGTGTAGCATAATTTCTTTTGACTAATTGATTGATGGGCTTATGTTACAGCTCTAAATCATACCTTCTTGTTCCCATGTAGAGAGCTTTAACCAGGCCTGCCTTTTCTTTACATTTATTAGCTATATTTAAAACATTAAAAATAACCGCTCCGTGATGGCTCCATATTTCACTCTTTATCATTTTCTGAGCTTATATTTCTACTTTTATCAATCTACATCTGTCTTTTCTGTTGATGTCACGATGGTTAATGTTATTTTCCAGCTTATTTTTCTGTCATATATATCGGTAGGTGTGCCGCTCACTCGTCCATCACTCTGAGTGAAGAGAGGAACTTCTTATACGCGACTCTCTAATCCCTAAAACCCTGAGTGAATGAAAGTTTGTCTTTTTGTTTCTTTTATCACAGTTTAATTTAGTAAAAATGTATTTATTTCCCTGAAAACTCTCCTTTTTAATTGGATTTATTATTTTGTAATGCCTAAAATAAGCTGGTTCAGTCTCCAAGTGAGGCCTCAATTAACACTAAAATCTTACTAAGAAGGCTGATAACGTCAAAAGCAGCTCAATACACTTATTGTAAACCATGGTCACCTGAAAAGTCTGGATAAACATCTTATTTCAAGATATATAACTAAAAAAAATAAAGGTCTGAACTGCTTGTTAAAAGTGAAAATAATATATTTATGCAAATTTGACTTGATGACACCTTTTAACATTTAAACAAGTTAACTTTGCTTGCTGCATTAGCAATATTTTTACAGATTAAAAGCAATCCAGGTTTTATTTTGTATCTTGAAGAGGTTTTTCTGGACCTGTCAGGTGATTGTGTCTTTTAATAAGTGTATTGTTGACTAGAAATGACATAAATACACTTGGTAATATGGAGAAGAATGGCAGCAGAATCCAGGGACAGATGTATATGAATGAAAATCTGTTAGTACGTATTTTCATGGATTCATTGATCTTGATAATTTTGTGGACATATCTTTAAATTGTGTCAACCATCTCACAGTAATTCTTCTTTTGGGTCTGTGAAGCGTTAACCTTATATGGGTGAAGCACCTAAGTAGTAGCAGATCTATAAATGGATAGGAGCCAACTATATGTTGTCAGCAACTGTCTACACTGAGTCTACATCTGTTACGTATACAAATCAGTGTCATGTCATCTTTATTGTTTTATAGTGATGTACCCAAATGGAAAGGAATTTGTGGGCTGTACCTTCTAGCAGAATATAAGCAACACTGTGTGATGAAGATTTTGCCATTTTGTCATTTTGCCCATGATGGCCACTTTGATTGTGAGATCTTGGTCAGCATGGGTCAGCGATGGTCTGCACTTTGTCAGCCATGTGTGTTGTGTTTCTGTGTTGTCTGACCATGGCTGAATAAATCTGAGATGATCCACAGTCTGTTTCACAATTACATAATTGTCCATCTCATACAGAAATAACCCCCACCTAACAAGATCAGAGGGAATGAGTGAATAACTTTAAGTAGTTTGACTTCTTTTCACATCACTCTCTTCTGCACAAACTGAGTTCAGGTGATCTTTACAACCCTGGTTAGCAGGATGAAGGCGCCCTCTTGTGGTGATTTTTACTCTCTGCAGGAAGGCATCTGTATTATTATCCTCCCTTGATATCAATCACACTGCTCAATGTAAATACTGTTAAAACTCTTCCTCAAGTAAATGAACTCATCTGTTACATATATATATATATTTTATTATAAGTTATCTCAGCATGTTTGCTCGACCCAACACTGCACTATTCTCTCATCGAGCCTTGTACGTGTTAGTCTTTGCTTACATTGTGTTTATTGTTGTAATTTAATGTTGTCCTTTTTGTGCATAGAGAGTATCGTTTTAATGAAGTCAAATTCCTTGTGTGTGAAAGCATACGCGGCCAATAAAGCTGATTCTGATTCTTCTGATTCTGATGCTGCATTCAGGACACATTGGAAATATAGGAAAGAAAAGTCTGTCAAAATGTTTTTAGACGTCAAAATGTTAAAGAGAACTCTGCTCATTCCTCAAAAGCAAATATTTTTTAGTGAGGAGAGCTGAAGGAACAGAGAGTGAGTGACAGACGCTCTTCAGCTCTAAACACCAACACATGAACAAAGTGACTGAGTTTGACTCTCCATCAGCTTCTTACGACACCCTGCAATGAAGACGAGAAGAAAACATTTTGTTCTTGTGTTTATTCAGGATGTCAAACTTCAGTTTGTTCAAACATTAAATCAGTAAAGTGTGTTCAATGTCTCTTGTTCAATCATTTCATGAACACATTCACACAATCAGTTTGTTTGATCAGAATCTCCACTCACAGAAAACGATGATTTAACTCCTTATTGATTTAATCAGGAGGATTACAGTTTTAAAATACCTCAGAGGACATTTTTTACTTTACTTTGAATATGAACAACAACATTTATTCTGACTAACTCATTTCTTTAAGTGTGATTTTATAGATTTTCTACAAATGTACAAAGTGGTGAGAAGAGAAAATCAACATTAAAGAAAAGTTTGCTGCTCTCTCTCTTCAGACTCATGAATCAGAACAGAAACAACACCATATAAATGTATGAATACAAATAATCAAACATGGAGAGTGGAGAGAAGTTGATATTTTCACGCAGAGAAATGTCAGTTCAGGTGAACAAAAGTCATCCTGAGCAGTGAAAGAGTCCACGGCTAAACAGACACAGGAAGGAGTGTCACTTAAAGACACTCAAACATTTACAGAACAGACGAGAAGAGGTCAAAGTACCGCCCAAAAAGCTTGATTGACAGGTGACGATGATCAGATCTCAGCAACGAGCATGAATAAAAATCAAGTTGAAGATTTAAAACACAGCAAGTTAAACATCTGTCTCGTTAATGACTTCTGTCTAGTTCAGTTTACACAACTCAGCAGAGTCTCCAGGAGAATAATATAACCCCAGTCCAGCATGTAGAGGCTGAGTGAATGTGGTCTGGACTCTGTGGAGGAGAGTCATGGTTTCAGAGATGCTGTAGAAGGACAGAATACCTGCTCTGTGATCCAGGTACACTCCTACTCTGGAGGACTGAGGACCTGAGACAGGAGTGAAGACTTTGTTGTACCAAAAGTAATAACTGTTACTGTTACAATATAACACCCAAGATTTGTCATTACGTCCAAACACACATTCATATGAGCCCCCTGTTCTGCTGATATTCTTGTATGTGACTGCTACATAAACTCTTCCTCTCAACTCCACCTCCCAGTAACAACGTCCAGTCAGACTCTCTTTACTCAGGACCTGACGCCAATCAGTGAATCTGTCTGGGTGACTAGAATAAGACTGATGTTTACTCATTGCTGTTACTTTTCTTTTCTCATCAGATAATAACAGTTTTGTGTGTGCTGTGTTTGGATCCAGTGTGATGTCACATGAATATTTTAAGAACTCAGCTCTGGTCTTGGGCTCTGGTTCTGGTCCTGACAGTAAAACATCCACTTCAGTCACTGTCTGTGAGATGTTTGTCCATTTCTCTCTCAGGACGTCCTGTAGTTTATCTCTGACTTCTGACACAGCCGCTGTCACATCCTCAAAGTACCTCAGAGGACGGATCTTGATGCTGGATGAGTGTGTAGATTCACTGAGGGGTGACAGTGAGGGGTAGTCGTGTAGAAACTGGTTGTGATCTTCTGTGTGTGAGAGCTTCTCCAGTTCAGAGTCTTTCCTCTTCAGCTCAGTGATCTCCTGCTCCAGCTTCTCCTGAAGCTCTCTGACTCGACTCACTTCAGTTTGCTGCTGGGATCTGACCTGCTGCTTCACATCAGAGCGTCTTTTCTCCATGAGACGGATCAGCTCAGTGAAGATCTTCTCACTGTTCCCCACTGTTTTATCAGCAGAGCCATTGATAGCCTCCACCTCCTGTTGGAGCAGCTTCACATCTTTCTCTCTGTCCTGGATTCTCTGCTGGATGTTTTGTCGACTCACCTCGAGCTCTCTCTGCTTCTCGCTCCTTTCTGCTGCAGCTGAGACTGTGTCGTGACCTTTGTGTTCGTCCATTAAACAGAGGAGACAGATAGACTGCTGATCAGTACGACAAAATACTTTCATTTCCTCATTATGACGAGAGCAGACGTTCTCCTGGAGCTTCTTGGAGGGCTCCACCAGCTTGTGTTTCTTTAATGGAGCTGCTTCAAAATGAGGCTGGAGGTGTTTCTCACAGTAAGAGGCCGGACACTGCAGACAGGACTTACAGGCTTTCAGTTTCCTCCCGGTGCAGACATCACAGGCCACATCTTCAGTTCCAGCATAGCAGTGATCAGCAGGAGCAGCTTGGAGTCCAGTCTTCTTCAGCTCCTCCACTAAAACTGCTAACATGGTGTTTTTCCTCAGGACAGGCCTCGGTGTGAAGTCCTGTCTGCACTGAGGGCAGCTGTAGATTGTCTTCTCATCCTCTGTGTCCCAGTGGCTTTTAATACAGTTCATACAGTAACTGTGTCCACAGGTAGTAGTCACCGGATCCTTCAGGAGATCCAGACAGATAGAACAAGAGAAGGCCTCCTGGTCTAGTTGAACTCCTTTCTGCGCCATTTCTCCTCTCTGTAACAACAACTGTCTGAGTTTCACTTCCTGAGAAATCAGACTAGCTCCACCTCTGATCTGCACAGCATGTGTTTGTTCAGTGAACGTCAGCTCTTCTTGGTTACACCCATCCTCAACTTGTAGATCTAAAGGGGAGGGAACCAGGAAATATAGAGTCAGAGTGGAGCTGGCTGTGTTTGAGAGCAGGAAGAAGAGGGAGGGGGAGGGAGACTTGTTTACAACAGAGAACATTTCTCTTTTAAAAACACTTCTCATTTCAGATTTTACAAGATGAACTCTTCTTTGAATCGGAGGGTTTGGAGAAGGCTTTCTGCCCCCAGTACTGCATGTTGTTTGTACAGCAGCTTAGAGGTTGCTCTGTTGTGAAAGTGCAATGCAGGCTTCATAAAAGTCAATCATTAAACTCATAAATGTCTGTGTTGCATGCTGGGAAACGTATTTGTAATGCTTACTGTGCAGGCGTCACTTTGCTGCCACCGGTGTTTTCTGAAGCAGCTTGTGATGACGATGAGCCCTCTCTGTGCAGATAAATGCAATTCTTCCTCTTGTCTTCAAATATTCTGCTTGTATGTATGCAACACTGAAGCCTGCTCCCCGCCTCCACACTCTGTCACGCTCAGAGCATGCACGGCGGGGCTGACCACGGACAGATTGGCATTCTTGTCATGCTCACATTGATTTGAAGCTTCTCACACAAGCAGCAAAAGCGAGTCGTAAGTAGTTAGTGAATTAAATGTTATTAGAATCAATAATAGAAAACAGCAGCCAGCAGTAACTAAGTGACTCATAGGCTGTTTCTGTGACAGCCGGCGCTTACTGAAAGAACTGGTTTACTCCTGCATTCACACCAAAGCTGGAAAAACAACTTCCAAACTCAGGAAAACAAACAGTCACAGGAGCATTTAAACAGTTTCATCGTCAGAAGTCATTAATTAGATTCTTTGCTGAATAAAAACTCTTCTTGTGTTAACTCATCAGACAAACGATTGTGACCTCACAGACATTTATGTAACAGAAGAATTCAGCGAGATTATCCCGTTTAAGTATCTAAGATTAAAGGTGAGAGCATTCAGCAGCCGGACTCCGACATCCTCTCAGGCCGAGCTGATTGACAGGTGCTGGGCGGGGTGAAGACGTCGGGGTCGCTGATGCCCAGCTGCAGGTTGAAGAAGCGGGTGGAGGTGGTGACGCTGCTGTTCCTGGCGTAGGTCTCCTGCACGGGGTAGCAGTCCTTCAGGGTGTAAACGCCCACCCAGGTCTCATCTGGTGGAGAGATGAGAAACAGGTCACAGCAGCTCTAAGAGGAACTGGAGGTTCATATCCAGCAGAAGTTGCTCCTTAAATCTGATGAAGCTTCATTTTTATTGTGAAGCAGCTGCAGGAAGAACGTACACAAACACTGGATTCAAGCAGCACGGACACTTTGTGTTTTAAAGTTACCACATAATCTAAAAGATGTTTAAAGGCTTTATAAGTGATTTTTTGATCCAGCAGATGTCGCCCTTGAGCTCCAGCATGAAACCAAAACAACTCGCGCTGCATTGTTGTGTTAGCATGCTAATGCTGGCGATCTTTATTATGCTGGTATCTTCACACTGCATGTAAATTTACCTGAAATGAGCGTGATCTAGAAACACAGTTAAGCAGTGAGTACAGTATGTTATTCTTCTTTTCTCTAGTCCCTCAATTAAACAACTTTTACCCGCGAGGGGAGGAGTCAGCCGGCCGTCCCGGCGATGTAAACAAAGTGAAGATAGGACTCTGAAAACTCTGAAAACATCACAGACAGTGGGACTCGGGTGTTACACCCATTGTAAACAGTCATGACTCACAGAGTTATTTTCAGAGGAGATACTTGATTTCTACATTTAAGTGTGAATAATCACATATAAAGCCTTTAACTGTTTTTAACACAGATGTCCTCCATTAAACGCAAGGTGTTGAAAAACTGAGCAGATATGGAAGTGCAAAAGATCGTAGTCTGTTCTGACGACCCCTGACTGTATCAGTGCTCCTCCTGTTGTCTTGTCTCTCTCCCCACTCAGGTTGTCTTCAGGTAGAAAGGGGCGGAGCCAGTTAATTTGATGTCATGCACCTGGGCAGACTGGGCCTTGGTATATAAGCTGTTTTCTCAGTCTCTCTCTCTCTCTCTCTTGTCAACACTCACTTTGGTTGGTGGTCTTTGTTTAGCCACAACACCACACATTCACCATTGCCATCACCACTGATGGCCTGGATTGTGACAATGTGTTTACCACAGATAAACCTACTTTATGTCATTTGGAAGGTTTGATTTTGGTGTCAGGCTGGCTGCACCCTAAGCCGTCATTTCAGGAGGAGTGATCTGGATATTCTCTCGACCTGGATGTTCACATATGCACCTCACAGTGGGAGACTATCCCTGTCACTGGCAGTTAATACTGACTTATTTCTTTGATTATGACTTTCTGTCTGTGCATGTCCTTTCTGGTGTTGTGTTTCAAAAATATTTTAAAAACCAGGTTTACGTTGGCGTGCTAGGCTTCCTGTCCGACCACTCCTGGACCACCACGTTGTCCCCGGGGCCTCCGATGATGTACTGGTCCTCGAAGGTGGAGTTGGCTGGGTTGTCGAAGAGATCCCAGGCCTCGGTCAGAGAGATCTTTGAGCAGTCCTTCGTCTTCTGGTCGATCTGGAACATCACCAGGCTCTGGTGCAAAAAGATGGACTCGAAGAACCTGGAGCCGAGGAAGAGAAAGATGAAGAAGTGACATCTTTGAATGTATTCTTCTGGCCAAAACAACAGAACAAAACCTAAAAAGTATTTAATTTATAATCATGAAAATCATGAAATCCTGGCATTTCAGAATCTGAAATCTGAAACATCTGGAATGTTTTATAATTAATTAAAATGTATAGCATAATTTCTTTTGACTAATTGATTGATGGGCTTATGTTGCAGCTCTAAATCATACCTTCTTGTTCCCATGTAGAGAGCTTTAACCAGGCCTGCCTTTCCTTTACATTTATTAGCTATATTTAAAATATAAAAATAACCGCTCCGTGATGGCTCCATATTTCACTCTTTATCATTTTCTGAGCTTATATTTCTACTTTTATCAATCTACATCTGTCTTTTCTGTTGATATCATGATGGTTAATGTTATTTTCCAGCTTATTTTTCTGTCATATATATCGGTAGGTGTGCCGCTCACTCGTCCATCAGTCTGAGTGAAGAGACGAACTTCTTATACGCGACTCTCTAATCCCTAAAACCCTGAGTGAATGAAAGTTTGTCTTTTTGTTTCTTTTATCACAGTTTAATTTAGTTAAAATGTATTTATTTCCCTGAAAACTCTCCTTTTTAATTGGATTTATTATTTTGTGATGCCTAAAATAAGCTGGTTCAGTCTCCAAGTGAGGCCTCAATTAACACTAAAATCTTACTAAGAAGGCTGATAACGTCAAAAGCAGCTCAATACACTTATTGTAAACCATGGTCACTTGTAAAGTCTGGATAAACATCTTATTTAAAGATATATAACTAAAAAAAATAAAGGTCTGAACTGCTTGTTAAAAGTGAAAATAATATATTTATGCAAATTTGACTTGATGACACCTTTTAACATTTAAACAAGTTAAATTTGCTTGCTGCATTAGCAACATTTTTACAGATTAAAAGCAATCCAGGTTTTATTTTGTATCTTGAAGAGGTTTTTCTGGACCTGTCAGGTGATTGTGGCTTTTAATAAGTGTATTGTTGACTAGAAATGACATAAATACACTTGGTAATATGGAGAAGAATGGCAGCAGAATCCAGGGACAGATGTATATGAATGAAAATCTGTTAGTACGTATTTTCATAGATTCATTCATCTTGATAATTTTGTGGACATATCTTTAAATTGTGTCAACCATCTCACAGTAATTCTTCTTTTGGGTCTGTGAAGCGTTAACCTTATATGGGTGAAGCACCTAAGTAGTAGCAGATCTATAAATGGATAGGAGCCAACTATATGTTGTCAGCAACTGTCTACACTGAGTCTACATCTGTTACGTATACAAATCAGTGTCATGTCATCTTTATTGTTTTATAGTGATGTACCCAAATGGAAAGGAATTTGTGGGCTGTACCTTCTAGCAGAATATAAGCAACACTGTGTGATGAAGATTTTGCCATTTTGCCATTTTGCCATTTTGCCCATGATGGCCACTTTGCCAATGATTGTCAATGATTGTGAGATCTTGGTCAGCATGGGTCAGCGATGGTCTGCACTTTGTCAGCCATGTGTGTTGTGTTTCTGTGTTGTCTGACCATGGCTGAATAAATCTGAGATGATCCACAGTCTGTTTCACAATTACATAATTGTCCATCTCATACAGAAATAACCCCCACCTAACAAGATCAGAGGGAATGAGTGAATAACTTTAAGTAGTTTGACTTCTTTTCACATCACTCTCTTCTGCACAAACTGAGTTCAGGTGATCTTTACAACCCTGGTTAGTAGGATGAAGGCGCCCTCTTGTGGTGATTTTTACTCTCTGCAGGAAAGCATCTGTATTATTATCCTCCCTTGATATCAATCAATCACACCGCTCAATGTAAATACTGTTACAACTCTTCCTCAAGTAAATGAACTCATCTGTTACATATATATATATATATTTTATTACAAGTTATCTCAGCATGTTTGCTCGACCCAACACTGCACTATTCTCTCATCGAGCCTTGTACGTGTTAGTCTTTGCTTACATTGTGTTTATTGTTGTAATTTAATGTTGTCCTTTTTGTGCATAGAGAGTATTGTTTTAATGAAGTCAAATTCCTTGTGTGTGAAAGCATACGCGGCCAATAAAGCTGATTCTGATTCTTCTGATTCTGATGCTGCATTCAGGACACATTGGAAATATAGGAAAGAAAAGTCTGTCAAAATGTTTTTAGACGTCAAAATGTTAAAGAGAACTCTGCTCATTCCTCAAAAGCAAATCTTTTTTAGTGAGGAGAGCTGAAGGAACAGAGAGTGAGTGACAGACGCTCTTCAGCTCTAAACACCAACACATGAACAAAGTGACTGAGTTTGACTCTCCATCAGCTTCTTACGACACCCTGCAATGAAGACGAGAAGAAAACATTTTGTTCTTGTGTTTATTCAGGATGTCAAACTTCAGTTTGTTCAAACATTAAATCAGTAAAGTGTGTTCAATGTCTCTTGTTCAATCATTTCATGAACACATTCACACAATCAGTTTGTTTGATCAGAATCTCCACTCACAGAAAACGATGATTTAACTCCTTATTGATTTAATCAGGAGGATTACAGTTTTAAAATACCTCAGAGGACATTTTTTACTTTACTTTGAATATGAACAACAACATTTATTCTGACTAACTCATTTCTTTAAGTGTGATTTTATAGATTTTCTACAAATGTACAAAGTGGTGAGAAGAGAAAATCAACATTAAAGAAAAGTTTGCTGCTCTCTCTCTTCAGACTCATGAATCAGAACAGAAACAACAGCATATAAATGTATGAATACAAATAATCAAACATGGAGAGTGGAGAGAAGTTGATATTTTCACGCAGAGAAATGTCAGTTCAGGTGAACAAAAGTCATCCTGAGCAGTGAAAGAGTCCACGGCTAAACAGACACAGGAAGGAGTGTCACTGAAAGACACTCAAACATTTACAGAACAGACGAGGAGAGGTCAAAGGACCGCCCATAAAGTTTGATTGACAGGTGACGACGATCAGATCTCAGCAACGAGCATGAATAAAAATCAAGTTGATGATTGAAAACACAGAAAGTTAAACATCTGTCTCGTTAATGACTTCTGTCTATTTCAGTTTACACAACTCAGCAGAGTCTCCAGGAGAATAAAACCTGAGTCCAGCATGTAGAGGCTGAGTGAATGTGGTCTGGACTCTGTGGAGGAGAGTCATGGTTTCAGAGATGCTGTAGAAGGACAGAATACCTGCTCTGTGATCCAGGTACACTCCTACTCTGGAGGACTGAGGACCTGAGACAGGAGTCCAGACATTGTTGTACCAAAAGTAATAACTGTTGTTGTCACAATATAACATCCAAGATTTGTCATTACGTCCAAACCAACATTCATCTGAGCTCCCTGCTCTGCTGATATTCTTGTATGTGACTGCTACAGAAACTCTTCCTCTCAACTCAACTTCCCAGTAACAACGTCCAGTCAGACTCTCTTTACTCAGGACCTGAAGATAATGAGTGAATCTGTCTGGGTGACTAGAATAAGACTGTTGTTTACTCATTAATGTTACTTTTCTGTTCTCATCAGATAATAACAGCTGTGTGTATGCTGTGTTTGGATCCAGAGTGCTGTCACATGAATTTTTGAAGAACTCAGCTCTGGTCTTGGGCTCTGGTTCTGGTTCTGACAGTAAAACATCCACTTCACTCACTGTCTGTGAGATGTTTGTCCATTTCTCTCTCAGGACGTCCTGTAGTTTATCTCTGACTTCTGACACAGCTGCTGTCACATCCTCAAAGAACCTCAGAGGACGGATCTTGATGCTGGATGAGTGTGTAGATTCACTGAGTGGTGACAGTGAGGGGTAGTTGTGTAGAAACTGGTTGTGATCTTCTGTGTGTGAGAGCTTCTCCAGTTCAGCGTCTCTCCTCTTCAGCTCAGTGATCTCCTGCTCCAGCTTCTCCTGAAGCTCTCTGACTCGACTCACTTCAGTTTGCTGCTGGGATCTGACCTGCTGCTTCACATCAGAGCGTCTTTTCTCCATGAGACGGATCAGCTCAGTGAAGCTCTTCTCACTGTTCCCTACTGTTTTATCAGCAGAGCCATTGATAGCCTCCACCTCCTGTTGAAGCAGCTTCACATCTTTCTCTCTGTCCTGGATTCTCTGCTGGATGTTTAGTCGACTCACCTCGAGCTCTCTCTGCTTCTCGCTCCTTTCTACTGCAGCTGAGACTGTGTCATGACCTTTGTGTTCGTCCATTAAACAGAGATAACAGATAGACTGCTGATCAGTCCGACAAAATACTTTAATCTCCTCTTTATGACGAGAGCAGACGTTCTCCTGGAGCTTCTTGGAGGGCTCCACCAGCTTGTGTTTCTTTAATGGAGCTACTTCAAAATGAGGCTGGAGATGTTTCTCACAGTAAGAGGCCAGACACTGCAGACAGGACTTACAGGCTTTCAGTTTCCTCCCGGTGCAGACATCACAGGCCACATCATCAGGTCCAGCATAGCAGTGATCAGCAGGAGCAGCTTGGAGTCCAGTCTTCTTCAGCTCCTCCACTAAAACTGCTAACATGGTGTTTTTCCTCAGGACAGGCCTCGGTGTGAAGTCCTGTCTGCACTGAGGGCAGCTGTAGATTGTCTTCTCATCCTCTTTATCCCAGTGGCTTTTAATACAGTTCATACAGTAACTGTGTCCACAGGGAACAGTCACCGGATCCTTCAGGAGATCCAGACAGATGGAACAAGAGAAGGCCTCCCGGTCCAGGTGAACTCCTTTCTGCGCCATTTCTCCTCTCGGTAACAACGACTGTCTGAGTTTCACTTCCTGAGAAATCAGACTAGCTCCACCTCTGATCTGCACAGCATGTGTTTGTTCAGTGAACGTCAGCTCTTGTTGGTGACACCCATCCTCAACTTGTAGATCTAAAGGGGAGGGAACCAGGAAATATAGAGTCAGAGTGGAGCTGGCTGTGTTTGAGAGCAGGAAGAAGAGGGAGGGGGAGGGAGACTTGTTTACAACAGAGAACATTTCTCTTTTAAAAACACTTCTCATTTCAGATTTTACAAGATGAACTCTTCTTTGAATCGGAGGGTTTGGAGAAGGCTTTCTGCCCCTAGTACTGCATGTTGTTTGTACAGCAGCTTAGAGGTTGCTCTGTTGTGAAAGTGCAATGCAGGCTTCATAAAAATCATTCATTAAACTCATAAATGTCTGTGTTGCATGCTGGGAAACGTATTTGTAATGCTTACTGTGCAAGTGTCACTTTGCTGCCACCGGTGTTTTCTGAAGCAGCTTGTGATGACGATGAGCCCTCTCTGTGCAGATAAATGCAATTCTTCCTCTTGTCTTCAAATATTCTGCTTGTATGTATGCAACACTGAAGCCTGCTCCCCGCCTCCACACTCTGTCACGCTCAGAGCATGCAGGGCGGGGCTGACCACGGACAGATTGGCATTCTTGTCATGCTCACATTGATTTGAAGCTTCTCACACAAACAGCAAAAGCGAGTCGTAAGTAGTTAGTGAATTAAATGTTATTAGAATCAAGAATAGAAAACAGCAGCCAGCAGTAACTAAGTGACTCATAGGCTGTTTCTGTGACAGCCGGCGCTTACTGAAAGAACTGGTTTACTCCTGCATTCACACCAAAGCTGGAAAAACAACTTCCAAACTCAGGAAAACAAACAGTCACAGGAGCATTTAAACAGTTTCATCGTCAGAAGTCATTAATTAGATTCTTTGCTGAATAAAAACTCTTCATGTGTTAACTCATCAGACAAACGATTGTGACCTCACAGACATTTATGTAACAGAAGAATTCAGCGAGATTATCCCGTTTAATTATATAAGATTAAAGGTGAGGGCATTCAGCAGCTGGACTCCGACATCCTCTCAGGCCGAGCTGATTGACAGGTGCTGGGCGGGGTGAAGACGTCGGGGTCGCTGATGCCCAGCTGCAGGTTGAAGAAGCGGGTGGAGGTGGTGACGCTGCTGTTCCTGGCGTAGGTCTCCTGCACGGGGTAGCAGTCCTTCAGGGTGTAAACGCCCACCCAGGTCTCATCTGGTGGAGAGATGAGAAAAAGGTCACAGCAGCTCTAAGAGGAACTGGAGGTTCATATCCAGCAGAAGTTGCTCCTTAAATCTGATGAAGCTTCATTTTTATTGTGAAGCAGCTGCAGGAAGAACGTACACAAACACTGGATTCAAGCAGCACGGACACTTTGTGTTTTAAAGTTCCCACAGAATCTAAAAGATGTTTAAAGGCTTTATATGTGATTTTTTGATCCAGCAGATGTCGCGCTTGAGCACCAGCATGAAACCAAAACAACTCGTGCTGCATTGTTGTGTTAGCATGCTAATGCTGGCGATCTTTATTATGCTCGTATCTTCACACTGCATGTAAATTTACCTGAAATGAGCGTGATCTAGAAACACAGTTAAGCAGTGAGTACAGTATGTTATTCTTCTTTTCTCTAGTCCCTCAATTAAACAACTTTTATACACGAGGGGAGGAGTCAGCCGGCCGTCCCGGCGATGTAAACAAAGTGAAGATAGGACTCTGAAAACTCTGAAAACATCACAGACAGTGGGACTCGGGTGTTACACCCATTGTAGACAGTCATGACTCTCAGAGTTATTTTCAGAGGATATACTTGATTTCTACATTTAAGTGTGAATAATCACATATTAAGCCTTTAACTGTTTTTAACACAGATGTCCTCCATTAAACGCAAGGTGTTGAAAAACTGAGCAGATATGGAAGTGCAAAAGATCGTAGTCTGTTCTGACGACCCCTGGCGGTGTCAGTGCTCCTCCTGTTGTCTTGTATCTCTCCCCACTCAGGTTGTCTTCAGGTAGAAAGGGGTGGAGCCAGTTACTTTGATGAGGGAGAGAGTGATGACCCGCTGCCGACACCGAGGGGCCACGCGGCCTCGGGTGCAGGGATCTACCGGTAATGATCCATCTGCAGGTTCACCTACGGAAACCTTGTTACGACTGTCTTGGCTTCTCTGCACTGGCTCCCTATACAGTCTAGAATAGAATTCAATATCCTTCTTCTCACTTACAAAGCTCTAAATGGCCAGGCACCATCTTATCTTAAGGAGCTACTAGTGCCGTACTGTCCCTCGAGAACATTACGGTCCCGGAGTGCAGGCTGGTAGTGGTACCTACAGTCTCCAAGTGTACTATGGGAGGTAAAGCCTTCAGTTATCGGGCTCCTCTCCTCTGGAACCGCCTTCCAGCCGGGGTCCCGGAGGCGGACACAGTCTGTATTTTTAAGAATAGACTTAAAACTTTCCTTTTTGATAAATCTTATAGTTAGTGCTGGTGTAGACCAGCAATTAGTTATGCTGCTATAGGCTTAGTATACCGGGGGAACTGGCACCTTGAGCTCCTCTCTCTCTCTCTCTCTCTCTCTCTCTCTCTCTCTCTCTCTCTCTCTGTGCATATACAGTACATCATATTACTGCATGTATCTATCTGTAAATCTCAGTCACTAACCACCTACTTTCCTGAGAGCTCTTGAGCTCTCTTAGGCTCCTCAAGATCGTTGGTTGACAGCCTGCCAGAACAACCCCCCCCACCAAATTGTTGATGGACGGTTTGCCTCCCCCCACCCCCTTGCTCCCTATCCCTCTTCCTGCATCTTATCCCATCTCTCCCCCTATCCCTTTCCAACCCCGGCGCAGTCTAGTCCTGTGAAGGCTGTTTCGTCATGAGCCGGGGATCCGGCCGAAGATTTCTGCCTTTTAATAAGCCACTTTTTTCTTACCACTGTAACTTTTGCTGCTTTGTTAAAGTGCTCATGATGGATAGGCCGGATCTTTGTAACATACCAATAAGTAAGGTCTTTTTACCTGCTCTTTTGTAACATAACAATGAGTAAGGTCTTTTTACCTGCTTTTTTGTAACGTTAAGAGACAAAGGGTAAGGTCTTTTACCTGCTTTTTGTAAAGTGTCTTGAGATAACACTTGTTATGAGTTGACGCTATACAAATAAATTGAATTGAATTGAATTGAATGTCATGCACCTGGGCAGACTGGGCCTTGGTGTATAAGCTGGTTTCTTAGTCTCTCTCTCTCTCTCTTGTCAACACTCACTTTGGTTTGTGGTCTTTGTTTAGCCACAACACCACACATTCACCATTGCCATCACCACTGATGGCCTGGATTGTGACAATGTGTTTACCACAGATAAACCTACTTTATGTCATTTGGAAGGTTTGATTTTGGTGTCAGGCTGGCTGCACCCTAAGCCGTCATTTCAGGAGGAGTGATCTGGATATTCTCTCGACCTGGATGTTCACATATGCACCTCACAGTGGGAGACTATCCCTGTCACTGGCAGTTAATACTGACTTATTTCTTTGATTATGACTTTCTGTCTGTGCATGTCCTTTCTGGTGTTGTGTTTCAAAAATATTTTAAAAACCAGGTTTACGCTGGCGTGCCAGGCTTCCTGTCCGACCACTCCTGGACCACCACGTTGTCCCCGGGGCCTCCGATGATGTACTGGTCCTCGAAGGTGGAGTTGGCTGGGTTGTCGAAGAGATCCCAGGCCTCGGTCAGAGAGATCTTTGAGCAGTCCTTCGTCTTCTGGTCGATCTGGAACATCACCAGGCTCTGGTGCAAAAAGATGTACTCGAAGAACCTGGAGCCGAGGAAGAGAAACATGAAGAAGTGACATCTTTGAATGTATTCTTCTGGCCAAAACAACAGAACAAAACCTAAAAAGTATTTAATTTATAATCAGGAAAATTAGGAAATCTTCGCATTTCAGAATCTGAAATCTGAAACATCTGGAATGTTTTATAATTAATTAAAATGTATAGCATAATTTCTTTTGACTAATTGATTGATTGGCTTATGTTGCAGCTCTAAATCATACCTTCTTGTTCCCATGTAGAGAGCTTTAACCAGGCCTGCCATTTCTTTACATTTATTAGCTATATTTAAAACATTAAAAATAACCGCTCCGTGATGGCTCCATATTTCACTCTTTATCATTTTCTGAGTTTATATTTCTACTTTCATCAATCTACATCTGTCTTTTCTGTTGATAGTTAATGTCATTTTCCAGCTTATTTTTCTGTCATATATGTCGGTAGGTGTGCCGCTCACTCGTCCATCACTCTGAGTGAAGAGAGGAACTTCTTATACGCGACTCTCTAATCCCTAAAACCCTGAGTGAATGAAAGTTTGTCTTTTTGTTTCTTTTATCACAGTTTAATTTAGTAAAAAATGTATTTATTTCCCTGAAAACTCTCCTTTTTAATTGGATTTATTATTTTGTGATGCCTAAAATAAGCTGGTTCAGTCTCCAAGTGAGGCCTCAATTAACACTAAAATCTTACTAAGAAGCCTGATAACGTCAAAAGCAGCTCAATACACATATTGTAAACCATGGTCACCTGAAAAGTCTGGATAAACATCTTATTTCAAGATATATAACTAAAAAAAATAAAGGTCTGAACTGCTTGTTAAAAGTGAAAATAATATATTTATGCAAATTTGACTTGATGACACCTTTTAACATTTAAACAAGTTAAATTTGCTTGCTGCATTAGCAATATTTTTACAGATTAAAAGCAATCCAGGTTTTATTTTGTATCTCGAAGAGGTTTTTCTGGACCTGTCAGGTGATTGTGTCTTTTAATAACTGTATTGTTGACTAGAAATGACATAAATACACTTGGTAATATGGAGAAGAATGGCAGCAGAATCCAGGGACAGATGTATATGAATGAAGATCAGAGAGAATTAGTGAATAACTTTAAGTAGTTTGACTTCTTTTCACATCACTCTCTTCTGCACAAACTGAGTTCAGGTGATCTTTACATCCCTGGTTAGTAGGATTAAGGCGCCCTCTTGTGGTGATTTTTACTCTCTGCAGGAAGGCATCTGTGTTATTATCCTCCCTTGATATCAATCAATCACACCGCTCAATGTAAATACTGTTAAAACTCTTCCTCAAGTAAATGAACTCATCTGTTACATATATATATATATATTTTATTATAAGTTATCTCAGCATGTTTGCTCGACCCAACACTGCACTATTCTCTCATCGAGCCTAGTACGTGTTAGTCTTTGCTTACATTGTGTTTATTGTTGTAATTTAATGTTGTCCTTTTTGTGCATAGAGAGTATCGTTTTAATGAAGTCAAATTCCTTGTGTGTGAAAGCATACGCGGCCAATAAAGCTGATTCTGATTCTTCTGATTCTGATGCTGCATTCAGGACACATTGGAAATATAGGAAAGAAAAGTCTGTCAAAATGTTTTTAGACGTCAAAATGTTAAAGAGAACTCTGCTCATTCCTCAAAAGCAAATCTTTTTTAGTGAGGAGAGCTGAAGGAACAGAGAGTGAGTGACAGACGCTCTTCAGCTCTAAACACCAACACATGAACAAAGTGACTGAGTTTGACTCTCCATCAGCTTCTTACGACACCCTGCAATGAAGACGAGAAGAAAACATTTTGTTCTTGTGTTTATTCAGGATGTCAAACTTCAGTTTGTTCAAACATTAAATCAGTAAAGTGTGTTCAATGTCTCTTGTTCAATCATTTCATGAACACATTCACACAATCAGTTTGTTTGATCAGAATCTCCACTCACAGAAAACGATGATTTAACTCCTTATTGATTTAATCAGGAGGATTACAGTTTTAAAAAACCTCAGAGGACATCTTTTACTTTACTTTGAATATGAACAACAACATTTATTCTGACTAACTCATTTCTTTAAGTGTGATTTTATAGATTTTCTACAAATGTACAAAGTGGTGAGAAGAGAAAATCAACATTAAAGAAAAGTTTGCTGCTCTCTCTCTTCAGACTCATGAATCAGAACAGAAACAACAGCATATAAATGTATGAATACAAATAATCAAACATGGAGAGTGGAGAGAAGTTGATATTTTCACGCAGAGAAATGTCAGTTCAGGTGAACAAAAGTCATCCTGAGCAGTGAAAGAGTCCACGGCTAAACAGACACAGGAAGGAGTGTCACTGAAAGACACTCAAACATTTACAGAACAGACGAGGAGAGGTCAAAGTACCGCCCATAAAGTTTGATTGACAGGTGACCACGATCAGATCTCAGCAACGAGCTTGAATAAAAATCAAGTTGAAGATTTAAAACACAGCAAGTTAAACATCTGTCTCGTTAATGACTTCTGTCTATTTCAGTTTGCACAACTCAGCAGAGCCTCCAGGAGAATAATATAACCCCAGTCCAGCATGTAGAGGCTGAGTGAATGTGGTCTGGACTCTGTGGAGGAGAGTCATGGTTTCAGAGATGCTGTAGAAGGACAGAATACCTGCTCTGTGATCCAGGTACACTCCTACTCTGGAGGACTGAGGACCTGAGACAGGAGTCCTGACATTATTGTACCAAAAGTAATAACTGTTGTTGTTACAATATAACACCCAAGATTTGTCATTACGTCCAAACACACATTCACCTGACCTCCCTGCTCTGCTGATATTCTTGTATGTGACTGCTACAGAAACATCTCCTCTCAACTCCACTTCCCAGTAACAACGTCCCATCAGACTCTCTTTACTCATGATCTGCCACCAATCAGTGAATCTGCCTGGGTGACTAGAATAAGACTGACGTTCTCTCATTACTGTTACTTTTCTGTTCTCATCAGATAATAACAGCTGTGTGTGTGCTGTGTTTGGATCCAGTGTGATGTCACATGAATATTTTAAGAACTCAGCTCTGGTCTTGGGCTCTGGTTCTGGTCCTGACAGTAAAACATCCACTTCACTCACTGTCTGTGAGATGTTTGTCCATTTCTCTCTCAGGACGTCCTGTAGTTTATCTCTGACTTCTGACACAGCCGCTGTCACATCCTCAAAGTACCTCAGAGGACGGATCTTGATGCTGGATGAGTGTGTAGATTCACTGAGTGGTGACAGTGAGGGGTAGTCGTGTAGAAACTGGTTGTGATCTTCTGTGTGTGAGAGCTTCTCCAGTTCAGCGTCTTTGCTCTTCAGCTCAGTGATCTCCTGCTCCAGCTTCTCCTGAAGCTCTCTGACTCGACTCACTTTAGTTTGCTGCTGGGATCTGACCTGCTGCTTCACATCAGAGCGTCTTTTCTCCATGAGACGGATCAGCTCAGTGAACATCTTCTCACTGTTCCCCACTGTTTTATCAGCAGAGCCATTGATAGCCTCCACCTCCTGTTGAAGCAGCTTCATATCTTTCTCTCTGTCCTGGATTCTCTGCTGGATGTTTTGTCGACTCACCTCGAGCTCTCTCTGCCTCTCTGTCCTTTCTGCTGCAGCTGAGACTGTGTCGTGACCTTTGTGGTCATCCATTAAACAGAGGAGACAGATAGACTGCTGATCAGTCCGACAAAATACTTTCATTTCCTCATCATGACGAGAGCAGACGTTCTCCTGGAGCTTCTTGGAGGGCTCCACCAGCTTGTGTTTCTTTAATGGAGCTGCTTCAAAATGAGGCTGAAGATGTTTCTCACAGTAAGAGGCCAAACATTGCAGACAGGACTTACAGGCTTTTAGTTTCCTCCCAGTGAAGACATCACAGGCCACATCTTCAGGTCCAGCATAGCAGTGATCAGCAGGAGCAACTTGGAGTCCAGTCTTCTTCAGCTCCTCCACTAAAACTGCTAACATGGTGTTTTTCCTCAGGACAGGCCTCGGTGTGAAGTCCTGTCTGCACTGAGGGCAGCTGTAGATTGTCTTCTCATCCTCTTTATCCCAGTGGCTTTTAATACACTTCATACAGTAACTGTGTCCACAGGTAGTAGTCACCGGATCCTTCAGGAGATCCAGACAGATGGAACAAGAAATAGTTTCCTTGCCCAGCTGAACTCCTTTCTGCGCCATTTCTCCTCTCGATAACAACAACTGTCTGAGTTTCTCTTCCTGAGAAATCAGACTAACTCCACCTCTGATCTGCACAGCATGTGTTCGTTCAGTGAATGTCAGCTCTTGTTGGTTACACCCATCCTCAACTTGTAGATCTAAAGGGGAGGGAACCAGGAAATATAGAGTCAGAGTGGAGCTGGCTGTGTTTGATAAAGATAAAGATAAAGATAAAGATAAAGATAAACTTTATTGATCCACCGTGGGGAGAATTTGTGCATTACAGCAGCTCCAGAAAACAGGGGACGGGAATATACTTACAAAAAATAAAAATCGAAGTTAAGAAATAGATCAAACATATTTACATCATTTAAATAAATAAAAAATACAATAATGTAAAAAAATACAATAATGTAAATGTAAAGTTACACAAAACAATACAATAATGTAAAATGTTTGCGAGCAGGAAGAAGAGGGAGGGGGAGGGAGACTTGTTTACAACAGAGAACATTTCTCTTTTAAAAACACTTCTCATTTCAGATTTTACAAGATGAACTCTTCTTTGAATCGGAGGGTTTGGAGAAGGCTTTCTGCCCCCAGTACTGCATGTTGTTTGTACAGCAGCTTAGAGGTTGCTCTGTTGTGAAAGTTCAATGCAGGCTTCATAAAAGTCATTCATTGAACTCATAAATGTCTGTGTTGCATGCTGGGAAACGTATTTGTAATGCTTGCTGTGCAGGCGTCACTTTGCTGCCACCGGTGTTTTCTGAAGCAGCTTGTGATGACGATGAGCCCTCTCTGTGCAGATAAATGCAATTCTTCCTCTTGTCTTCAAATATTCTGCTTGTATGTATGCAACACTGAAGCCTGCTCCCCGCCTCCACACTCTGTCACGCTCAGAGCATGCACGGCGGGGCTGACCACGGACAGATTGGCATTCTTGTCATGCTCACATTGATTTGAAGCTTCTCACACAAACAGCAAAAGCGAGTCGTAAGTAGTTAGTGAATTAAATGTTATTAGAATCAATAATAGAAAACAGCAGCCAGCAGTAACTAAGTGACTCATAGGCTGTTACAGAACTGGAGGTTTATATCCAGCAGAAGTTGCTCCTTAAATCTGATGAAGCTTCATTTTTATTGTGAAGCAGCTGCAGGAAGAACGTACACAAACACTGGATTCAAGCAGCACGGACACTTTGTGTTTTAAAGTTACCACATAATCTAAAAGATGTTTAAAGGCTTTATATGTGATTTTTTGATCCAGCAGATGTCGCCCTTGAGCACCAGCATGAAACCAAAACAACTCGCGCTGCATTGTTGTGTTAGCATGCTAATGCTGGCGATCTTTATTATGCTGGTATCTTCACACTGCATGTAAATTTACCTGAAATGAGCGTGATCTAGAAACACAGTTAAGCAGTGAGTACAGTATGTTATTCTTCTTTTCTCTAGTCCCTCAATTAAACAACTTTTATACTCGAGGGGAGGAGTCAGCCGGCCGTCCAGGCGATGTAAACAAAGTGAAGATAGGACTCTGAAAACTCTGAAAACATCACAGACAGTGGGACTCGGGTGTTACACCCATTGTAGACAGTCATGACTCACAGAGTTATTTTCAGAGGATATACTTGATTTCTACATTTAAGTGTGAATAATCACATATAAAGCCTTTAACTGTTTTTAACACAGATGTCCTCCATTAAACGCAAGGTGTTGAAAAACTGAGCAGATATGGAAGTGCAAAAGATCGTAGTCTGTTCTGACGACCCCTGACTGTGTCAGTGCTCTCCTGTTGTCTTGTATCTCTCCCCACTCAGGTTGTCTTCAGGTAGAAAGGGGCGGAGCCAGTTAATTTGATGTCATGCACCTGGGCAGACTGGGCCTTGGTGTATAAGCTGGTTTCTTAGTCTCTCTCTCTCTCTCTCTTGTCAACACTCACTTTGGTTGGTGGTCTTTGTTTAGCCACAACACCACACATTCACCATTGCCATCACCACTGATGGCCTGGATTGTGACAATGTGTTTACCACAGATAAACCTACTTTATGTCATTTGGAAGGTTTGATTTTGGTGTCAGGCTGGCTGCACCCTAAGCCTTCATTTCAGGAGGAGTGATCTGGATATTCTCTCGACCTGGATGTTCACATATGCACCTCACAGTGGGAGACTATCCCTGTCACTGGCAGTTAATACTGACTTATTTCTTTGATTATGACTTTCTGTCTGTGCATGTCCTTTCTGGTGTTGTGTTTCAAAAATATTTTAAAAACCAGGTTTACGTTGGCGTGCTAGGCTTCCTGTCCGACCACTCCTGGACCACCACGTTGTCCCCGGGGCCTCCGATGATGTACTGGTCCTCGAAGGTGGAGTTGGCTGGGTTGTCGAAGAGATCCCAGGCCTCGGTCAGACAGATCTTTGAGCAGTCCTTCGTCTTCTGGTCGATCTGGAACATCACCAGGCTCTGGTGCAAAAAGATGGACTCGAAGAACCTGGAGCCGAGGAAGAGAAAGATGAAGAAGTGACATCTTTGAATGTATTCTTCTGGCCAAAACAACAGAACAAAACCTAAAAAGTATTTAATTTATAATCATGAAAATCATGAAATCCTGGCATTTCAGAATCTGAAATCTGAAACATCTGGAATGTTTTATAATTAATTAAAATGTATAGCATAATTTCTTTTGACTAATTGATTGATTGGCTTATGTTGCAGCTCTAAATCATACCTTCTTATTCCCATGTAGAGAGCTTTAACCACGCCTGCCTTTCCTTTACATTTATTAGCTATATTTAAAATATAAAAATAACCGCTCCGTGATGGCTCCATATTTCACTCTTTATCATTTTCTGAGCTTATATTTCTACTTTTATCAATCTACATCTGTCTTTTCTGTTGATATCATGATGGTTAATGTTATTTTCCAGCTTATTTTTCTGTCATATATATCGGTAGGTGTGCCGCTCACTCGTCCATCACTCTGAGTGAAGAGAGGAACTTCTTATACGCGACTCTCTAATCCCTAAAACCCTGAGTGAATGAAAGTTTGTCTTTTTGTTTCTTTTATCACAGTTTAATTTAGTAAAAATGTATTTATTTCCCTGAAAACTCTCCTTTTTAATTGGATTTATTATTTTGTAATGCCTAAAATAAGCTGGTTCAGTCTCCAAGTGAGGCCTCAATTAACACTAAAATCTTACTAAGAAGGCTGATAACGTCAAAAGCAGCTCAATACACTTATTGTAAACCATGGTCACCTGTAAAGTCTGGATAAACATCTTATTTAAAGATATATAACTAAAAAAAATAAAGGTCTGAACTGCTTGTTAAAAGTGAAAATAATATATTTATGCAAATTTGACTTGATGACACCTTTTAACATTTAAACAAGTTAAATTTGCTTGCTGCATTAGCAACATTTTTACAGATTAAAAGCAATCCAGGTTTTATTTTGTATCTTGAAGAGGTTTTTCTGGACCTGTCAGGTGATTGTGGCTTTTAATAAGTGTATTGTTGACTAGAAATGACATAAATACACTTGGTAATATGGAGAAGAATGGCAGCAGAATCCAGGGACAGATGTATATGAATGAAAATCTGTTAGTACGTATTTTCATAGATTCATTCATCTTGACAATTTTGTGGACATATCTTTAAATTGTGTCAACCATCTCACAGTAATTCTTCTTTTGGGTCTGTGAAGCGTTAACCTTATATGGGTGAAGCACCTAAGTAGTAGCAGATCTATAAATGGATAGGAGCCAACTATATGTTGTCAGCAACTGTCTACACTGAGTCTACATCTGTTACGTATACAAATCAGTGTCATGTCATCTTTATTGTTTTATAGTGATGGACCCAAATGGAAAGGAATTTGTGGGCTGTACCTTCTAGCAGAATATAAGCAACACTGTGTGATGAAGATTTTGCCATTTTGCCATTTTGCCATTTTGCCCATGATGGCCACTTTGCCAATGATTGTCAATGATTGTGAGATCTTGGTCAGCATGGGTCAGCGATGGTCTGCACTTTGTCAGCCATGTGTGTTGTGTTTCTGTGTTGTCTGACCATGGCTGAATAAATCTGAGATGATCCACAGTCTGTTTCACAATTACATAATTGTCCATCTCATACAGAAATAACCCCCACCTAACAAGATCAGAGGGAATGAGTGAATAACTTTAAGTAGTTTGACTTCTTTTCACATCACTCTCTTCTGCACAAACTGAGTTCAGGTGATCTTTACAACCCTGGTTAGTAGGATGAAGGCGCCCTCTTGTGGTGATTTTTACTCTCTGCAGGAAAGCATCTGTATTATTATCCTCCCTTGATATCAATCAATCACACCGCTCAATGTAAATACTGTTACAACTCTTCCTCAAGTAAATGAACTCATCTGTTACATATATATATATATATATTTTATTACAAGTTATCTCAGCATGTTTGCTCGACCCAACACTGCACTATTCTCTCATCGAGCCTTGTACGTGTTAGTCTTTGCTTACATTGTGTTTATTGTTGTAATTTAATGTTGTCCTTTTTGTGCATAGAGAGTATTGTTTTAATGAAGTCAAATTCCTTGTGTGTGAAAGCATACGCGGCCAATAAAGCTGATTCTGATTCTTCTGATTCTGATGCTGCATTCAGGACACATTGGAAATATAGGAAAGAAAAGTCTGTCAAAATGTTAAAGAGAACTCTGCTCATTCCTCAAAAGCAAATCTTTTTTAGTGAGGAGAGCTGAAAGAACAGAGAGTGAGTGACAGACGCTCTTCAGCTCTAAACACCAACACATGAACAAAGTGATTGAGTTTGACTCTCCATCAGCTTCTTATGACACCCTGCAATGAAGACGAGAAGAAAACATTTTGTTCATGTGTTTATTCAGGATTTCAAACTTCAGTTTGTTCAAACATTAAATCAATAAAGTGTGTTCAATGTCTCTTGTTCAATCATTTCATGAACACATTCACACAATCAGTTTGTTTGATCAGAATCTCCACTCACAGAAAACAATGATTTATCTCCTTATTGATTTAATCAGGAGGATTACAGTTTTAAAATACCTCAGAGGACATTTTTTACTTTACTTTGAATATGAACAACAACATTTATTCTGACTAACTCATTTCTTTAAGTGTGATTTTATAGATTTTCTACAAATGTACAAAGTGGTGAGAAGAGAAAATCAACATTAAAGAAAAGTTTGCTGCTCTCTCTCTTCAGACTCATGAATCAGAACAGAAACAACAGCATATAAATGTATGAATACAAATAATCAAACATGGAGAGTGGAGAGAAGTTGATATTTTCACGCAGAGAAATGTCAGTTCAGGTGAACAAAAGTCATCCTGAGCAGTGAAAGAGTCCACGGCAAAACAGACACAGGAAGGAGTGTCACTGAAAGACACTCAAACATTTACAGAACAGACGAGGAGAGGTCAAAGGACCGCCCATAAAGTTTGATTGACAGGTGACGACGATCAGATCTCAGCAACGAGCATGAATAAAAATCAAGTTGATGATTGAAAACACAGCAAGTTAAACATCTGTCTCGTTAATGACTTCTGTCTATTTCAGTTTACACAACTCAGCAGAGTCTCCAGGAGAATAAAACCTGAGTCCAGCATGTAGAGGCTGAGTGAATGTGGTCTGGACTCTGTGGAGGAGAGTCATGGTTTCAGAGATGCTGTAGAAGGACAGAATACCTGCTCTGTGATCCAGGTACACTCCTACTCTGGAGGACTGAGGACCTGAGACAGGAGTCCTGACATGGTTGTACCAAAAGTAATAACTGTTGTTGTCACAATATAACATCCAAGATTTGTCATTACGTCCAAACCAACATTCATCTGAGCTCCCTGCTCTGCTGATATTCTTGTATGTGACTGCTACAGAAACTCTTCCTCTCAACTCAACTTCCCAGTAACAACGTCCAGTCAGACTCTCTTTACTCAGGACCTGAAGATAATGAGTGAATCTGTCTGGGTGACTAGAATAAGACTGTTGTTTACTCATTAATGTTACTTTTCTGTTCTCATCAGATAATAACAGCTGTGTGTATGCTGTGTTTGGATCCAGAGTGCTGTCACATGAATTTTTGAAGAACTCAGCTCTGGTCTTGGGCTCTGGTTCTGGTCCTGACAGTAAAACATCCACTTCAGTCACTGTCTGTGAGATGTTTGTCCATTTCTCTCTCAGGACGTCCTGTAGTTTATCTCTGACTTCTGACACAGCTGCTGTCACATCCTCAAAGAACCTCAGAGGACGGATCTTGATGCTGGATGAGTGTGTAGATTCACTGAGTGGTGACAGTGAGGGGTAGTTGTGTAGAAACTGGTTGTGATCTTCTGTGTGTGAGAGCTTCTCCAGTTCAGCGTCTCTCCTCTTCAGCTCAGTGATCTCCTGCTCCAGCTTCTCCTGAAGCTCTCTGACTCGACTCACTTCAGTTTGCTGCTGGGATCTGACCTGCTGCTTCACATCAGAGCGTCTTTCCTCCATGAGACGGATCAGCTCAGTGAAGCTCTTCTCACTGTTCCCTACTGTTTTATCAGCAGAGCCATTGATAGCCTCCACCTCCTGTTGAAGCAGCTTCACATCTTTCTCTCTGTCCTGGATTCTCTGCTGGATGTTTTGTCGACTCACCTCGAGCTCTCTCTGCTTCTCGCTCCTTTCTACTGCAGCTGAGACTGTGTCATGACCTTTGTGTTCGTCCATTAAACAGAGGAGACAGATAGACTGCTGATCAGTACGACAAAATACTTTCATCTCCTCATTATGACGAGAGCAGACGTTCTCCTGGAGCTTCTTGGAGGGCTCCACCAGCTTGTGTTTCTTTAATGGAGCTACTTCAAAATGAGGCTGGAGATGTTTCTCACAGTAAGAGGCCAGACACTGCAGACAGGACTTACAGGCTTTCAGTTTCCTCCCGGTGCAGACATCACAGGCCACATCATCAGGTCCAGCATAGCAGTGATCAGCAGGAGCAGCTTGGAGTCCAGTCTTCTTCAGCTCCTCCACTAAAACTGCTAACATGGTGTTTTTCCTCAGGACAGGCCTCGGTGTGAAGTCCTGTCTGCACTGAGGGCAGCTGTAGATTGTCTTCTCATCCTCTTTATCCCAGTGGCTTTTAATACAGTTCATACAGTAACTGTGTCCACAGGTAGTAGTCACCGGATCCTTCAGGAGATCCAGACAGATGGAACAAGAGAAGGCCTCCCGGTCCAGGTGAACTCCTTTCTGCGCCATTTCTCCTCTCGGTAACAACGACTGTCTGAGTTTCACTTCCTGAGAAATCAGACTAGCTCCACCTCTGATCTGCACAGCATGTGTTTGTTCAGTGAACGTCAGCTCTTGTTGGTGACACCCATCCTCAACTTGTAGATCTAAAGGGGAGGGAACCAGGAAATATAGAGTCAGAGTGGAGCTGGCTGTGTTTGAGAGCAGGAAGAAGAGGGAGGGGGAGGGAGACTTGTTTACAACAGAGAACATTTCTCTTTTAAAAACACTTCTCATTTCAGATTTTACAAGATGAACTCTTCTTTGAATCGGAGGGTTTGGAGAAGGCTTTCTGCCCCTAGTACTGCATGTTGTTTGTACAGCAGCTTAGAGGTTGCTCTGTTGTGAAAGTGCAATGCAGGCTTCATAAAAGTCATTCATTAAACTCATAAATGTCTGTGTTGCATGCTGGGAAACGTATTTGTAATGCTTACTGTGCAAGTGTCACTTTGCTGCCACCGGTGTTTTCTGAAGCAGCTTGTGATGACGATGAGCCCTCTCTGTGCAGATAAATGCAATTGTTCCTCTTGTCTTCAAATATTCTGCTTGTATGTATGCAACACTGAAGCCTGCTCCCCGCCTCCACACTCTGTCACGCTCAGAGCATGCAGGGCGGGGCTGACCACGGACAGATTGGCATTCTTGTCATGCTCACATTGATTTGAAGCTTCTCACACAAACAGCAAAAGCGAGTCGTAAGTAGTTAGTGAATTAAATGTTATTAGAATCAATAATAGAAAACAGCAGCCAGCAGTAACTAAGTGACTCATAGGCTGTTTCTGTGACAGCCGGCGCTTACTGAAAGAACTGGTTTACTCCTGCATTCACACCAAAGCTGGAAAAACAACTTCCAAACTCAGGAAAACAAACAGTCACAGGAGCATTTAAACAGTTTCATCGTCAGAAGTCATTAATTAGATTCTTTGCTGAATAAAAACTCTTCATGTGTTAACTCATCAGACAAACGATTGTGACCTCACAGACATTTATGTAACAGAAGAATTCAGCGAGATTATCCTCTTTAATTATATAAGATTAAAGGTGAGGGCATTCAGCAGCCGGACTCCGACATCCTCTCAGGCCGAGCTGATTGACAGGTGCTGGGCGGGGTGAAGACGTCGGGGTCGCTGATGCCCAGCTGCAGGTTGAAGAAGCGGGTGGAGGTGGTGACGCTGCTGTTCCTGGCGTAGGTCTCCTGCACGGGGTAGCAGTCCTTCAGGGTGTAAACGTCCACCCAGGTCTCATCTGGTGGAGAGATGAGAAAAAGGTCACAGCAGCTCTAAGAGGAACTGGAGGTTCATATCCAGCAGAAGTTGCTCCTTAAATCTGATGAAGCTTCTTTTTTATTGTGAAGCAGCTTCAGGAAGAACGTACACAAACACTGGATTCAAGCAGCACGGACACTTTGTGTTTTAAAGTTACCACATAATCTAAAAGATGTTTAAAGGCTTTATATGTGATTTTTTGATCCAGCAGATGTCGCCCTTGAGCACCAGCATGAAACCAAAACAACTCGCGCTGCATTGTTGTGTTAGCATGCTAATGCTGGCGATCTTTATTATGCTCGTATCTTCACACTGCATGTAAATTTACCTGAAATGAGCGTGATCTAGAAACACAGTTAAGCAGTGAGTACAGTATGTTATTCTTCTTTTCTCTAGTCCCTCAATTAAACAACTTTTATACTCGAGGGGAGGAGTCAGACGGCCGTCCTGACGATGTAAACAAAGTGAAGATAGGACTCTGAAAACATCACAGACAGTGGGACTCGGGTGTTACACCCATTGTAGACAGTCATGACTCACAGAGTTATTTTCAGAGGATATACTTGATTTCTACATTTAAGTGTGAATAATCACATATTAAGCCTTTAACTGTTTTTAACACAGATGTCCTCCATTAAACGCAAGGTGTTGAAAAACTGAGCAGATATGGAAGTGCAAAAGATCGTAGTCTGTTCTGACGACCCCTGACTGTATCAGTGCTCCTCCTGTTGTCTTGTCTCTCTCCCCACTCAGGTTGTCTTCAGGTAGAAAGGGACGGAGCCAGTTAATTTGATGTCATGCACCTGGGCAGACTGGGCCTTGGTGTATAAGCTGGTTTCTCAGTCTCTCTCTCTCTCTCTCTTGTCAACACTCACTTTGGTTGGTGGTCTTTGTTTAGCCACAACACCACACATTCACCATTGCCATCACCACTGATGGCCTGGATTGTGACAATGTGTTTACCACAGATAAACCTACTTTATGTCATTTGGAAGGTTTGATTTTGGTGTCAGGCTGGCTGCACCCTAAGCCGTCATTTCAGGAGGAGTGATCTGGATATTCTCTCGACCTGGATGTTCACATATGCACCTCACAGTGGGAGACTATCCCTGTCACTGGCAGTTAATACTGACTTATTTCTTTGATTATGACTTTCTGTCTGTGCATGTCCTTTCTGGTGTTGTGTTTCAAAAATATTTTAAAAACCAGGTTTACGTTGGCGTGCCAGGTTTCCTGTCCGACCACTCCTGGACCTCCACGTTGTCCCAGGGGCCTCCGATGATGTACTGGTCCTCGAAGGTGGAGTTGGCTGGGATGTCGAAGAGATCCCAGGCCTCGGTCAGAGAGATCTTTGAGCAGTCCTTCTTCTTCTGGTCGATCTGGAACATCACCAGGCTCTGGTGCAAAAAGATGGACTCAAAGAACCTGGAGCCGAGGAAGAGAAAGATGAAGAAGTGACATCTTTGAATGTATTCTTCTGGCCAAAACAACAGAACAAAACCTAAAAAGTATTTAATTTATAATCATGAAAATCATGAAATCCTGGCATTTCAGAATCTGAAATCTGAAACATCTGGAATGTTTTATAATTAATTAAAATGTATAGCATAATTTCTTTTGACTAATTGATTGATGGGCTTATGTTACAGCTCTAAATCATACCTTCTTGTTCCCATGTAGAGAGCTTTAACCACGCCTGCCTTTTCTTTACATTTATTAGCTATATTTAAAACATTAAAAATAACCGCTCCGTGATGGCTCTATATTTCACTCTTTATCATTTTCTGAGCTTATATTTCTACTTTTATCAATCTACATCTGTCTTTTCTGTTGATGTCACGATGGTTAATGTTATTTTCCAGCTTATTTTTCTGTCATATATGTCGGTAGGTGTGCCGCTCACTCGTCCATCACTCTGACTGAAGAGAGGAACTTCTTATACGCGACTCTCTAATCCCTAAAACCCTGAGTGAATGAAAGTTTGTCTTTTTGTTTCTTTTATCACAGTTTAATTTTGTAAAAATGTATTTATTTCCCTGACAACTCTCCTTTTTAATTGGATTTATTATTTTGTGATGCCTTAAATAAGCTGGTTCAGTCTCCAAGTGAGGCCTCAATTAACACTAAAATCTTACTAAGAAGGCTGATAACGTCAAAAGCAGCTCAATACACTTATTGTAAACCATGGTCACCTGAAAAGTCTGGATAAACATCTTATTTAAAGATATATAACTAAAAAAAATAAAGGTCTGAACTGCTTGTTAAAAGTGAAAATAATATATTTATGCAAATTTGACTTGATGACACCTTTTAACATTTAAACAAGTTAAATTTGCTTGCTGCATTAGCAATATTTTTACAGATTAAAAGCAATCCAGGTTTTATTTTGTATCTTGAAGAGGTTTTTCTGGACCTGTCAGGTGATTGTGGCTTTTAATAAGTGTATTGTTGACTAGAAATGACATAAATACACTTGGTAATATGGAGAAGAATGGCAGCAGAATCCAGGGACAGATGTATATGAATGAAGATCAGAGGGAATTAGAGAATAACTTTAAGTAGTTTGACTTCTTTTCACATCACTCTCTTCTGCACAAACTGAGTTCAGGTGATCTTTACATCCCTGGTTAGCAGGATGAAGGCGCCCTCTTGTGGTGATTTTTACTCTCTGCAGGAAGGCATCTGTATTATTATCCTCCCTTGATATCAATCACACCGCTCAATGTAAATACTGTTACAACTCTTCCTCAAGTAAATGAACTCATCTGTTACATATATATATATTTTATTATAAGTTATCTCTGCATGTTTGCTCGACCCAACACTGCACTATTCTCTCATCCAGCCTTGTACGTGTTAGTCTTTGCTTACATTGTGTTTATTGTTGTAATTTAATGTTGTACTTTTTGTGCATAGAGAGTATTGTTTTAATGAAGTCAAATTCCTTGTGTGTGAAAGCATACGCGGCCAATAAAGCTGATTCTGATTCTTCTGATTCTGATGCTGCATTCAGGACACATTGGAAATATAGGAAAGAAAAGTCTGTCAAAATGTTAAAGAGAACTCTGCTCATTCCTCAAAAACAAATCTTTTTTAGTGAGGAGAGCTGAAGGAACAGAGAGTGAGTGACAGACGCTCTTCAGCTCTAAACACCAACACATGAACAAACTGACTGAGTTTGACTCTCCATCAGCTTCTTATGACACCCTGCAATGAAGACGAGAAGAAAACATTTTGTTCATGTGTTTATTCAGGATGTCAAACTTCAGTTTGTTTACACATTAAATCAGTAAAGTGTGTTCAATGTCTCTTGTTCAATCATTTCATGAACACATTCACACAATCAGTTTGTTTGATCAGAATCTCCACTCACAGAAAACGATGATTTAACTCCTTATTGATTTAATCAGGAGGATTACAGTTTTAAAAAACCTCAGAGGACATCTTTTACTTTACTTTGAATATGAACAACAACATTTATTCTGACTAACTCATTTCTTTAAGTGTGATTTTATAGATTTTCTACAAATGTACAAAGTGGTGAGAAGAGAAAATCAACATTAAAGAAAAGTTTGCTGCTCTCTCTCTTCAGACTCATGAATCAGAACAGAAACAACAGCATATAAATGTATGAATACAAATGATCAAACATGGAGAGTGGAGAGAAGTTGATATTTTCACGCAGAGAAATGTCAGTTCAGGTGAACAAAAGTCATCCTGAGCAGTGAAAGAGTCCACGGCTAAACAGACACAGGAAGGAGTGTCACTGAAAGACACTCAAACATTTACAGAACAGACGAGGAGAGGTCAAAGTACCGCCCATAAAGTTTGATTGACAGGTGACCACGATCAGATCTCAGCAACGAGCTTGAATAAAAATCAAGTTGAAGATTTAAAACACAGCAAGTTAAACATCTGTCTCGTTAATGACTTCTGTCTATTTCAGTTTGCACAACTCAGCAGAGCCTCCAGGAGAATAATATAACCCCAGTCCAGCATGTAGAGGCTGAGTGAATGTGGTCTGGACTCTGTGGAGGAGAGTCATGGTTTCAGAGATGCTGTAGAAGGACAGAATACCTGCTCTGTGATCCAGGTACACTCCTACTCTGGAGGACTGAGGACCTGAGACAGGAGTCCTGACATTATTGTACCAAAAGTAATAACTGTTGTTGTTACAATATAACACCCAAGATTTGTCATTACGTCCAAACACACATTCACCTGACCTCCCTGCTCTGCTGATATTCTTGTGTGACTGCTACAGAAACATCTCCTCTCAACTCCACTTCCCAGTAACAACGTCCCATCAGACTCTCTTTACTCATGATCTGCCACCAATCAGTGAATCTGCCTGGGTGACTAGAATAAGACTGACGTTCTCTCATTACTGTTACTTTTCTGTTCTCATCAGATAATAACAGCTGTGTGTGTGCTGTGTTTGGATCCAGTGTGATGTCACATGAATATTTTAAGAACTCAGCTCTGGTCATGTTCTCTGGTTCTGGTCCTGACAGTAAAACATCCACTTCACTCACTGTCTGTGAGATGTTTGTCCATTTCTCTCTCAGGACGTCCTGTAGTTTATCTCTGACTTCTGACACAGCCGCTGTCACATCCTCAAAGTACCTCAGAGGACGGATCTTGATGCTGGATGAGGGTGTAGATTCACTGAGTGGTGACAGTGAGGGGTAGTCGTGTAGAAACTGGTTGTGATCTTCTGTGTGTGAGAGCTTCTCCAGTTCAGCGTCTTTCCTCTTCAGCTCAGTGATCTCCTGCTCCAGCTTCTCCTGAAGCTCTCTGACTCGACTCACTTCAGTTTGCTGCTGGGATCTGACCTGCTGCTTCACATCAGAGCGTCTTTTCTCCATGAGACGGATCAGCTCAGTGAAGATCTTCTCACTGTTCCCCACTGTTTTATCAGCAGAGCCATTGATAGCCTCCACCTCCTGTTGGAGCAGCTTCACATCTTTCTCTCTGTCCTGGATTCTCTGCTGGATGTTTTGTCGACTCACCTCGAGCTCTCTCTGCCTCTCTGTCCTTTCTGCTGCAGCTGAGACTGTGTCGTGACCTTTGTGGTCATCCATTAAACAGAGGAGACAGATAGACTGCTGATCAGTCCGACAAAATACTTTCATTTCCTCATCATGACGAGAGCAGACGTTCTCCTGGAGCTTCTTGGAGGGCTCCACCAGCTTGTGTTTCTTTAATGGAGCTGCTTCAAAATGAGGCTGAAGATGTTTCTCACAGTAAGAGGCCAAACATTGCAGACAGGACTTACAGGCTTTTAGTTTCCTCCCAGTGCAGACATCACAGGCCACATCTTCAGGTCCAGCATAGCAGTGATCAGCAGGAGCAACTTGGAGTCCAGTCTTCTTCAGCTCTTCCACTAAAACTGCTAACATGGTGTTTTTCCTCAGGACAGGCCTCGGTGTGAAGTCCTGTCTGCACTGAGGGCAGCTGTAGATTGTCTTCTCATCCTCTTTATCCCAGTGGCTTTTAATACACTTCATACAGTAACTGTGTCCACAGGTAGTAGTCACCGGATCCTTCAGGAGATCCAGACAGATGGAACAAGAAATAGTTTCCTTGCCCAGCTGAACTCCTTTCTGCGCCATTTCTCCTCTCGATAACAACAACTGTCTGAGTTTCTCTTCCTGAGAAATCAGACTAACTCCACCTCTGATCTGCACAGCATGTGTTCGTTCAGTGAATGTCAGCTCTTGTTGGTTACACCCATCCTCAACTTGTAGATCTAAAGGGGAGGGAACCAGGAAATATAGAGTCAGAGTGGAGCTGGCTGTGTTTGATAAAGATAAAGATAAAGATAAAGATAAAGATAAAGATAAACTTTATTGATCCACCGTGGGGAGAATTTGTGCATTACAGCAGCTCCAGAAAACAGGGGACGGGAATATACTTAAAAATAAAAATCGAAGTTAAGAAATAGATCAAACATATTTACATCATTTAAATAAATAAAAAATACAATAATGTAAAAAAATACAATAATGTAAATGTAAAGTTACACAAAACAATACAATAATGTAAAATGTTTGCGAGCAGGAAGAAGAGGGAGGGGGAGGGAGACTTGTTTACAACAGAGAACATTTCTCTTTTAAAAACACTTCTCATTTCAGATTTTACAAGATGAACTCTTCTTTGAATCGGAGGGTTTGGAGAAGGCTTTCTGCCCCCAGTACTGCATGTTGTTTGTACAGCAGCTTAGAGGTTGCTCTGTTGTGAAAGTTCAATGCAGGCTTCATAAAAGTCATTCATTGAACTCATAAATGTCTGTGTTGCATGCTGGGAAACGTATTTGTAATGCTTGCTGTGCAGGCGTCACTTTGCTGCCACCGGTGTTTTCTGAAGCAGCTTGTGATGACGATGAGCCCTCTCTGTGCAGATAAATGCAATTCTTCCTCTTGTCTTCAAATATTCTGCTTGTATGTATGCAACACTGAAGCCTGCTCCCCGCCTCCACACTCTGTCACGCTCAGAGCATGCACGGCGGGGCTGACCACGGACAGATTGGCATTCTTGTCATGCTCACATTGATTTGAAGCTTCTCACACAAACAGCAAAAGCGAGTCGTAAGTAGTTAGTGAATTAAATGTTATTAGAATCAATAATAGAAAACAGCAGCCAGCAGTAACTAAGTGACTCATAGGCTGTTACAGAACTGGAGGTTTATATCCAGCAGAAGTTGCTCCTTAAAGCTGATGAAGCTTCATTTATATTGTGAAGCAGCTGCAGGAAGAACGTACACAAACACTGGATTCAAGCAGCACGGACACTTTGTGTTTTAAAGTTACCACATAATCTAAAAGATGTTTAAAGGCTTTATATGTGATTTTTTGATCCAGCAGATGTCGCCCTTGAGCACCAGCATGAAACCAAAACAACTCGCGCTGCATTGTTGTGTTAGCATGCTAATGCTAGCGATCTTTATTATGCTGGTATCTTCACACTGCATGTAAATTTACCTGAAATGAGCGTGATCTAGAAACACAGTTAAGCAGTGAGTACAGTATGTTATTCTTCTTTTCTCTAGTCCCTCAATTAAACAACTTTTATACTCGAGGGGAGGAGTCAGCCGGCCGTCCTGGCGATGTAAACAAAGTGAAGATAGGACTCTGAAAACTCTGAAAACATCACAGACAGTGGGACTCGGGTGTTACACCCATTGTAGACAGTCATGACTCACAGAGTTATTTTCAGAGGAGATACTTGATTTCTACATTTAAGTGTGAATAATCACATATTAAGCCTTTAACTGTTTTTAACACAGATGTCCTCCATTAAACGCAAGGTGTTGAAAAACTGAGCAGATATTGAAGACACAGTTTTTTTAGACGTCAAAATGTTAAAGAGAACTCTGCTCATTCCTCAAAAACAAATCTTTTTTAGTAAGGAGAGCTGAAGGAACAGAGAGTGAGTGACAGACGCTCTTCAGCTCTAAACACCAACACATGAACAAAGTGACTGAGTTTGACTCTCCATCAGCTTCTTACGACACCCTGCAATGAAGACGAGAAGAAAACATTTTGTTCATGTGTTTATTCAGGATGTCAAACTTCAGTTTGTTTACACATTAAATCAGTAAAGTGTGTTCAATGTCTATTGTTCAATAATTTCATGAACACATTCACACAATCAGTTTATTTGATCAGAATCTCCACTCACAGAAAACAATGATTTATCTCCTTATTGATTTAATCAGGAGGATTACATTTTTAAAATACCTCAGAGGACATTTTTTACTTTACTTTGAATATGAACAACAACATTTATTCTGACTAACTCATTTCTTTAAGTGTGATTTTATAGATTTTCTACAAATGTACAAAGTGGTGAGAAGAGAAAATCAACATTAAAGAAAAGTTTGCTGCTCTCTCTCTTCAGACTCATGAATCAGAACAGAAACAACAGCATATAAATGTATGAATACAAATAATCAAACATGGAGAGTGGAGAGAAGTTGATATTTTCACTCAGAGAAATGTCAGTTCAGGTGAACAAAAGTCATCCTGAGCAGTGAAAGAGTCCACGGCTAAACAGACACAGGAAGGAGTGTCACTTAAAGACACTCAAACATTTACAGAACAGACGAGAAGAGGTCAAAGGACCGCCCATAAAGTTTGATTGACAGGTGACCACGATCAGATCTCAGCAATGAGCATGAATAAAAATCAAGTTAAAGATTTAAAACACAGCAAGTTAAACATCTGTCTCGTTAATGACTTCTGTCTATTTCAGTTTGCACAACTCAGCAGAGTCTCCAGGAGAATAATCTAACCCCAGTCCAGCATGTAGAGGCTGAGTGAATGTGGTCTGGACTCTGTGGAGGAGAGTCATGGTTTCAGAGATGCTGTAGAAGGACAGAATACCTGCTCTGTGATCCAGGTACACTCCTACTCTGGAGGACCGAGGACCTGAGACAGGAGTGCTGACTTTGTTGTACCAAAAGTTATAACTGTTGTTGTAACAATCTAACGCACAAGATTTGTCATTACGTCCAAACACACATTCATCTGACCTCCCTGCTCTGCTGATATTCTTGTATGTGACTGCTACAGAAACTCTTCTTCCTCTCAACTCCACTTCCCAGTAACAACGTCCCATCAGACTCTCTTTACTCAGGACCTGACACCAATCAATGAATCTGTCTGGATGACTAGAATAAGACTGACGTTCTCTCATTATTGTTACTTTTCTGTTCTCATCAGATAATAACAGCCGTGTTTGTGCTGTGTTTTGATCCAGTGTGATGTCACATGAATATTTTAAGAACTCAGCTCTGGTCTTGGGCTCTGGTTCTGGTTCTGACAGTAAAACATCCACTTCAGTCACTGTCTGTGAGATGTTTGTCCATTTCTCTCTCAGGACGTCCTGTAGTTTATCTCTGACTTCTGACACAGCCGCTGTCACATCCTCAAAGTACCTCAGAGGACGGATCTTGATGCTGGATGAGTGTGTAGATTCACTGAGTGGTGACAGTGAGGGGTAGTCGTGTAGAAACTGGTTGTGATCTTCTGTGTGTGAGAGCTTCTCCAGTTCAGCGTCTTTCCTCTTCAGCTCAGTGATCTCCTGCTCCAGCTTCTCCTGAAGCTCTCTGACTCGACTCACTTCAGTTTGCTGCTGGGATCTGACCTGCTGCTTCACATCAGAGCGTCTTTTCTCCATGAGACGGATCAGCTCAGTGAAGATCTTCTCACTGTTCCCCACTGTTTTATCAGCAGAGCCATTGATAGCCTCCACCTCCTGTTGGAGCAGCTTCACATCTTTCTCTCTGTCCTGGATTCTCTGCTGGATGTTTTGTCGACTCACCCCGAGCTCTCTCTGCCTCTCTGTCCTTTCTGCTGCAGCTGAGACTGTGTCATGACCTTTGTGTTCATCCATTAAACAGAGGAGACAGATAGACTGCTGATCAGTACGACAAAATACTTTCATTTCCTCATTATGACGAGAGCAGACGTTCTCCTGGAGCTTCATGGAGGGCTCCACCAGCTTGTGTTTCTTTAATGGAGCTGCTTCAAAATGAGGCTGAAGATGTTTCTCACAGTAAGAGGCCGGACACTGCAGACAGGACTTACAGGCTTTCAGTTTTCTCCCGGTGCAGACATCACAGGCCACATCTTCAGGTCCAGCATAGCAGTGATCAGCAGGAGCAGCTTGGAGTCCAGTCTTCTTCAGCTCCTCCACTAAAACTGCTAACATGGTGTTTTTCCTCAGGACAGGCCTCGGTGTGAAAGTCTGCCTACACTGAGGGCAGCTGTAGATTGTCTTCTCATCCTCTTTATCCCAGTGGCTTTTAATACAGTTCATACAGTAACTGTGTCCACAGGTAGTAGTCACCGGATCCTTCAGGAGATCCAGACAGATGGAACAAGAAATAGTTTCCTTGCCCAGTTGAACTCCTTTCTGCGCCATTTCTCCTCTCGGTAACAACAACTGTCTGAGTTTCTCTTCCTGAGAAATCAGACTAGCTCCACCTCTGATCTGCACAGCATGTGTTTGTTCAGTGAACGTCAGCTCTTGTTGGTGACACCCATCCTCAACTTGTAGATCTAAAGGGGAGGGAACCAGGAAATATAGAGTCAGAGTGGAGCTTGCTGTGTCTGAGAGCAGGAAGAAGAGGGAGGGGGAGGGAGACTTGTTTACAACAGAGAACATTTCTCTTTCAAAAACACTTCTCATTTCAGATTTTACAAGATGAACTCTTCTTTGAATCGGAGGGTTTGGAGAAGGCTTTCTGCCCCCAGTACTGCATGTTGTTTGTACAGCAGCTTAGAGGTTGCTCTGTTGTGAAAGTGCAATGCAGGCTTCATGAAAGTCATTCATTGAACTCATAAATGTCTGTGTTGCATGCTGGGAAACGTATTTGTAATGCTTGCTGTGCAGGCGTCACTTTGCTGCCACCGGTGTTTTCTGAAGCAGCTTGTGATGACGATGAGCCCTCTCTGTGCAGATAAATGCAATTCTTCCTCTTGTCTTCAAATATTCTGCTTGTATGTATGCAACACTGAAGCCTGCTCCCCGCCTCCACACTCTGTCACGCTCAGAGCATGCACGGCGGGGCTGACCACGGACAGATTGGCATTCTTCTCATACTCACATTGATTTGAAGCTTCTCACACAAACAGCAAAAGCGAGTCGTAAGTAGTTAGTGAATTAAATGTTATTAGAATCAATAATAGAAAACAGCAGCCAGCAGTAACTAAGTGACTCATAGGCTGTTTTTTGTGTCTGTGCTCAGTTCACTCACAGAGTAAAGGATTATAGGGGGATCTGTCGGCTAAAAATGTTATTTCTCAGAGAGTATTACAAACAATTTACAGCTATATCTTTTTTCTGTCTTTTGTAAATCTACAGACACTGAGGACGACATAATAAAGCATATGAACGTCAGCATCCTCCTGGTGATAGAAGATGAGGTATGAAGGACTATTGGTAGCATATGGTAGCTATGTTCATGGGTCTGCTGTATGCAATTAACATTGCCCAAAAGGAAGTACAGTATACATTTAAAGTCATACAGAAGAACCTATTGAATATCGGTGGTGACCGCTGCCCCCTTCAAGGGTCCATGGACTGAGAAAAAGACTTCTTCTGTGAGGTCAGGAGTTTTCTGAAAGCTTCCAAGAAATATTTGGACATTGTCTCACAGATCTTTTCTGAAATGTTTGTGTTACCACAGTAATATCACCTCATTAAATGTGTAAATTACCTGATTTTATACGTTTATTGCATCTGAAAATACTGATAAAAGTGACCGATAATGATAAATGCAGCAAAAGAAGGACAACTTATTTTTTGTACATTCTTGGGTGGAAATGTTTTTACAAACTAGTGGTAAAAACATTTGTAAATGTTTAGATGTGCTATTTGATTTGATATCAAAGGTTGAAGAACTAAAGTTGGTTGGTTTCTATGATAAATTGAATAACCTGTAGAGATTATACCTTTTTTTAAATTTGTATTTGAAAGGAAGTTGAAAGTTTCCACAAAAGAAAAGAGAATCACTAAAAATGTATACGCTGAACTGATTTAAGTTGACTAAAATATAAATATATATTCAATTTAAATTGATTAATTCATTTAACTCAATATTTTAGATGGACTCAACTTTTGATAAAGTATCTTAGCTTTGGATTTCAAGTCAAAAGAAATTGAAAGAGCATTTTGCCTCAACTAGATAACGAGATAATTTCACAGGAACTGAGTTGTGTTCAGAAGTTTTGTGAACTTAAAGATTTAAGTACAACTGACTTGATGTAAAGTTTATTTGACTATAAAACATTTTATTTCTTTGGAATAATCACAAATGTATCTCAACTTATCTTTTTTAAGTTCAGGTAATTTAACATTTTAAGGCAACCCAAATTTCTCATCAAATATAAATTGATGACATTTGACAATGTTTCCAAAAATCACGAGGTCCAATTTGGTTCCATTGTTTTACTTTCTAACATCACAGGTCTTACAAAATACATAACCACACCAGCAGATGTCACTATTTTAATTATGAAATGCTTAGAAACATTTCTCTAAAATGTTTTTTTTTTACTTTACAAATGAAATTGGGTTATTGGGTGGATTTTAAGTAGAATAAACATTTTTTAAGTCTTGATTCCTTTTTGTGCACTAATGCAATGTCCTTACATTAAAGACCCAAATTCTCCATCTGTTCCAAAAAATAGTCCATAGTGTGGATGCATGGTTTTATAAATCTGATACCAGAGGATGTGTCTCTATTTATTTTGTTTTTTGTTAACTGCAGATTTGGACGACTATATTAACGCTTTAGAAGAACGAATTGACAAACCAATCAATCAATCAATGAAATCTACAGTGTTTTCACTGACTGAGAGAAAGTCTTTACTTTGTTCTTTAGTCCTTCTTTGACTCCACCCACCAAAAACTGACCAATAAGATGTATTTCACACCTACAGCATCTGTTAAATCAATTAAAAACGGATAGGGGAACATTTCCCAATAAAGTGATTGAGTTTTGCAGATAAATGAATTGTATTTTTCTCGACCTATTATTGGCACTCAATATTTAGTTAAATATTCTATTTTAAGTCAAGCACATTAAGCATGTAGACTATTTATCTTAAAGCACTTTGCGGATATTTTCTTGTAGGCATATGAGCTATAAAAAATAAAGACCTTCAATTTTCTTATAAATAATTTAATTATTACAATAAATGAACATGTAGCACCATTGCTTGTCATCAAATAGCAATATTGTAGATTACTTCACTGAATCTTTAAGGGCAGAATATTTTTGGTCAAACAAATGGGCAACATGCTGCCCTAACTTTTACCAATCTATAAAAAAAAAACATATTTAGACTCGTTTATTATTAATTGGGAAAGAAACACACAACACAAATAGGTCATTACAGGAGAGAGATGCTTTTGTGATTAAATGCTGATAAGGCTTTCTCTTGTGTAGCCTATCTTCCCTGATCTGTTGTTGGTAACCTCCCACTTGAACCGGAACCTTTCTCTCGGGTTTGCAGCCCTCCCTGTCGGTCTATCGCCCTGACAGCAGCAGCCACAACACCGACCACAGAGGCAGCACCGTGTGCGCCCCTCTCTCCTCTCCTCTCCTCTCCTCCTGCCCCGGAGCAGGACGCGTCCTCATTTTACTCTGCATCATGTAACATACATCCGGTACTTGCTGCTGGATGTGACATATATTCATCCTCTGTGTGACAGCCTCGTCTCCGTGGATCTCTATAACGATTGACAGGAGGACCCATGGGCGCTGCTGTTCGGATGCACCCTTTGCGCTGCGCTGCTCTGTGGTGACCGGGCTCGCCTCGGGTGCGTGCGGGGTTGGTGACCCATCGTCAAAAAAAAACAAAAAACTCGTTCATTCACGGATTATTGAACCTGTGGGGTCGATACGGAGTAAAAAAAAAAAGAGATGGGGAGCACGACCTCCTGCTGCGTGTCTGCCAGCCCCAAGCTCCGCAGAAATGCTCACTCCAGGCTGGAGTCGTACCACCAGGAGTCGGATCTGAGCAGGGAGGAGACGGGATGTAACCTGCAGCACATCAGCGACAGGGAGAACGTCGACGGTAAAAAAAAATAATACAAATATCAGTGTTTTGGCTGTCAACATCTCACCTCTGATGAAACTCAGAGATAAAATCCAGTGATAAAGTTTAAGGAAAGTTATTACAGAATTGTAAACACCACTTAATGCAATAGTGTTGAAATAAAATAGAGAGGAAAGGAATCTATCAATCACTATGTTGAAACACCTCTGACACATTTTTCTTGTTACACTACAACACAGGAACATTGAAGTGGTTGGTAGTGATGCAGTATGGCTTCTTAATGGTTTTTATAATGTCACAAATTGACAATAAAACACTTCGCAGTAGAAAATGTTCTTTAAACCATATTAAAGTAAAATTGACATCATAATATCAAATATCAAAAACAGTTGAACGATGATATTTATTGTCTTTATATCTGATTTGGGGAACAGTTACATACACTACATTGATTAAATATTACATTTTTATATACATATATATGTTTTATTACGGTTATCAGTCTAAGCCTCTATCTTGCCATTTCTAAGGCACTGCATTTATACATCAAGACACGATATGATACAATACAACACGATACACTTTATTGTACTCCTAGTGTTGCATACATATATCTCACTCCACAGTAGACTCAATAAGTAAGAACTATAGAAACAAACAAATATCAACTGGTTAACAGAGCAGCACATACTGATGAAAGCCACTAACCATATGATGCATATGACTGATACCGCACAAGAACATCAGAGTCAGCTTTATTGGCCAGGTATGCTTAAACACACAAGGAATTTGACTTTGCTAAACTGTGCTCTCTTTGTACAAAGGTGTAACATTAAATATCAACAATAAACACAAAAATAAACAAATAAGCAAAGACTAATATGTACAAGGCGAAATAGGATGATATAAGATAATAGTGCAAAGATGCTGAAGTAAACATGAGGTAGTTTTCACAGTATTTACATTAAAAAGAACATAAGTGAAGAGAGAAAGACAAAAAAAGATACGCAAAAAATAAAACCCCATGACACTATTGCACAACCCGTAAAAACTTAAGAAACCTTATTCAAATTTCTGATGTAGGTGGGCACCAACAGGTATTTAAGAGGGCTCACTTTGCATTGGGGAGGGGGGTGTACTCTGTATTGTCTGCCAGGTTGTATAAGCTCTTCCCTAAGTATACATTTTGGTTGTCTTCTTCAGGTCACAACTTATTAATTCTCTTTATTTCGGATAACAACGCTGTCTTTTTTCTCGAGATCTGGAGAAATTCTCTCAACATCCCTGGAGAGCGGAGTAAAAATAAAACGTATGGCTGTGACTCTATATCAGGCTCAGAAAATCTAATACCCAGCAGGCTTAATGAAGTCCATCAATATATGATCTAAAAGCAGTTTCTTTAATCTTGTTTGATCACCCCTTGACCTCTTCAGTGGTCTTCATAAAAAACGGCTCCCCTCTCATATATCCTGCTGCTGCCCGCTGTTCACACTCGTCTGCCTGTAATATTGAGTGATTGGCAGAAATGTAATTTTAACGGCCATGAGGACAGGCAGGCACATGGCAGGAGTCATGTGTGCATGTTCACTCCCATGTGTCCTAACATAGAGACAGAGAGATGGAGCTGCAGACAACATCCTGTTCATGAGGGCAGACTCCTTTGTGCTGCTCTTTGTTTTCAGCCTGTGCATGAAAGAAACTGCAACTATGGAACCCAGCTCCCCCCTCCACTGACACATGCTAATATGCATTACAATTGACCCATTCACACCGCAAAGTGTCTCCTAAATGGGCTGTCTATTTCGCAGCCAGCAGCCAAACCATCACAAATAAGTGGATTTATCTCAGAAACTATAAGACCCCTTTTTATCTAATTCCAGATATCGCTTGAACTCTTTCACAGGCCAGCATCATGACATTTGGTTATATGTCATCAGAAATATAACTATAGGACCCTACTTTTTTTTTTTTTTTTTTTAGCTATGACATCCCACACTTTTTTGACTCTATCACAATGTTTTTTTCTTGACTGTACGGACGCAGATATTTTCATTGCATGGATGCAGTGTAAGTCCACGTCACTGAGTTGCAACATCAGTTGTCAAACCATTTTTTCAGAAGTGTTGGTACATAAATAAATATGCACTGTGACTAGATTTAAAAATGCATTGATTGGCTGAAAAGGAAAACAAAACATCTTCTGATCTATTTATTCTGCTGTAGTTGAAAGAAACGTCACTTTTATTACTCTTCTTCTTATTTGACAGCATTACAGCCTGAACCAAAGAGGAGACAAAACATTGCTCAGATTGTAGTCAGATAGCTGATGATGATCCTCTGGTTTGCTATCTTGAACAATTAAACGCACAAACTGTATTTAAGAGCCACCGTGTTGTCAGGTCTGGGACTGACCTCTTGGAGCCTTGAGTTTGCCATTTTGCACATCACCATCTTTTATTTCATTTTATTTTGAGCCAGAAGTGACCATATTAGAAAGAGAGGGTGGTACTGGATAGTGGATATGAATTAATACGCCTGTAGCTGTGTCCAATTGAGGGGCTGCATCCTTCAAGGGGCACGTTTGAAGAGCTATAGTAATCCAGCCTCTTCCTGAAGGTTGCCTCCCGGCCTACGAAGAATCCGTCCTGTGCATCCTTGGCACAACATATCGGACCTTCTAGCAACTAACAATTACACTTCTTAATGTTAGCAATTTATTTGAACTCAGCTGAAAAAGCTGCTTATACAAATGTTAAAAAAAGAAAGGCTCCTTTAAACGTCATATCATCTTTAAAATGGTTAAGTTACATGACATCGGTTATGTAAGCTAGCTCTGGTGCAGCTGTCATGGCTGCTAATTGACTGGATTGGCGCTTAGCAATGATATGTAAGAGCGGGAACAACTTATGACAAACAGGGGATTTCTAATGAAGTCCGCAGGAAGTTAACCCTGAGCGGACCACACAGGCTGCGAAAAGCTGGGTCCTTTCAAAGGAAGCTTTTAGGGCACAGCTGTCAGATCAAGATAGTAGCATCTTGTCCATCAAAAGCTAGCGAATCATAAAGCATACCCTGCTTTGTATATTTTGGCCTAAAATGCTCTTACTTTCTCTCTGTTTACTGATTTTGCAAATCGCAGAGAGAGAATGGTCGTTTTTGTCATTCACTTCTACACAATCCCTTATTTTGAAGCACCTGGAGTTGCCGAGTTTTGGCCATTAGAAAGACAGCAGGTTTAAGGCACCTGTGCATTGACTTCAATTACCAAACAAAGCAGGCTATGTCCAGAGTCTATGGAGCGAACATTTGATTTTACTCTTTGTAGTGTTCCATAAGCTTCAACAAAGTAGGTTTTACAATATTTTGTTGAACCACATGTGGAAAAAGCTTCAACTGATCTGTGCAGAGTTTAGCCTTTTTCACACTTGCACAAAACTCCTTAAAAAAACTGCTGACATTTTTCGGATTGAGCTGCAAGTGTGAACGCAAACAGCTGCATTTTTCAGTCGCACTTTAATTGGTAGAAATAGAAGAAAGAGTGAAAGATCTCTATCTTACTGTCTCTAGTGAAAATAACAAGTGGACATGGCTTACAAGGACTCTTGCTGGTGATGCACTTTGGTGTAGGAGCGCTCTCAGACTTAACAAGCTATTCCCCGTCAGAGTGTTTCCCTTTAATTGAAATCACCCTTTCATTGATCAGTGATGTCATTTCCTCTTGTAAACTTGCAGAGTTTATGCCATGTGCATGCTACACTGGTGATAACTATTAACTGTAGTGCTCAGTGGGTGTTTATATGTATATAAAGGTGACGGTATCCCTGGAAGTACAGCCAGATTGATTTTGTAAATTTGAGGCCGATTGGAGAGAGGAGGAAATTGACCGATAACCAATGTGGCAGCTGATTTAGAGGTACTTTAATCTGGAATTAATGAAGAACTTTTCTGTTTCTATTATTAGATATTTTAACTGCTTTATTGGCAACCAATATCTGCTGCAAAAAGTGCTTAAAGTATTGTTATCTTCGGATTTGAAAAATAAAGTTTTGGTACTAATGCATATTGGAAAACAAAGACAATGAGGTGACATTTCTGGGATGGTGGAGACCCCTGCCAAACAGCTCTATCAGTCGAACTCTACTTGAAGGAGGTGTTGTTGTATTCCCACCAAAGCACAGCAGAGTGGAAAATATTTTGGATTATTTCTTGAATAGGGTCCACAAATTGCTGGAGTGTCGAGCCAAACGCCTCCATGATATAGATGAATAAATGACCTAAAGGCAGATGACTGACAGACGACCGGCGCTTCTTGGCGGGGATAGAGTCGACTCCTGCTGAGACGCCGTCTGTCTCCGCAGTGCAGTGATTGAAACGGGAGCGTGTCTAATGTGTTTTCTCTATTATGAGTTCGCAGACAGTGCCGTTGGAGATTAGCGGACTTCATTACGATCTCTACCATCAAAAAATAAAAATAAAAAGCCCAAGCCCAGAGGGGCAGCTGTGAGCCTGTGTCAGAGCAGATAGGAGAAACCACCAGGGACAAGTGACTGCCAAGTATTAACGCCTCAATTCAGAGCGTGACGTGCTGCTTTCAAAGACATCAGCTGTTTCCTGAATGAATTGGCTGGCTTCTATAGGTAAGAAAGACATTGAAATACTGAAGTTAGAATGATGCAGTACCATTAGATTGTGTGAAAGGTGTGGAGTCAGGCCACACAGGTGTGCTCAAGGTTTGGGATGTGGTGCAGACTACAGGAGGATTATGGCTGTCACCCCATTATGTGAGAAAACACACTGAGAAATAACTTTATGTATTGCTGACAAACATGTAAAGTAGCTCATCTCTGTACATTTTTATAAAGTTTACATAAGAAATTAACTTAAATAATGAAGCCTATAGGGAAGTGTTTAAAACCCACTCTCTCTGAAATTGTGCGAGGGATGTCTGTTGTTGCAAAAAAAGGAGTCAGAAAAAGGCCTCAATAAACATTTTAAATTAGTTTTGGTCTTGATTGCAAATTACAAGTCCTTGTTAATACTACATCATGCTCGTTTTGTAACTTATGTAACTTCATCACACTGATACCAATTTGAGGTCAAATTGTAAACTGTGTGGTAGCCCCTCAAAGTGTAACAGTGAAGGTTGTAAACTTATGAGTCTTCAAATGAATGGACTCACAACACAGAGAAAATAAATATGAGTTATTCTTGTTTTTAAAGTGATGGTGTCCCTATTTATGAGTGATTAAAGTGAGTCATTGAAGGATAAATGCACTTAAATGTTGACATTTTGACATATAAAGTTAGCTGTTGTTAAAGCATGATGCTGTGTGTAGAGATAGCAACAGAACTGTCTCCCCTCCCTGGAGGTGAAAGTTCATGGACAGTGAGAGAGAGAGAAACAAAGCCGTCATATGATCTGCCTCGTTTTGACAAAGCTCGCTGTGTTCCTCTCTTAAGATGACTGTTAGTGTGAAGCATCATGCATCAGCTGATTCTCTAAGATTCAGTTTGGGTGAATGGAAAGTTAAAAAAAAGTTTCCCAAATGTTGGAGAGCAAAAGTGTGTCTGTTTTGAGAACCCTGATCTGGATTAGGTTGAGGTTTGGGAAAAAGTCAAATTCTGAATATCAGAAACAAAAGTGTGGGACTGTATGAATAAGAATTGATTGACTGATTGAACTTCTACCTGGCAGGATGTTGGCTTGTTTTGAAAAAAAAAAAAAAAGGCACAGGCAGTGTATCTTTGAAGGCTCCACGTAATGCAAATCACACTTTTCTATGTTTGGTTTTGCTTTTTTTTGACAACTGTTTGGATTGCTTGAACACTGATTTTGGGTTATGGACACTATACCTTCTGTTGAGAATGGTTTGACCCCTTCCTGGTACCAGATGCTAATTCTGGAAAACAGAAGAACAGACGTTAAAGGCTTTATTTGTGATTTTTTTTTGATCCAGCAGATGTCGCCCTTGAGCACCAGCATGAAACCAAAACAACTCACGCTGCATTGTCGTGTGAAAAATCGCATATTAAGCCTTTAAGCTCTCCATCAGGTAGGTGAGTGAGGGGTGTGGTGCTTCAGTCGGAGGCATTGGAGGCATTTTTGTTGGTAGAACATTGGACATAGAGTAGTACATCCAGGATAGAGGTTTAGGACCTCAGACATTGTATCAAATAATACTGAGACTGGGAAACTGGTTAGAGCCAAAAATCAGTACACACTTCTCGGGAGAGAACTTGGGCCCGCTGTCAAACTTACTTAGTGCGATAAGCAGGCGACCAGGGCGATCTTCAGACATGGGAGAGACACTACTCTGCATGTTGGAAGTTGTTGTACTATTAGATTGACTCTAAAAAAAACTACTATTTTAAGGTGGAAAAGTTACATATTGTTGCTTTAAAACCAAACAAAGGAAGATAACAAATCTCATTCCTGTTTCAAACTGTGGGGCTTTCTCGGCCATGTCTGCAATCCTGAAGTTTGGTCCAGGGGGGATTAAAGTACTGTAGCACAGTTATGCTGAAGTAGCACAATATAGCCAATTCTTTCAAGCAACACATCAAGCCTCAGTGCTATTTTTAAAGCAGCAGCAGCATGCATGTGTTTCACCAGAGGCCGATGAGTGGCTCAGCTCAACGTGGTGATGATGGGAAATCGCTCTATTTAACGGGCATTTCTGGAAAAATAGCGCTAAAAAGATTTTTTGTAAAGAAATCAGAAAACAGACCATTATTTTGTTCTTTTCCTTTTGCAGGAGATAAATAATTCCTTTCAGGCTCGGTGTATTCACAGGAGAGAGGGTCCTTGTTTGATTTATTGACTAGCAATGAGAGAGTAATTTGCTCCCCAGCACACACAAACAAACACCTCCTCCTCTCACTAATTACCACTTCACAAAGGCACGTCGGCTTTGAGCTAAGAAGAAAGAAAAACACTTAAAAGACAATCTGATTTACATTATTGAGGACGAGATGTGACAGGAGGGCGTCAGTTCAGATTACAAAACCAAATCCTCATTCAGACTGACACTTCTGATGATGCACCATCTGACCTGGCCATTATCTGCAATGCAATATGGGAAATAATCTCTAAAATATCATACTTAGATTTGTATGTATGGACTCATAATGCTCTTCTTTTTTGGTCATTCATGTGATTTTGTATCTGATGTTTATATTTCATGCCTGCAACATGAAAGTCTTACATGTTGGAGGCAGCAATCAGGGGCCTGAAGGGGTTTCTTCAAAAAACTTGTACTCTTAAGAAGACCTGAATGAAACAAGAGGTCAGCACTGACGTATATGTTTTTTTAAAAAAAAGATTGATTTGTTATCTTTTTGTGCCTTTATTGGAGAGATAGGACAGTGGATAGAATCAGAGCTCTCCCTGAGAGAGTGGGGGCATGACATGCGGGAAAGGAGCCACAGGTCGGATTCAAACCTGAGCTGCCCCCTTGGGGGACTATAGCCTCCGCACATGGGTCGCCCCCGATCTCCTGAAATCCTTGTTTTCATATCGGGGAAATAATCGTGTGGTTTTGCAGAAAAAGCGGTTTATCACCATCTGCAGACTCATCCTGGGAACACTCAAACATATGATAACCTCATGATGTGAAACTTTGCCCACGTTCAGTTTGGGCATCCAGCGTTGTAACACTTAAGCTTATATATATTTTTTTTAAAGAGAGTCAGTGTAAAAGGTTCAACTTTAAGGTTTCTGTACTAAATGCTTATGACAAAATCTTACTGAAAGAAGAAGCTTCTTATTACTCCTGTCCTCGTGGCCAACAAAATAGATAGATAGATACTTTATTGATGCAGAGGGAAATTCAAAGCATCCAGTAGCAGGTTACAAAGACGTACATGAAACATTTGTTACAAATTAAACCACTAAACAGACGCCCCCCTCCCATACATACATGTTAACCCAAAGAAAGATTTAAAGAATACCCCTAGATTAATCAATTTGTTTTTTAGCAATGTTTAGAATGAAGAAAATTATCAAAAAAGCAGACATTAAATAACAGTCAAATATGTAAATAAGTTATTTTCTTTTCCTGTATGTACACATAAAAGTACGAATACGTTTGTAGTACAGCCTTGCGGCGCACACTGGTTTCATGCAAACAAAGACGACCCTTCAGCTGGACAATAACGTTTACTCTGGTTTCTTTTCATTGAAAGCAGAGTGTGTGGTTTGTTGCACGTGTTCTGGTAAACAGCAGTGTTGTCGTAGTAGTCTTAATGGTGAGGTACAGTGATCATGGTTAATGTTCACAGGGAACTCTCCCTCCCCTGAAAGAGTGGGCAGGTCAGTTTTGTTTGTTTAAGCTGGGTCGGTTACACACACCGGCCTTTGGACAGTGTTGTGTGTGTGTGTGTGTGTGTGTGTGTGTGTGTGTGTGTGTGTGTGTGTGTGTGTGTGTGTGTGTGTGTGTGTGTGTGCTGAAACAGTATAAGGGGGTTAGGGTAACATCCTCCTGTTGTTTGACGGCTGATGTGATAATGAAGAAGGAACATATTTGAGACACTTGCAGGAGTACTGGATGATAAATCGCTCAGTTTGTAATTCATCAAGATCGTCTTGTATAGTAGATGTCACCCAACATTAGAAACACAATATGATGCATTCATGTTCCAAGTGTCAGGTTTATGTCACATCCTTTAGCCCAGTGTACACTCACAGTGTGGTAGAAATATGTTACAGGTCAGTTTAAATGGTCAAAGATTAATAAAAGCATGACTGAACAGTGGACATGTTCAGTGACTGCATGGGAGCCAGTCAGTGTTCACTCTTCCACACAGCCTCCAACAATAACACTGGGATCATATCACATCAGTGCACATTGTAGATTTAACCCAAGAACAAGAGCTGCCCTGGAAATTATCCCACAGCGTTAAGAGTTTTTTAATGAAAAGAAGAAATGTTTTGATTATTTGATCGATCTATCTTACTCAAAGGCTTAGTGAAAACTGTGCTGAAGGGTTCAAGTTGAGGTTTACGACATGATAGATTACAGGGAGCCTGAAGAGTGGCGGACACACAAACAAAACATTTATTGGCTGATATGAAAATCCCAACCCACGTCTTTGTTGCGTCCTTTTTGTATCTGCAAAGTCTTTGCCGGTTTATCCATATTTGTATCCACACTTGCATCAACACCATCCATGAACAAACCTTATTTCAGAGGTTTTGATGCTGTATGTACTATCTGATGGGGCTGTGATTGGATGACAGGTTGATGGATGTAATGAGTGCATGATGATCTGATCTAGGATCAGTTACTGTATGTCATCTTGTGATTACAGAGAAGTCATGTCAATATGTTGGACAAGGGGCATCCCACTGGAAACAAACTTATTTGAGTCAGCTCCAAAGGCTGATGGGAGCGAGGCAGGGGGAGCTAATGTTAGCCAGGAGGCTAGTGCTAACAGTATACTGATCGAATGTGCTTAAGTTGAGTTAAATCATATCTGTGTGGGAGGGCCCATTTACTGGGTTTTTCAGGGGCCCAGCCATTTCTAAGGGCAGGCCCCACTTATTATCATGCCAGTGATACTTGTATACTTGGGTAAAGGTGCAGTAATGCAGCAAGCCATGGTCCCAGTATGAGGGCTTGAAAGTCACCCTTTTTGTTGTGGAACCTGAGAAACGTGTTAAGACCTGGAGGTTTCTTTTCAATCTGACCAGTTGAGGGATAAAAGGAAAATGTTGATGCCGCTGTAAAATGATCATTATCAGAAAAGCTGCTAACACAAACCTAAGGGACCAGACCTCAAAGAAACGGGGAAAAGAGAAAGGAGTGACGTCTCCTCATAACAAAGGCAGATTGTGGTAACAGATAGCAGCACTGTGTTGCTGACAGGGCCACATTAAAGGATGCACTGCAGTTTTACTCTGAGTCACTGACACAGCAAGATGCTTGAAAGAAGCAGAAGCAGACGCAGAACCCAAACCACAAAGTGCAAATGTTCACACTTGTCCATCAGCAACATTTCTGTGCTGCTCTTGTGTTTTTATTCGACTAACACATTGAAACAAAGACCTCAGGATCATCTTGATCAAAATCAGCAGGGAGGAATTGTTGACATAATCAACAAATCCAACGTTAAAAAACACTACAGTGCAGTTGTGGTTTCACCCATTGAGAGCAGGGTGCGTCTGTTGTTGATTCATTATGTAAAAGCAGTGAGACAGACAGGTTGCTTTGCCAGCTAATAGGTTAGCCGAGCTTCTACTGTTTCACTGTGCAGGTGCCGACCGCGAGTCTTCTTTAAAGTTAACTTGAGGTGGTGAATATCACATATCAACACTGGACACCAGCTGCTGTGCACTCTGGGATTTCCAGGAGGTACAGGCCCAGTAGGTCGGGACCTGTCAGATTTATTCAGAAATGTAAAATACATTTGGTAAACCAAAAAATGTTTTATGCGACTCAGCGCAAATTTATCTTTGCATTATAATGTTTCAAACACAAGAGCTGCTTTATGTAAGGCATAGAAATACATTAAAGGGCACATTATTATCCTCTTTAGATAAATGCCCCAGAGCTCCCCGAAACATGTCTGTAAAGTTTCTTGTTCTAAATCCACTCTGATCCTGTATTTGATCATGTCTATAAACCCCTCTATTTCAGCCCTGCTCAGAACAAGCTGTTTCTGTGTCTGTACCTTTAAATGCAAATGAGCCCCTTCCTCTCTGGAAGGGGCTTTGGGGCTTTCTCGCTTAATGCCTAATTGTTTGCACTGGAAAGTGAGACTATGGACAGAACAAACACCTAGCTGTGGGAGTGTCACCCACCTGGGGGAGGGGTTACTGCCCTTTGTGATGTCACAAAGGGAAAATCTCCAAACGGCCTGTGTGAGCACACATTTTCTGAAAAGTAGAGCAGGCAAAAGACGGAGAGGATGGACTTAATTGGGGGGTTTGAAGACAGACTAGGGACACATATTAGTGTTAGAACAACACAGTGAAGTGTATTTTGCAGAATATGTGACATTTTGAGCAAAGTATGAATCTGGATTGGCACTGAGTATTACTTCCAAACATCTGTAGCAGAATAGTGCAAAGATACGTTGTAAAATTTCAAACTAAGATGTTAATAAATAAATGCACTACATCCCTGAATTAAGCGATTCTAACTTAAATTTACATTCACAGAATGTAACACAATAATATTTTAATCAGCTGTTATTTTAAAATCTGTCTTGCTTTACTCTCTCAGTCCCGCAGCACTGATGTGCTCTCACAATGAACACCAGCTTAGCATCTGGTAAAGCTCCGATATGCAAACGTGTTGAAATTGGCCGGATACAGCGACACCCCTGATTACTGTTGCATAAGGTGCTAAACCGACACAAGGCTAATCCAAGCTCAGTCCTCTCAGCCTGCTCGCCTGCAGAGGCCTTCAACCAGAAATAATCAGATGTGTTTCTGAAAATGTCAGAGGGAGAAACCGTGTCAAGAGTATTTTTGCCAATCGTCCAGCTGCCAGCGGAAGTGGCATTTGGGTTAAAATTAGTTGAGCAAGTAAACAAACAGTTTGCAAGGCCAAAGTCTGTGAGAAGGCTCATGTAATTGGGTTTAGCAGTGAAGTAGAGCACAAAGATGTTTCAGCGGTGCCTTCTTTAACATGCTCTATTTTCTCAGCTTCAAGAATGTATTTTATAACGCTTTACTAACAATAGGCTGTGTACACAATCACACTGTGCACATATTCATCCATCATTCTATACACTGTGCCTGAGAAGCAAAAAAAAGGAAACACAAGGGTTTAAACTTTAAAAACAAGACTGTACAAGAAGTTTAATTTGTTCACTATCAACCAGGCTCTGCTGGAAATATCATGCGTAATAGTGTGTCTAGTGTTTGTGAGGTCTAAAGGTCAGTAAACATGTTGTTTAAAGATTTCTATTTTTTGGGGTTTTGCCATTCTTTAGACAGGACAGGGGACAGAGTGAGAAATCAGGGGGGAGAGTGGGGAATAACATGCAGGAGTCCTGGGTCATTGAAGTGCAGATGGGAGCCGAGCCATGGGAGGAATCAGCTGTAGAGAGCCTGCCAATGAAAGGCGTCTGATCCAACCTTCACAACAGGGCTCTAAGTCTCTAACTAACTTGTCCTCTGTCGCTCCCCGGTGGTGGAACTACGCCAAACTCCATTTGATCTGCAGAGTCCCTCTGCACACTTGATGATGACATTTAGGATGGTTTTGATGCTGATTATAACTCTCAAGAACAGCTGTTGATGGTGATATATTAACTTAATTATTCTTCTTCTGTGCAATGTCTGTCAGCACCTGTGTGTGAGATCGGAAGCTGTTCGTTTGCACTTACTGTCGTTTCCTCATCTCTCCATCCTTGCTTTAGTTAAACTCACTCTCTGATAGGATTGTAAGATCACTCCTGTTTGGTACTTATATTTTATTTCACCGCTAGAAGAGGATAAGTGCCAGGAACAAGAAAAATTATCACAGACCTTTGGTTTCTTAATGTTTTTTTTTTACGTTATTGGCGTCCGAATAGCCTGGATCTGAATCTAAGTCTGCTGTCGTACTGTGGGAGTCTGAATTTTGTACAACCCAGACTGCATGCCGGGCATTTTTAAATGCTGATTTCACCAATTCCCAACACTTTGAAAATCCAGCAGCATTTCCCAGCAGCAAAATACACTCACTTCTCAAAATGCAATGTTCAGGTTTTAAGTGCAAAATACTGTGGATGGTCTCCTTTTGATTATAATAGGCTCCAGCTGCTTTTTCAGCAAGATAACAGAGCTGAGATTGTATTTCAGCAACGATCACATTGCATATTTAAACACTGCAGCATTTTTGGTTTGAAACTAGTTCTCGCTGTTGAAACGGACACCTCATGGGGAGAGAAAGGAGACTCTTACACTATCCACTCTCTTTCTTTTCACAGTAGCTGCTCAAATCCACAAGGAATAAAGAAATGTTTGCATGTAGCCCATGATTAGGGCATTTCGAGTGCTTCCCTGTTTTATTAGATGCAGCACATGCATCAGTGGTTCATGCCCTCAGGCTATGATACAGTCCAGATTAGCTTTAGATAGGAACATGAATCATGCCTGGATGTGGAACAATAAACACACATGCAGCCCTGTTTTTTAAGATAAAGGAAAAAAATTGTAGCCATTTAGTCATGGTTTATAGTCATCATGGTAACAGTTTGCAAACAACGGTCTGAAGACGCTTGCAGAGTCATATTTGCCCAAAATCTGGTCACATTACCGAACCATGTAAGTCGACGTGGTTGTTTAGCTTCTCATGTCTTCACGCTTCACGCCCTCTGCTGGTAAACAAATGCAGTTGCACTCTGAGACCTTTGGTGGGCTCCAAAGTGCACCAAACCAAGTTCCTACATGTTGTCGCCTCAAAACAGATAACAGCTGGTGTTTCTATACTTTTGTAAAGTGAGGATTAAAGTTGAATGTCTCCCATAACGTTGGTTTTTCAGAAGGTGACATTTGTTTTTTTTGTTTTTACAGAGTTGAATATGGAGTACAATCCATCAGACCATCCGCGGGCGAGCACCATCTTCCTCAGCAAATCCCAGAACGATGGTGAGTACCTTTGAATTGAATGATGAAGCATTTAAAAAAAAATCCAAACTAGATTTAGATCATAAACTGTTTATTATAAGTGGATGTAATGATAGTGACATTACTTTTTAGGTTTGTGAAGTACCATTTTGAAACCCTTGACTTTGACATTTTGACTGTTGCCATCTTTTCTTTAGTTTTTTTTTGGAACCAGTACTTACCATGTTTGTCTTGTTTGATAAGGGCTCATTAAACTTTGCTTCTCCTGATTGACAGTTTGTCATCTTAACATTTTGCAAAACACAGGGTATCCATGAAATAAAGCGAACCTGGCTAAATTGTCGAACTCGAAAAGGTCCGAGATGTAAGACATATTGATAAGATAAGATATCTGAAATAGATCATCTGATGACCTTACTATATCATCAGACACGCCCCTCGGTTTGACAGGCAAACGCCAAACCAACAGGTGTTGCAGCGATAGAAGCAACCGAAGCGAACTGGTTCAGGTATAACTGATGCTATCCAACCTAAAAGGTCGACCAAAAAACATTGTAAAACTTAGATAAATATTGGAGAGGGGTTAGAACTCAGAAAGGTTTGGAGATCGATGTAGAGGTGGTCAAACACTGAAGCTTCAGTGTCTTCGTCATGGCAACCTGAGTGCACATCGACTCTAGGGAGGAGTTACATATTGCTCCTTTAATTGGACCCTAATTTACATTGCCCTGAAGAAGACTTAAAATTAGCTATCGAGATCACCAAATCAAATGAAATTCACGGGAGGAAATTGACCTCGTGAGGAATAAGCTCCTTTTTTAGATTGCATTCAACTGGACATCTTTCTGCAACTGCCCCCTGCTGGCCATTAGAAAGAATGCAGGTTTAATGCACCTCCTTATTGGCTTCACTTTAGAAACTGTAGTGCTTTAAACCTCTTTCTATATTATCCTGCTCTGATACTTTCCATAACCAGATGCTGTATGTAGGAGTTCCTTTTTGTTTCTAGCTGATGCTAATTTATGCGTTTGCCCAGAGGCGGCCGGTGAAGCTTATTGTTTTTCTTAAAGGCTGCAAGAACCAACAGCAGAGCGTGCACGCTTTCTGATGTTGAAGTAGATGGAAACTGCATAATAATGAATGGGTTCTCCTGAACCAAATTTAATCCCAGATATGAGATGAGATGAGATGAGGTATTGAATAATAAAGCATGTGCAGCATGCTCTTATGGACCGCTTTTTTCTGTGTGTCCATGTGGTGAATATTTGTCCAGATACAACTGAACAAATGACATTATTCTCCCTCTTCCCCCCCCCCCACTTTTTTCATTTTTATCAACAAATCCCCTGAAGAGAACAAACCTGCAGCAAATCAATCCTCCCCTCATGTATTGCCTGTCTAGTGACATGACTTTGTGCTGCTGAGCTTTAATTTGGTTTTATAACTCTGAAAGACACAAACTGAAATATCCAGACATGAAGCCCTATCATATTGTTATGTCTTTGAGCAAATTGTGTTAAGTCACCAGATTTATACAAACACTTTGGCTTCTGACTCTTCTTTAGCAAAGACACTTTTTGCAGTGCTTCTTCAAATGTTTCCTTCTCCATTTCATTTTCATTTTTTTCTCTTTCTTCATTTTTCTACAATATTGCTGATGATGTGCACAAAAAATGTATTTATTGTTTTTCATAAAAGCTCAAAACGTGGCACACTTTGGGACAGTTTTTACATTTTGTTACCCTGAATGTGTCTGCAGAGATTGTCTTCTATTACTACCTACTTAAAGCCATGACAACCACTATTATTATTTACATTATAAACTCTGTCATCAGTGACATGCTTTGAGTGTGGTCTATTGCACGCAAGAGGTAGAGAGCAAGCAGGGAAACAGGGAGGCGTCTGATTGGTTCATCAGATTGGTACCTCATGGCAGACATTGATCAAAGATTTTACAGTCTTACATCTGCTACAGATGATGGAGTTTCTTAGTTCCTTTTTCAGAGCACATGAGTTATTAATGTCTGTCAGGACCTAAAGACAATTTCAACCAAAATCTGAAAATCTGTAGAAAATGAGAGCAGACACAAATAAACCCAAATTTGAGCATTTAACATTAAAGTGGTGAGCAGCCGAGTATGTTGTTTATATGAAATCATACATAAAAAAATATCTTTTTTTTTCTGTCCTTACTTTTTTAAAGAATCAGTGACCGTGCTGCAAATACAATAAAGCTTTGGTTGGTCTTTTTTTTTTTCAGAGTTGCCCTTCAGGAACGGTGAGTAGTCCTGTGACTCTGTCTCCCTCTAGTGGTGAAACGGCACCTTGTCTTCCCTTCTTTTCCAGCTCAAATCGCTTGCTTTCCAACCCTCACGAGCAGCTTTTGTTCTGTGTGTGTGTGTGTGTGTGTGTGTGTGTGTGTGTGTGTGTGTGTGTGTGTGTGTGTGTGTGATAACAGCATGTGCTACTGGTTGATAACTGCTGGGTTTTATATGTGTGTCTTTGTGCTGCTGTCCTACAGAGGACACAAGATTTATTGACACGTCCGTCTTTCTTTCTTTAGTGCGAGATAAACGGAAAAGCCTTTTCATCAATAATGTAAGTGTACATTTTGGTCTGTTTTTATTGCCACCTTTTCAGAATCTAACTCTTTATCTTGGCATGTTATTCAAGCTCTGAGATCTACCAGTTAGTCATTTCTGTCAGTCCGAACCAGTTGGCCTTTGAATACAGCGTTTACTGAATTCTGAATGACACAAACGGGACTGAAAATGTAAATTGTAGGTCACTTGTCCCTAACTCTCAAATCTCCCCCCCCCCGAGCACGACAACCCAGCATGCATTATGTGGGTCAGACAAAAACATGTACACTCTAATAACATCAATGTGTGTGTGTGTGTGTGTGTGTGTGTGTGTGTGTGTGTGTGTGTGCAGCATGGCACGTCCAGGAGGAAATACAGCTCCTGCTCCACCATCTTCCTCGACGACAACACGGTCAGCCAGCCCAACCTCAAATACACCATCAAATGGTAAAAACATCATGATAAATGTCTGTCACTCATATATCTGTGAGTGATTCATGATCTACATTTATCTGAAGTTTAAAAAATATTTAACACATTTGTTCTTATTCTCTTTTTCACAGTGTAGCATTGGCAATCTACTACCATATAAAAAACAGGTGAGGGAACAGCAGAGTGAATGAATCAATCAATCAAGGAAGTGTTTTTCTTTTTTCTTTTTTTTTCTCCAGACTTAACTGGCATATGAACGTTCATTTGTTAAAGCACAAAATGATTGATGTATGTTATAAGGGTAAAACAAAGTAGTACATGTAATTTAAAATATAAAGTTTAACACAGTGGATTCAGTTATAGGTTTGTGAATTGTTAATTTGGGGATTTTAAAATAAGACAACACATGAAGGGAGGAAAAATAACTAAAAAAACAAACTAAAATGATAACAGACGATAGAAGGGGACATGTTGGGGGCACTGGTAGCTTAGTGGTTAGTGCATGCTCCCCATGTACAGAGGCTATCGTCCTCGGAGTGGGCGGCCTGGGTTCAAATCCAAACCTGTGGCATCTTTCCCGCATGTCATCCCTGATTTATGACTCTGTTCACTGTCCTGTCTCTAAATAAATACCTAAAAAAAAACAAAAAAAAATTGGGCTGTTTTCAAGACTATTGAGATGTTGAAATCCTCAAATATCTCGGTTCAAAGTATTAACAAAAGATCAAATTGAGACATGGGCAAAATAACACGAGCAACCAGAGAATATGTATTCAAATTCAAACAAATTTAAAGTCAAAAGAAAGAATTTAAAGTAACACGTCACTTCAAGATCACTAATTATCACGTGCAAGATTCAAGGGCTGAATAAATAAATGTTTAATTCATCTGGCAAATCTGGAATCAATCGATTTATTGGTAAAGTAAGAATTGTGATCTGAAAAGATAATCACATGTTATGTTTTCTTAAAAAAAACAGCACAAAGAAAAGCACACAAATCAGCAGTAATCATATTTGGTTTACAACGCAAGAATTCCAGCCAATAAGAAAACATATCACATTTAGTCTGATGATCTCTAAACTGCTAGATCTTCTTTCACGTTTAGGATTTTACTGATGTCATTAAACTCACCATGAAACTGTTTTATTTTTCACATCAGGGACACAGATGGAGCGATGCTGTTAGATATCTTCGACGAGAAGCTTCATCCTCTTTCAGTAAGACTCCATCACTTTGTATTTTATTTTTCAAATTTGTTACACATTTACTCCAATGGATTTTTTTATAGTAGAGGCTGAAAATAAAGTTTTTTCTTCCTTAATGCTTCCCCTTCATTTACTTCCTTCTTTCTGTCCCTTTGGGGCGGCAGTAGCTCAGTCTCAAGGGACTCGGGTTGGGAGTGGGAGGGTCGCTGGTTGCTGCTGGTTCAAGTCCTGGTGCGGACCAAGTCTGGAAATTGGTCTGGTTTCTAGAGATGAGCCAGGTCACTTCCTGAGCACTGCCAATGTGCCCTTGAGCAAGGCACCAAACCCCCAACTCTGACATCTCTCCATTAGTGGATGTCTATAGGATCCTGTTTCTGCATGTGTGTGTATTTCATCTTATGTGTGTGAAAGTGAGATTCCCCTCATGGGATTAATAAAGGACATCTTCTTCTTCTTCTTCTTCTTCTTCTTCTTCTTCTTCTTCTTCTTCTTCTTCTTCTCTTTCCTTCCAGAAGTCGGAGGTGCCGCTGGACTACGACCAACACGACCCTGAGCAGAAGCAGATCTACAGATTCGTCAGAACTTTGTTCAGCGCCGCTCAGCTCACGTCTGAGTGTGCCATCGTCACACTGGTAAGATTTTTTTTAACTTCCTACGCTTTATCATCTTTATTAATAACTGTAACCTCACACACACACAAACACACACACACACACACACAGTTTCTGTTCAGGCCTCGGGGGGGATTGAAACCCTGATTTGTTGAGACAAGCCAGGGATGTGTGCACAATGTCGATGCGACTGTACACCCAAAATGCCATACATGTAGTCTGTGTGTATCTATTAACAGAGAGAGCGGTGATGAATGTAGGATGTCATACAGGAAAGGGTTAATGTAAACTCTCTGACAGCATTAAATGCGGCATGAAAAGAAAATTAGATCAGCGCTAAATTTGAGAATTTATTATTAAAGTCCCCATGAAACAGAACTTGGAGAGTATCTTACTGTCTTGGCTTCATGAGTTACAATTAAAACAGGATAGAACCAATCACAAGAAAGGAGGCGGGACATAACGTTGGGATGAATGTGATTGGATCGTTAGCTTCCACAGTGCTTTGGAATTAGTTGAAAAATGAGTAAACGAGAAAGAAGAGATAATTAGATGTATAAATACTCAGAAAATGCTTGATTTAAATATATATATTTATATATTTATATAAAAGAAAGCTTTTTTATTTTCCTTTTAAATGTTGCCACATTTGTAAGGAAGATACATTTGTGGGATGAGCAGCAGAGCTGAGTATGTGGGTTGCAGCCCATGAAAAACTTGCCAAATCTTGTTTTCTTGTCTTGTTTATATATTTGGCAGAAAAAAGATTTCCAACTCTTCTTATCCCTGATGGCTGCCTTACTTTGTGTGTACCTTATCTGTGTTGTGTAGGTGTACCTGGAGAGGCTCCTGACCTACGCAGAGATCGACATCTGCCCGGGTAACTGGAAACGGATCGTTCTGGGTGCGATCCTGCTGGCCTCAAAGGTCTGGGACGATCAGGCCGTCTGGAACGTTGATTACTGCCAGATCCTCAAGGATATCACGGTGGAGGATATGTGAGTTTTATTATTTTAAAGACATGGAACTGGGTCTGTTTGAAGGACTTTGGTCCAGAAGATTTTTATTCAAGGTCAAGGTACATTTAATTATCCTCGTGGGGCAAAACGTTTTACAGCCTGCAGTGAATAAAACTGCACACAAAGAGATGGCGTTATTACAGACAGTCAGCAGTGAAATCAGGTAGTGCAGAAAACGTTGATTCCATGAATCACCAGCTCTCTCCTCTCTCCTACAGGAACGAGTTGGAGCGCCAGTTTCTGGAGCTGCTGCAGTTCAACATCAACGTGCCGTCCAGCGTCTACGCCAAGTATTACTTTGATCTGCGATCGCTCTCAGAGTCCAACAACCTCAGCTTCCCCCTGGAGCCGCTCAGCAGGGAGAAGGCCCAAAAACTAGAGGTGGTGCAGCCAACTATTCACACAGTCCTTCCTTTGTTTTTACAGTGCTCTTGTCATGCTTCCTTCCTCTTGTTAAATCTTTTTTTCTGATGAAAATTGGAGCCAAGGTGGCAGATTTATGAACTCAGCGCCCAATTGGTAGAATCACAAAAGATGCTGAAAGAAATGTGTGCAGCTCTTTCCTTTTAAAGATTTATTTTTTGGACTTTATTCAGTGGATTGAACAGTGGATGGAGTGTTACAAAGTGCAGAGAGTTGTCATCAAACCCTGGCCACTCGAGGACTCTGTTCATGAGGGTATGCAACTTAAACCCCAGCCCCCCCCCCACCCCCCTTCTTTATTCTTTATTTTTGAACTGATTTGATGTGGTCACAACCTAATACAGAGATTAAAAACGACATAACATTTAGAAGATCCTTGTTGATGAAAATGAAAACATTCATCTGAACATCAAATCTGTGGACCTTCAACTCAACAGACACACAAGACTCCAGTTGAATCTGTCTTTTTAAATGGATTATCACAGTTGAGCTGGGCGCTAGCGGCCTAGTGGTTTAGTCACGCCCCATATGTTGAGTCTATAGTCCCCCCAAAGTGGATGGCCCAGGTTCAGGTCCAACCTGTGACTGCTTTCCCAGAATTCTCCATCCCCGATTTTCAACTCTATCCTTTAAAATAAAGGCCAGAAGCCCCAAAGACATGTCTTTAAAAAAAGTATCATGGTTTATCTTCACTTTTAGAAGTGATTAATGCAAAGCAAACAAAACTAAAAAAAAAATGTAAGCGTCTTCTTAATATATTATATTTTCTTGAAGTTCTTTCACACTTGCACAAAACTCCTGAAGCTTTTCAGGATGAGGTGCATGTGTGAACAGAAAGTTTCTCCAGCCAGCACCGTAGTGTTTTATCTGCAGAAAGTCAGAGTGAGCTGATGTGAGAACGCAGCAGGTTATAATCAGGAGAATTCACCTGGAGCCAATAGGAGGGGGAGGGGGAGGTGACGTTTATTTCCTGCAATCGTCGCACAATCATAGACTGTATGCACTCAACCAGTACAATCTCTGTGCATGTAATTAAACGGCTGCAATATGTTTAATATGTTTTCTGTTCTGCAGTATGTTCTTCTCCACTCTTTTGTTGATATTCTCATTCAGTCAAACTACACATAGCATTGATATAAAGGCAAATCTTCTCATTATGGCTTCATTAAGCAGACTCTGTTGCTTCGTCTGCCACTTCCATGTTGTTGCTTTACGTCGTGTCTTGCCTCTGGAGACCCTCCCCCCTCCTCCTGCCCGACCGGGAGAGTCTCTTGCAGTCTGAGCAGCTAGGTCAGGAGGATTTCTGGGGCAGTACACCAGAAATTCTCTTGAAAAATTCAGGAGTGCATACTGTATGTGAAAACATCTTTTGTGTTAAAAAGAGGCTGCAGAGCCAAACAGTTCTCATCAGGACTGTCCCACTTCCCTGCAAACACAAATATATGCTCTGAGATTCATTTTAAATATGCTGCTGAAGAATTCTACAAATACTTGCTTTACTTTTCTAAGCCAGGTTCTGAAATTATGCAAATATCTATTTTTAATGGAGTGCGAGTTTTTTGTGTGTGTGATCGTTGCCTCTGCAATAAAACCCTTTCCATGTCGTCTCCTCAGGCTATTTCCAGGCTGTGTGACGACAACTACAAGGACGTCCGCAAAGCTGCGAGGAAGCGCTCGGCCAGCACGGACAATCTTTGTGGGGTCAGATGGGTTCCTGCCATCCTCTCCTAACCAGACGCCATGAAACTGAACACTGGCTTGACACGCTGGTTTCGATGCGAGAACTCCTACACACACACACACACACACACACACACACACACACACACACACACACTCACGTTGGTGGAATTAGACCAGCATGGTTTAAAAACTTCCAGATAAAACAAAAAAACATGGAGCAGCGACTGAAAACTGAAACCAAAACTGACGTCTTAGGAGGGGGATTATTTTTGCCTTCACAGTGCCTCAACTCTTCTATTAACACAAGAAAGAAAAGAAAGGCGGTCCAGGTTGTTTTATCATCCTCGGGGAAGAATCCAGCGACGGACCAATAAACACAATCCTGGAGAAGAAAGCCTTGAAAAACTTTTTCAGGACATGGCTTTGTGAACGTGTCTAAATGTATCAGCACTGATCAGTTTTCTGCTTTTCTGTCTGGACTGAATCTGACACGACCTGCCTCCGAGACGACCTTTCAACCCACACAGTGAAGCTTATTATTATTTATTTGACTGAGCAGCCTGGACTCTTAATACTTTCAGACTTTCAAAAAAACAGTAGCATAGCACTGGAATTTCTACCTGGTATTTATTTCCTTTTACAGGTCTTAGAATAATAAAAAAAGTATTAACAAGTTGATGTCCTTCTTTGGAAGTCTTTATGTTCAAGGTTTACAGTTTTTAAAGTGTTACCGTCGATACTCAGGTGGAGCGTTTCGTCTTCATTTATTTTCTTCTTCTCGTGTTTATTCTGATGCTCGGCACCTCACATACATTTTCTAGATGCGAGGATCCGCACAATAATTGAAATTTGTGACAATTCTCTCTGACGCAATTCTTTTCTGAGATATATTCATGGGAAGAATGAGTCAATAAAGAAGCAATAAATAGAGTTTGTTTTGTGACCCTTTGCTGACATCTAGTGGACGTGTGAAAATTGCAGAACATGTATTAAGAGGTTATCTTAAATTTCACATTTTTATCGTTATGTCGACTGGAATTCAGATATGTACCTCCACTCCATGATGCTGTGTGTCTGGTACTCTTATTACTAACATTACATTTAAAAGAAAATCTGAAGCAAGGGGCGAGGACGGCCCTAGCAGTTAGGTCGGGGTCTGCCTGGTTCACGTCCGACCTGTGGCTCCTTTCCCACATTTCATTCCTCACTCCTTCCTGATTTCCTGCTCTTTGCACTTTCCTCTCTTAATGAAGGCAAATGCCCAGAAAGTATCTTTAAAAAATAAAATGAAATGATGACCCTATTTTACCACAGAAAGTGTGGTTCCAATAACTCATGGCACAAATATAAAGATGGTATTTTGCAGCTTACACATGTATTTATTACCGACATATCAATCAATCAATCAATCAATCAAACTTTATTTATGCAGCACCTTTCAGACAAATTAAATTGCAGTTCAAAGTGCTTTACAAGAGTGCAGAAAAGTTATTGATGAAAAAGTAGTTTATAAAATCATTGAGTGACTAATGCACACCAATAAGAATTAAAAAATGTAAAATGTATAGATGAAAAAATAAAATACGACACATAAAAGCAACAAGATATTAAAATTAATACATAGGATAAAAATATTAAACATTGTAGTAGGATAAAAAAGACGACACAATAATGTTAAGATTTGAATTGATATAAAGCACTTTATAAAAGCCAGACTGAATAAATGAGTTTTAAGACTGCGTTTAAAAATCTCAATATTCTGGGCTCCTCTCAGACCCTCAGGAAGGTTGTTCCACAGTCTCGGAGCGTAACAGCTGAAAGCAGCATCACCATAGGTGTTTGTACTACATACTCTGTTGCTGTAAACCTCAAGCTTTACCTTTAAACCTTCCTAATGATCACAGCCAATAGCTGCTTTGCATAGAAAGTGGATGCTGCAGTAGAAGGAGTGAGGAGGCAACAGAGCACCTCTTTGTTTTTGTGTATTCAGTTTTATAGAGTTACATTAAAACATTTGATCTAAAATACATGTTGCATATTGAAACAAAAACTCCTCTTTGGTTCTTGATTCCAAGTATCTTTGTTTCATTGTAAAAAAAAAAATCTGCCACTTTGTCTGCGTCCTTAATTTTCCCCGATTTGAATTGCATCCAATCCCTGAATTTTATCCACACCTAAACTCGCCTGCACGCTGTCATTGGCTGGAGGAAAACACACCAGCGCCCCACCCAGAAACATCCTGAGTCAACTTAAACAAACCTAAACATGAAAATCCAGACAGAGGACAGAGTCCCTGCAGGCACAGTCACCACCACAAAGACCCAGAAGTTATGATCGAGCGGCATATAGACGACTTTAGTAAACGTCTATATTTGATTATTTAAGGAAGATGCTACTGACGCTACTTAATAAAAAGGATAACTAAAAAAGGATTCTGGCTGACTTTTTTCTTCAATAAAAAGCCCAATAGAATGACTTTAACAAACAATATCAGAAAACATTTTCTTTCAAGTTGGAAAAAAATGTTTAAAACAACAAAACAGAAAAGATGTTCCTGACAAAGTTTTCTTTCTTGTCTTCTAAGGCGTCTGTAGTCATTAAAACCAAGCTGCCTCTGTCTCTAAATACCTATAAAATAATCATTATCTGTCCTGTGATTAAAATGTCAGTGTGACTTACAAGCTTCTCTCTACCATTTTATTGTCTTTCTTGAGTTCATATCTAAAACCAGCTCAGCCGCCAATGACTGACAGCTTCCAGTAAGGTTGACTGGTACCTCGACATCCCAACAATGCTTTGATGGGTGCCTGGTAAGAATAGCTCCCCTCGACAGGTCTCGGCCTATATACGAGGACAAGAGAGAGAGCAAGAGAGAGAGAGGCGGTATAAGAAAACATTGGAGGTGTTCTAAAACGATACTAACAGCAGTGTTGGTGGGCGAAGCGACTCAGGAACTTCTCTCTGAAGTGAAGTGAGTTCGGTGTTTTTTTTTAAAGGTGAAAAAATGAGGATGATGGGAGCAACTGATCTACTGTTCATCACTGTCAGTCAAAATGTCTCCTTCATGGGTGAGTCTTCATTTGTTGTTTTCCGACCTATACCGCCAAAATACGAAGTCTATTTTGTCCATGAAGCTATTTCAACTTCTATTTCTTTTTTTTTTTTTAACTGTATCTTTATTTGGAGCAGACAGGTAAATACACCAGCAGAGCAACATTAGTAAAAATAAAAACAAATGTCCTTCCAGTTTTGTTTGTTTTGAGTCCGGAAAAAGCGCAACACCAGCCATCCAGGCATACGAGTCCAAAGAAAGTAAAGTTATGGATCGTGGATCGGATTTCGTTCGTCCTTTGTAGTGTCCATTCTCCTCTAATAACTTCACAGCAATTGTGACAGAGTAACATCAGTGGGTACACATTATCTTCTAAAGGGACAGTACTGACAATTTGCCCGTGATAAACAGAGCCAGATGAGGCTAAACTTCAACTTCTATTTCAACATGTAACTCCTGCAGTATCCTTTGGCTTGCTACTGCAATGGCCCAGGGACACTCCTGAAATAAATTATCTTCTTTATTCTGAAAACATGAAAAGAGAACGTTTTTTGGAATGCAAAAATTAAGTTAAAAAAAGAAAAGAAAAACTTTTTCCTCTCTGAATTCACTTTTCTTCACCTGCTTTTTTTTTTTTCACTTAAGATTACATAAAATTACAAAACAAAAAGTACAGAGCACTTAGGCAGAGCATGTAAGTCATCTCCTAGCATGAGATAACAGAAATAACAAAATAATGCCACACACATAAGAGAGGTACAACCACCAACATGAGTCATGACCTTAGTTTAACATGTTGCTAAAACAGATCCCATATCTCTGTCATCTTTCCACCAACATTCATTTTCCCCAACATGTTTTCACATGAAGAGATCTTAACCATTTCATCAGTCCATTCCTTCACAGTGGAGCGCCTGAGGTCCTTCCAATTTCGCAGTATAATTCTCGCGGCTGTGATAAATCCAACCTTTAAAATGCTAATTTTGGGATTTGTTACGTTAGGCACCAATGACTTGTCACAAAGGAGGCAAAGCACTGGGTGCACTGGGAGAGTGACACCAATCCAATCCCCCAGTATCTCCAAAATACTACACCAAAATGGATGCACCATAGCACATTCCCAGATCATATGTAAATAAGTGCCCAAGTCGTTCTTACACTTCCAGCACTGATTGCTATCAGCAATTCCCATCCTATGTAATCTAGTTGGTCTTCTTTTAAACTTAAAGCTTGACTCTTTCCTTCAGAGTTCAGCCTGAATCTCAACATTTCTCAACATGGAGCTACTTCCCCGCTCTGTATTTAACCTTCTCTGTTCCACCTCAGGTAAAGTCTGGTGGATGCTGATGCTGTTTCTACGTCTGCTCGTCCTCCTGCTGGCCGGCTTCACCCTCTACGCCGACGAGCAGGACCGATTCATCTGCAACACCATCCAGCCCGGCTGCTCCAACGTGTGCTTCGACGTCTTCTCCCCCGTGTCCGTCTTCCGCCTCTGGCTCTTCCACCTCATCCTCCTCTGTCTTCCCCATGTGCTGTTTGCCACCTACGTCGCGCACAAAGTCATGACGGTGTATTATCCGAGCGTTGGAGGTTTCTTCTTCTTCGACAGGAGCAGAGGAGGTTCCACTTTTGAGAACTCGAGCTCCTCCAGAGAGCTGTCCTTACACAAAGCTCCGATTCATGAACTTCCCCGAGAATGGGGAGTGCCGCGTTTCTACTGCGCCTACCTCCTGGTTGTAGTTCTGCGGATCCTCCTGGAAGTGTTTTTCAGCGCCGGGCAGTTTTTCCTCTTCGGTTTGTCCATGCCGAAGAGCTTCCTCTGTTATGAGGCGCCCTGCACGTCCGGGGTGGAATGCTACATCTCCAAGCCGATGGAGAAGACGCTAATGCTCAACTTCATGCTGGGCGTTTCCTCCCTGTCCGCTCTGCTGAGTTTCTTCGACCTGGTGAGCTCGGTGAAGGCCATGGTGAGGTGGAGGAGGAGACGGGAGATGCTCCTGGAGGAGATGAGTAAAGCAGGCGAGCAAAGCAGCGTGTTCACGGCCACTACCAATGAAGACAGCGACGTTCTTCTAACCAGTGGAAGCTCAAAGAGCGCCATGAAAGATGAGAAAAATGCAAAAATCGACGGTGAAACTTTCATAAACCCGGCAGAATCCACCCAGGACCACGTGCCCGAAAACAAAGACATATCGCTCTCTCCCACTCCAGTGCCGACTCACTTCGTCCTCCACAGCCACCTCAGACCTCCAATGTCTCCTCGTCCTGATAGGATACCGCCGCCGAACCCCAGGGCGCCAACACCCGTAAGGGTCAAACAACTGGGCCAGTTCACTCCAGCTGCAGCAAACTCAGGCCAACAGTCAGACAGCAGTGACTCTCAGGACAAGAGGGCATGGGTGTGATTCACTACAATGTGTCACTGTTGTTGGACAACATCTGCTGTGAAAAGATCCAGATGTTTTGAGCTTTAAGCAGGTTGTTCTTAATCACCGTTGGAGGCTATTCCTACAAAATGGTGATAACTGTGATTAATACATTGTCAGTTCTCTTGAGACAATCTGGACCCAACAGGCGGCAATTTGAAACACTAAAGCTGTGAAGCTTGTGGGAACTGAGCTGCTGAACAGAACTGCTGGGTGGAAACGGGGTCTTTGGTCGTGATCAGAGGCAGTAAATGGTTAAAACGATTCAGCAGGGGCACCGGATAGCCTAGTGGTTATAGTTGTGTTACTGTGTCTCTTCAGCTGTCCTACACGATCTATCATCCATTAAAGGCAATAATGGTCCAAAAAAACAACAATTCAGAGCTCACACCCAGGAGGCACAACTCATACAACAAAAAGTCAAAGTCGAGGTTTTGTTTTCGGCCCACCAGATGATTTGTATCTAAACTACACCAACGTTTTTTCACCCTGAACGACACCCTGATCTGGAAGAGGGCGTGTCACAAAGCTTCAATATTTGTCGACCTGAGTTTGTAGGAAGACAAATGAGAATTATGCAAACGTACGATATCATAAGAGGATGCGTTGTTTAAAGCACGAGGTCATAGACAGAGCTGTTGTTTTATAAAGTAAAATGAGCTGGGATCTGGCTAAGATCAGCGAGCTGTTTTGATGATTACTTTCTTTTTTTTTTATAAACAAGTAATCAGTTTTCTACGATGGAGGATTCGGGCCATGTTAAATTATTATTATTTTTTTTAATTCCAAGATTAAACTCGTAAATTTACGAGAATAAAGACTTTAATCCCGAAATAAATAAAAAATAAAAAATTTAACGTGGCCCTAATCCTCCGTAGTTTTCTAAGTTTGATATGCTGGGTGTCTGTTTTTTTTTTTTTTTTGCAGGGTGTCTTTGTTTTTGGATTAAGCCAGAGAGGATCACTTTTAGCTCCTTGGTTTGGTTGACTTGGGTTACAAGTCAAATCAGTTTGACTCAATAATAATGATGCACCCTGTCTGCTAGATGATTTATTTATTGCTATAACAATAAAAAGAGTAATAAAAAGTGAGATACCGTAAAACTTCAAATAGAAGCCCATCCCAAGTCTTGAACAGCGCATTTTGTCTTTTCTCCCAGCAGTCTTTGTAGCTCAAATCTGCTACAAAAACAGGTTCCTCTTCTAAAGCACAACTCAGGTTTTTATTTATATGTTATTAATGGGGGTCTCTCCCCCACAGGTTAGGAGAGATGGGCTGTGTTACAACGCAGGAACAAATGAGGGATTTAACTTATTTTGTACAGATGTTTTTTTTTTGGTGTAAATTTACCATTTCTACACATCTTTGCTGTGGACAAATTATTGATTGAATAATTAAAGGTATCGAGGACTGTCCCAAATAAAAGCTGGGTCATCTTTTAGAACGATGTAAATAAAGAGTTTTTAAAAGAAGTGTTACGGTAACTGTTTTCTCAACCTGTTCAATTGTTTCCAATTAACCGAAACTTCAGTGACTACAGCTTTGAAAAAAGATCATTTAGATTCAGCATGGATTATCACAGAAGATCGATACGCTTTTTAAATAAAACAAACATAAAAAGTAAAAATGTAAGATGTTTTTCTAGGATCATAATCAGAAATCTTGTCTCAGTGTTTGAATATTTTTTGGGAAAAAAAGTCTTGAAATGTACGTGTCTGAATCTAAATGCATGTTAATCGATTACTATTTTTTACTAGATAATAAAAAAAATGAATCTATAATGCGAGAAGTTTTTGTGTTAGAAAACGAGTCACACACACACAACAACCCAGGCTGACCTCACGCAGCACTTCAGTCAGAGAGCTCAGCTGTTCACCCGATGACTGAGTGCAATGCAACCACAACAGACACACTGACCTGACCTCTGACCTCTCACACGAGCATACAACAACCCAGGCCATGACCTGACCGGAGAGAAGCCAAACCTGCTCGAATGACACAAGACCTTCACCCTTCTCACTTCTCGTCATTCAACATTAAGAGCAGGTACAGAGGGTGATTTATGATCACAGTCACATTCTTTGATAATATCCTGTAGATATTAAAATACCTAAATCAGGGCAGGGAAAGGAGCTGTACGCCTTTCAGTTATATTGAAGACATAGAAAAGCCAGAGGACGGGGAGCAGGAGAAGATCCTGCTGATGATTCTGGCATTACTGATTTTATCAATAAACTACTATTCATGAAGATAGTCATCCCTGTGAGGGTCCACGAGGAGTTTTAACCAAAACCTATCATGTGAGGAACAGCAGCGGAGAGCCGCAGACTGTCGGACCTGGGCCATGCTTGTGATCCCAGATCACCCACTTCACAGTGAGTTTGACCTTTTACCCTCAGGTCGTCGTTTTAGAGCTCCTGTGAGGAAGACTAAAAGACTCCAGGTCTCATTTTTAACAAGTGCAATTCATATGTTAAACAACAATTAGCTTTTTGTTGCTCTTTTTGCACACCTCCACTTTGCACTTCAATAACTAGAATTACCATTCTGGTTTGGGCTCTTGACTGATTTTATTGCGCTGTTTTTATTTGGGTTTACATTTTGTTGTGTTGTCTGATTTTTTAATTTAGTTTTGGTTTATGTTTCGTGGTGATGTTGTCCTTGTGATTCTTGTCTTCTGTGTGCTCCTGTTGCAACGCAAATTTCCCCTTGTGGGACAATAAAGAATCTGAATCTGTAACCTGGCACTGTAGGAGATCAACACCAAAAGAAGAACAAGGGCCTGAAGAAAACAACAACATTTTGCATTCACCCTAAACCATGACATCAGACCGACCGCTTTATTATGAAGACATCAAAAGGTAGGTTTGCGTTAATCTCGTCTGCTGTGTATACATTTCATGCATTTTGGTGTGTTTGGCACACAGTCTGTATCCTGTGTGCTGCTCATTTTCAGTACGGGATGAAGTTGGCCCTAATGTTCGGTATTAGTTGAGATGCTGATAACTTGAGTTTGTCTGAGTTTGTCCAATTATAGTATCTGTGTGGGTGGAGTGCGCATAAAATATGTGATGCTTGCTGCGTGTGCGCAATGCCACATATGCGCAGGCCCTGTCGTCATAGGCGGTTTTACTTAAGGAACATGTAACCGACGTGTAACTTCTGCTGTAACTTGTGCACGTAGTGTGTGAGTGGTTAAGAGAGAGAGAGAGAAGAGACAGAGAGAGAGAGAGAGAGAGAGAGAGAGAGAGAGAGAGAGAGAGAGAGACAGAGAGAGAGAGAGAGAGAGAGAGAGAGAGAGAGAGAGAGAGAGAGAGCGAGAGAGAGAGAAGAGAGAGAGAGAGAGAGAGAGAGAGAGAGAGAGAGAGAGACAGGGAGAGAGACAGGGAGAGAGAGAGAGAGAGCGAGAGAGACAGAGAGAGAGAGAGAGAGAGAGAGCGAGAGAGAGACAGAGAGAGAGAGAGAGAGAGAGAGAGAGACAGGGAGAGAGAGAGAGAGAGAGAGAGAGAGAGAGAGAGAGTGCTGAGATTTCAAAGTTAAACACAAACTGTTCTTATGTTTAAACACTTTGTAATACTGTAATCCTGCACATCTCTGTTACTTGAATATCGATTTTTTTTATTCTTTTTTACATTTAATTTCTATTTTAGGCAATGTATAGGCTACCTTTGTTTCCCATGCTTTTGAATTAAATAGAGAATAAACAGTGTTGACAAAATGGTAAAATGTCATGCAATAAAAAAAGGTTTTGTGGCGGAATAAATAATAATGATCATATAGCTTGTTTTTTTTTTTTATGAGTTTCACCTCGTCTAGAAAGAAACATGTGACACTATGGATGTGATATGTTGTTTGTCATCTAAGAGGTAATGAGTATCGTGTGGTGGTTATTATCTGAGTGTGATTATGTAGAATTCAGATGTGTCTCTGTTGTGTTGTGGACTTTGTAACCTGAAAGAGATGCCTCAAACGTTTTTTTGTTCACTTGCTATGATGGCTCATATTTGTCTTTGGGCTCCACATCGCTAAAAACCCCCCCCGCTGCCTGTCGTTGGCTCAGTTGCATGTATGTACATTTGCCTTTAGCTGAATATTCCACCTTTTGTGAAAGACCTTCCAAATGTTGCGGGACAGATGTTCATACATGCTGGTGTCTGCAAATAGGTGTGTCAGTGCATCAGTGTTGGCAGCACATTAACAATCCTCTCAAGGCAAATGCATTAAAGTGCAAAGGACTAATGTCTTCCTCAGGGTCCAAAAATTAAAAAAAACACTTTAGACCCAGAGGAAGATGAAACGTTGATCTTTTGCACCTAAATATACAGTATTTGCTTTGATTCATGTGCTCGAGAACTTTCTGGATCCTGCCTGAGAGAAGGAGTCCACTGAACTATATTTTAAACATCCAAGGTCCTTCTCTGAGGTCACCGACCTCCATTTGTGGAGTGGCTGAAGCCCAAGAGCAACCTCCTACTTTGACCCCAAAGCACCTGCAAAAAAATAAATCTCAGACTGCTGCTGGACATTCATTATTTTACTTAGGGTTGTAGTGACGCATATTTCTACCCATCCATTTTCCATTTCAAATTAAACAGTTTCCATCCACACCTTTAAATCACTGGAAGTGTTTCTTTAACTTAAAAACTGATGCATCGGGGTGCCGGTGCCCTGGTTGTTGGTGTACGTGCCCCATGTGTGGAAGCTGTAGTCCTCTAAGCGGGCGGCCCGGGTTCGGGTCCAACCTGTGGCTCCTTTTCCTGCATGTCATTCCCCTCTCTCTCTCTCTCTCCCCGATTTCTGACTCTGTCCCCCGCCCTGACTCTCAAATGAAGGAACAAAAGCCCCAAAAATAATCATCTTGAGCCACACAATGCTCAGCTGGAGTCTTTGTTAAAATATCTTGAGTGCACATTTAAACAACGAGACTGAACGCAACAACACAACCCTGTCGACACATTACCTCCAGTGATGTGGCCGTGACCCCCGACACATGCCTCACACCCTCCTCATTCTTCTTCTGCTGTGGTATTTGGGGCAGCTAAGACGTGCAGAAACATTATCTGTGAGGTCAGTGTGTCGGTCAGGTGCTCAGCCAGAGAAAGGATTCCTATACTGTCACTGCTGGAGGTCAAAAAGGTCGCACAAGCAAACCTAGTGACCCTACATGTACGGCCAACCCCCGACGTCCAGCACTCAACCATCGTCCCTGAAGTAACAATGTGCGTCTGTTGTTTGCTGACCTTCCCCACAACTTGTCAACATGACACAAAACATAACACACAGAAACAATTTAGCCAGCTATGTGTCCTTGGCAGAATCCCAGCCACCGTGTCTGTGTTCACACATGGTGCAGCCATGATTTCAGCCGCTTTGATGATCTATAAAAAGATCAAGTGCAGCAACTCTGGAATAAAAAGGTTCATGAACAGGACTTCATTAATCGCATGCAAAGTGAGTGAAGAGAGGCGTCACCATCAAAATGAACAAAAACAGAATAAGAGAAGACAGCAGGATGAAACCTGAGTGTGGTTTTTGTTTCTGTTTTTATTTCTTTTGTTTTTTATCTGTTTGAAAGTTTCTCCCTGCTCCTCATTTTATTCATGCATTTATTTTTTTTCTATTATATATATTTTTTTTTCACAGGGAAGGCCTGACATGTTTTGTCTTCTTCCACTCAAAATGTATCAAATGAAAAACAAAAAGCAAGGTAAACATTTAGATTTATTTGTGTGGTTCCCAACCAGGGGTCCGGGGTCCCTCCTATGAACGCCCCCGAGGCTCTCCCTACTCTGAAGTTGTTAAAATTAGATTTTCCCATATTGACTAAAATAATGATACACTTACTGGATATTTTTTTATTGATAACACTGTAAAAAAGAACATAACCTCACTCAAAAATATCAATGATTCAGGTTGTTGTGACGCAATCAGTTAAAATTTATTTTGATATTTGACAGCACTCTTTTTCACACTGTGCACTGTCGCTGTAGCTGAAGCTAAATGTGGCTAAATGTAGCATTATGCACAGATTTCAGAATCAGACTTAGAAATATTTTATTAATCCCCAGGGGGAAATTCAATCAATACAGTTGTTCTTAAACACAATATAGCAGTAGAAATATAAATATCAAAAATAAGGATTGTAAATATGAGATCAAGATAAAGTAAAGACAAAACTGTTGAAGAAATACGTCTATGTACCAAGCAGGGCATGTTACTGAAGAATAAGCTAAAGTGAAGATTATTAAAGAAATGAGCTCGGTACAAAACTGCAGAGAGCTGAAAAAATAAGCAATTTATTCAAAGTGTATTATAAACTGAAAGATATGAGAGTATTGCATAATGAGTTTATGGACAGATTATTGACCAGTTAAGATCCAGGACGTCAAAAGCAAAATGTAACTTTAACTCAGGGGGAAATGTTTTTATTTTTTTTATTCTTAAATGTGGCAGAAAATCTTTTTAAGAATTGTACAAAACACAAAACTCTGAAACTCACCCCTACCGCCCAGGATCCACATCCTGGGCGGTTTCAGCAGTCCATGAATCGATGTGTTTAACTCTTAAAAAAAAAAAAGAAACTCCTGAAAATAACTCAATCCTGACTAAATGTCCTCATCATAGTAATAACTTGAGAATACTGCATCTTTCACTGCCATCTTGTGGTCACTGCTGAGTACTGCAGTCACTGGGAACACGCCTGGCTAGAAACGACCCAACAGCAGTTTGAAAATATTGACAGTTTAACTTCAGACAGTATCAAATAGTCTGGTGGAAGAGATTCATTTTTTTAAACCAACATTTTATTTTTCTAATAATAATTATAATAATGGAAATTTACTTAGTGGCTGAAAATAAAGAATCTTGGAATTTAAAAACATATCTCAAGTTATCCCATGATCAAACTTTGAGAGCTGCTTTTTACAACACAACAAAAATGTGATATAAAGTCAGTTTTATTAATGTCATGTATCAGAACTGTTAACCCTTACATACATAGAGTGTTGAACTTTATCTTTAAACTCTCACCATCATTTATACATTTCTGTCATGACTTTATTTATTTCATAAGAAATGTCTGTAGCAGGTAGATGTCTCACTCAGAGGGCCTCAGAGGTCCAGCTGTATTCAGAAATCAATACGGAGCAGAATATTAGAAGTTTGGTGCTTTTTCTCTACCCCATCGATCTCCTGCTCAGCCCAAGTTAACACGTCAACCTGCATCCGCCTCGGGTGCAAATAACACACCTCCATCTCAGGGGTGACAGACGGAGCTGGATCGAGAAGTGGGAGGAAAAGAAAAACAAAAAACTCAACATTGAGCACAACGGCACATCAGAGGAGATGTCAGAGGCATCAGAAATATTGATTACGCAGCATCCTCTTCACCTCTGGGGTTACAGTTTAGATGATTCGGGGATGGTGGGGGGGGGGGGGGGGTCCCTGATGGATACGGCTCAGAAAACAAAAATCCATTCGGTGTGTCTTTGATGTTGAAGATGGAGAGAGAGTGAAGCGAGAGAGTTTTTGGTTTGATGTAAAGCGAGGCTGGACGGCTTCAAGCTCCTTTCTTGGCTTTGACTCCTTGTCCACATGTGAGTTCATTGTTGACTTTCCTTACCAATATATCTCCATTAGTACCAACTAGTGATTAAAGATGAATCGTAAAGTCGTGATAAATCGATTCAAAGGAGTCAAGATTCACATCGGTACTCCGAAAAATGACCGGTGAGCGTCAGCAGCTGCAGAGCAAGATTTTGAAATTTTGAGGACGCACCACCGTCTTTTAAATCGGAGGTGTGGAAGCATTTTGGCTTCACCGAGACAGAAAACGAAAAGCGGTGAGAAGAAAACAGACGAGACAAAAACTGTGTGCAAATACAAGAAGACAGAGAACAACACAAATAACACAACCAGCATGATGCAGCATTTAATCCACACCACAACGAGAAGCTCCAATCACCTCCCCTTGATGAGAGAAACAAAACATTAAAAGGCCCAAACCACTCTGACAAGCGGGTTAGCAGCCCCTGAAATAATCTTTTTCATCATTTGTCTACTGTCTCATTTTGTAAAATAAATCCTGAGAGAATCGTATCATGAGTTGAGTGAATCGTTACATCCCGAGTACCAACCATCATAAAAGATAAAGATATAAGAGTCACGACTGAACGAGGAGGGTTTGAAAACACTGGAGCTTCAGCGTTGTACTCACCGGAATGAACACAACTCTGTTAAAGTCAGTGACCTCAGATCATAATACAGGATTCATGTTTCAAATGTGAAGTGTAATTGGAGTTAAAGTTGTTGTTTTCTCAGACTTATGAAAGCTTCGTCTTTACAGTCAAGGAGGACATTATGCACTTTACAAACAGTGAGGATTATTCTTTAACTTACAGACAGATCTTTAATGGTAGGACTGTAAACTATAGTGTCTATAAGTCTGGAAACATTCACTCAATAATGGATTCAGACAAAACATTAAAAATGAAATTACAGCCTGAAGTTACTCCTACAAACATTTTTAGGAGCCATAATGTGTATTTATCCTCTGGTCATTAATTCATCATGTTTTGCTCCCTGTATGGGTTTGGTAAAGCATTCCAATAACCCCACCCTCCCTCAAAGTTTCTGCACCTCTCTTTATTCCCTTAAGTTGTTTTTTCTTCTTTTTAGAGTTCTGTCACAGTTGATCCCAGCATGCTTTTGGGGCAGAAAGCAGTGAGGTCATCTCTCCATCACACTGCATGTCAGTTATGAATTGTGTGTTTTTAAACTGCGCAGTAAATCAGCCACGACATGACGACAATAGCTGTTATTGAAAGCATCATGCTTCCCACCCGGCTCTGTATACATCCTCAGATGAAATCTCCACCACTGTGCGACCTTTAACGGCCTATCAGACATCCTAACATGATTTATTCTGACTCGGACAGATGATTAGATTATTAGACAAAGATGACCCTTCATACACATCCGCGTGCATGTTGGCCAAGTGAAGAAGAGTTTTGTTGTCTGAATTGAACCAATAGGAGCGCTCCGTGATGCAGCGGACTGGCAGGTCAGCGCTTTGTTTTTGTTAAAGGGAGATGGATTGGGCACGGCCTCTCACACCGTTTCCTCTGTTGAGTCTTTGCATTTGGGGCTTCAGGGAAAATGCCCTTCCCCCTGTCACACACACACACACACACACACACACACACACACACACACACACACACACACACACACACACACACACACACACACACACACACATATATATATATATAAACATCAGTGGAAGAGGAAGCTAACCTGTCACGTGGTTAAGCAGTTGCAGAGCGTGTCCTGGTTCTACAGGGCAAACAGACCATGTCTTTACGTTAATAGATGTAGTTATTGGCATATATGTCAAATGTGACGCTCTGGAGGAAGTATCTGATTTGTTTCTGTAAATATTATTGTATTCCATCATTTTTAATGGGTGATTTTCACAGGTCATAGTGTCAAAGTCAAGGAATTTCCTCTTTTTTTTCTCCCTGAGTGACGACAGAAAGATTCACATGCAAAAACTGAAGCTCTGAATCAGCCTCCAGGGGGCTCCACCTTTGCAAAACTACTTTCTCCACCCTGGGAAAATCATAAGTGACGCTGAAGGACCCCATAATATTCGAGGCTTCATTTCTAGATGTTTCTTTTATGTTTTTGTTACAATATTATGTTTGTATTATTTGAATCCAGAATAAATCTCAAAATGTCTCAATGTGATTTAATCAGTCTTAAAGCTTAAAGGTGCACTATGCTGTTTTGGAAGAGAAATGTGAGAGTTGGAGAAGTGTACAGATTCTGTGGTATGTGTTCATCCTCAGAGGAAAATCTGGTCCCTGGAAAACTGTTTGAAGATAAAATGATACGAGAGAAGTTATCGTGGGGGGCCGTCACAGTGAACGCGTAACTCTCCTGGTAGCTTTTTAGCTCCAAACTGTGTTCAGAATTGTTTCACTTCTCCAACTTTCAAATTTCACTACTAAATCTACATAGTGCACCTTTAAAGTCTCAGACGTGATGATTTTACTTGTAGCTCCAAGAGTTGAGCAGAGGCCGAGTGTCGAAATACATGTATAATAAAAATGCTTAAAATCATCAAGAGAAATGTGATTTGACATCATCAATGCTACGTAAAACAAATTGGAGATGTGCATTCAGCTGTTTCCATGTTGTGTTTTATGGCAGCTGTCCTTGCCTGTTAGAACCACAAGGTGGCAGCACTACACAACATAATGTCTCTTCAGTGTCGTGTCGTTTTCTACTCCTTCATTTGAGCACATCACACTTTAAAATGAGAATGAATAAGTTTTAAATTCATTAAAGAAATGATTTTTTAAAAAAAGAGAAGATGAAGTTATGATATTTACAGTCTCTTTACTTGAGTTTCAATAATGTTTTTTTGGTTTTGCTTTACAAACCAGATCCAGGATAAAGTTAACTACTTTTCTCTGATTAAGTTACTATCTGGAGTTGGGACGGTGTGCTTTTTGTTTAACATACAGTATGTTAATATTGCAATTTACTTTATATACGTGTAGGTATATGAAGAATCTCAGAATAAATACACCCAACTAATTAAAGCTCTTTGTCAACTTTACGCACAGTTTTGTAATATTTCTTTAAAAAAAAAGGATTTAGCATGATTCTGACAGTTTAGGACTCATCCACTGTGAGCAAACGGACCACACATTGCACAACTGTAGTTGTAATTACTTTTTACGCACAGCTGAGAGTGTGTCCTGCAGATAAAACTGTCTGTCCCTCCTTACTGTCATCTTAATCATGAGCCTGAGGCCTCTCCTCCTCACGGAGTGAAACCTGAACCATCCACTGACATGTTCACAACAAACACCACCATGCCTGAAGAATAGGAAATCTGCGTTTCTGTTACGATTACGAACGACTTCAGATTATTTATCCAGCATAAAATCAGTGATGTGTACTGAAACTGTTGCAAACAAGCCCTGGAGAGGTTGAAGTTGTGTTCCTGTAAGAGTAAATGTTAAACAATAGAAGGTCAATCTGGACATATTTAGCCAGGATCAGCGGTTTAACAGAGGACAAAAGCCAAAAGTTAATAGCGAGACTTAAGCGCAGGGGGCATTACACTAAGAAGACCACCTGTGGCGCCCCTATTGCCATGCCGATGTTAGCCCCCTGTGTCTGCACAGTATGAGAACCTGCAACACCGGGGAGGTTTGATAAACCGTACAGAAAGTCATTATAAGTTAAATATAACTGACTTGATCCTGTCGAAAATGAACTTTTACGCACAGAAATGCGTAAAATAAAATAGTTTTTAGCTAAACAACAACCAAAATTACTTATGTATAACTAATAATTTATATAGTTTTAAACATTTCTGTGTTTAACAGCATCACAAATAAAAGTTTTGGACGTAAATGACCAGCAGGAACGAGTAAAAAATTCCATAAAACTTGTTTTATTCTCAAAATAAAATCTTCTATCAAAGTGGAAATCATACATATTTACAATCTCGTAAATTTTCATATACAAAATGTACAATATATGTACACCAATAATTATATAAATACACTTTAATGCAACCCGTATGAGACAGTATTAAGGCATTGATTCATGTCATAAATCATCTTTTTAGAGGGGGGAAAAAACACACAGCCAAGCGTGATGGCCTTCATTTACGCAGAGCTGTCTCATTGTGAATGTTTTAAGACACGGCGGTTCTTTACAGTAAAAAAAAAAAAAAGTAGAGCCTCAGCTTTACCATGATGTAACCTATCGACGAGGGGGATCTTGTCAGCTGCACGCATTCAATTAAGCCCAGATAAGACTCTGCATTCTTCGTGCCAGGTACATTGTTCTGCCGCTGACAGTCTCATTATTTAAAGAGGAGCCATTAGGCGCTCATTAATGTGCTAATTACAACACGCTGACGGACAATCCCAACACAATTAGTCAGCCCCCCCCCTCACCCTCACCCTCCTCCTCTATTCAAACACATGGACGTCATTTGGATAAGGCAAGAAAAGGAGCACTTTCCATAAGTTTAAATCCAAACTGATCTTTTAAGAATCAGGATGGAGAAGTTCATTTCAAACTGCTGTTCACATTAAGGGAGTGCTCGTGACCAAAGTTTCATCAAAACTGGCAGTTTGGTGCTCACCTTGAATAATTTACCAACATTTAAAAAAAAGTCTGTTCCTCCCAAAGAGCATATATGCGCTGGTGTTCAGTCTTTAGTGTCAAGTGACATAAGATGCATTTAAGAAGGTTTCCCCTCTCCCCTTTCTGCTCAAACCCGGGACAGTGGCATCTGTTTGGGGCACGACACGGAGCTGGCCGTCCCGGACCTCCAGGTGAGTCCCGTGCTGACGTCACTGTACATGGAGCCCGCGGAGGCTTTGCTCCCCCAGCAGCAGCGCGTGCAAAAAGTCCTCCAGGAGTCCAGGGTTTTCCCCGACCAGATCCAGGCCCCCGACGTGATGCCCACCAGGAGGCACATAAAGTACTTGAGCATGAACACGGCGTAGTCCGGCCGCGGCCTGCTCGGGTCACTCATGCACGTGCAGTTGTGCGTGATTTCCCACGCCTGTCTGTTGTGCTGCTCGTAAAAGTAGCACGCCACTATGACGGTCGCCGGGACGGTGTACAAAACCGTGAACACCCCTATCCGGATCATGAGCCGCTCCAGCTTGTCGGTCTTGGTGCCACCTTGCTTGATGACGCTCCTGATCCGGAACAGAGACACGAACCCGGCCAGGAGGAACATGGTGCCGATGAACAGGTAGATCACCAGCGGTGCCAACACGAAACCCCGCAGGTTATCCAAATTCTGGTTGCCCACGTAACAAATCCCAGCAACAGAGTCTCCGTCAACGGAGCTTAACGCCAAAACTGCGATCGATTTCATGCTGGGGATGAGCCAGGCTGCTAAGTGGAAGTACTGCGCGTAACTGGCGATGGCCTCGTTCCCCCACTTCATACCTGCAGCGAGAAACCAGGTGAGGGAGAGGATCACCCACCAGATCGAGCTGGCCATGCCGAAGAAGTAAATGAGCAGGAAGACGATGGTGCAGAGGGCAGGACCCGTGGTTTCATAGTGGATGTGTTCTGCGCCGCTCTCCCTGTTGCACGCCACTTCCTCGTGTCCGGCCACCAGTCTGACGATGTATCCTATGGACACAAACATGTAGCAGGCGGAGAGGAAGATGATGGGGCGCTCCGGGTACTTGAACCTCTCCATGTCGATTAGGAAAGTCGCCACAGTTGCAAAAGTGGAGATGAAACACAGGACGGACCAGAGGCCGATCCAGAAGGCGGTGAAAGTCCTCTCCTCCTGGGTGAAGTAAGGGTTGTGACACGGCATGGCGCAGTTCAGGATCTGTCCCGTCTTGACTCGGTTGTGCAGGGGGTGTGCGTCACTTGTCACCGGCACCATGGGCGCGCGGCAGAAGCAGCCCGGCTCACAGGGAGAAGCTGCCGGTTTGTGCTTCCCGGGGATCCCCCGGCCGTAGCCGCTCTTCTTCCTCGGGTTGTACGGCTTCAGGGATCGGTTGGTCGGCTTCGCCACCACGGGGGAAGCCGTGGTCGTCTGGCTCCGGTTGTCGTCCATGCACAGCGTGTCCTGGTTGCCTTGCTCGGGCAGCAGCTCGCACCTCATCCGGTCCGGCCACGGGAAGCCGTACTGCCTCATGAGCGGAGCGCAGCCGGCTTTCGCCCGCTCACACACGCTCCTGCACGGGGGGAGAGGCTTCTTGTAGTCCTCCAGGCAGATCGGAGTGTACATGCTGCAGAGAAAGAAGAGCAGGTCGTCGGAGCACTTGATCTCCACCAGCGGCCAGAACTGGTGCACCTCCAGGCCGGCTTCGTCCTGCGTGTCGTGGTTGAACTGGTTGGGCATGTAGGTGTAATTGTAGCCGATTCCTTTGCAGAGAGGCACAGAGATCTCCTGGCACTGGAGCTCCTTCGCTGCCATGCAGCTCGTCCCGTGCAGGAGGAGGGTCAGCAGCGCGCAGCACCATCCCGGGATGCGTCTCTCCATCGTTGTTTTTCCTGTGCGCGTCTCGTTTCGACAAAGTGGCAGCGAACTTGCGCTTTGCAAGTAAGCTGCAAGTCCGATTAATCCAGAAATGCTGCTGAACTCATGCTAGAGCACAGACAGTTTGTGCTTTTCTAGAATGTATGTAATGTCCCCAAAAAAACCACGCGCTTTATTTCACACAGTGTGCAGAGGCTCCTGTCAGTCTCCTCTCTCCCTTTGTGGCGATACAGCACTGTGTGTGTCACTGTCTCTCTCTTTCTGCATGCTGCTCTGCTGGAGGGTGCGTTAGCTTTTATATGGGAGGACCGAGGACACTCCCCCAGCATGGGCGGGGAGGGGGGGATAAGTCAATCAAATGTTCCCTCTATAGGTGTTTGTTTAAAATGTTCACCCTGGAGGAAGGGTTATAATCACTTTGTCTCTCTTCACTCCCCCCTTCCCCACCCCCCCCCCCCCCCCCTCCACACCCCACACACACACACACACACACACACACACACACACACACACACACACTCACTCACTCTGCCTTCTCCAAACAAGGAGTGTGTGAGTTATAATACAATAGAGACATTAGGAAGAAATGTAATTAGGGATGTAGACGGTTGGGGGTACACTCACATTATTAATGCGTATCCAACTTGTTGCTGGCTGGATACAGGATGTGCTTGAATGCATCACTGGTGCAAATGAAATAAAGAAACATTAAATTCCCTCTTGAACACATAAATACATTAGAATAATGTTGCATAATGTTTAGAAAAGACTCTTTATTTAACCGTTTCTCAATAGAAACGTCATCATTTTAAAAAGAGAAATGAATACAACTTGAAGTATTAAATGAGGAGATGAAACACAATTATTAAGCATCTACAGTACGATGCATTGTGTGGTGATTCAAATTAAGTAATTGAGTCCATTTAGATAAACAGATAGTAGTCTGTGTTGTTAATGATATTTAATAAAAGCCCCTGTGGTCTGAACCTCCCAGTTAAAAAATGTCAAATCTTTCAATTCAGCATGAAAAGCCAAAAAAATATCAGCCAAGTCATTTTGAGTTTCAGCAGCTTGTTACTGAAACGTTTGAACATTTTTAGATTACAGTTCAAGTAGCTCGTATCTTTTTTTTTTGTTTAACTTTCAGTCACTGTGATGGTTCATGTTTTTTTTAAAAGGGTTTTTATGCCTTTATTTTAGAAACAGGGCAGATGATAAGATCAGAAATCAGCGAGAGAGAGAGATTGGGGAATGACGTGTGGAAAAGGAGCCACAGGTTGGATTTGAACCGAGGCTGGAGGTCTACAGCTTCTGCACATGGGGTAACCACTGTGCTATCGGCCCCCCCATGGTTCATGTTTTTAAAAAAAAGATCCTCGCTCTCCTTACAGCACAACAATTACAATCCAAAATGGAGCAAATGCAACACAATCAATTGAAACACATCTGAAGAAGAACTCTTAAAATACAACACTGTAAAAAAGAAAAAGTCTCTATCATTAACAACACTTTGTCATCACACATTGACCTTAACAAGACCCTGACAACAGTTAACATTACAATATGTATCATAAAGTATCAGAGCAGTGTTTTCTGTTTCATTTAGATTGTGCTGTATTCACTTTATGTCACAAGAATGAAACACTGTTTTCCAGGAGAGCCCAAAATGAAAAGTCAGGCAACTAAAAACCACAAATATTTAAGATTGTACCACACAGGAGTAGAAGTGATTTTCGTCTATTCAACACACTCGGGGAACAATGCCCTCATGATAAACTTTAGCTATCCAGAGGAACATCTGCTGATGTTGCTGAGAGTCATAAACAGTCACTTTATGAGGACAGAGAGCGTTACGGGGTGCAGAGCAAGCTAGAAAAAGAAAAGTGACACCATCCAGGGATTAGTTAAAACAACGGGACAGAAGAGTGAAACGCTGCGTTGTTCTTCACAATTTAAAACACTTTTAGACTCTCTCTCTTTGGCCTCCAAATTTCACAGTTCTCCTACTTTTACTTTTTATTATGGCATGTCATTTTGACACATTTTGGCCACCACCAGGTATGGCTATTTAAAGTATATGTCTGTGAGATCAGGGCACTTCTCATGGTCTTTTTTTCTTCTTTTAGCCATAAACCTGATTGTTCCTGTTTTGCTGCAAAGTTTTAAGAAAATGCATGTGTGTGAATATCAGAGAAAACATCCTGATGTGGGACAGTATCAGAGTCTGTTTGCATGCACAATCAACAGCATGTAATGTATGCATGTGTGTGTGTGTGTGTGTGTGTGGTAAAGGAGGTTAATGTGGTCTTGTTAGCCCTCAGCGGGGGGTCGTCTTGGTCTATAGGGAGGGGGGGAGCTGTTTGTCTTAATGCTGCTGCCAATGTTTCACTCAGAGCATGCTGGGCCGGCGATTACTGGGACGCACCACTGAGCCCAACAAACAGCACCGTGTGTGTGTGTGTGTGTGTGTGTGTGTGTGTGTGTGTGTGTGTGTGTAAACATTTCAGAGCTCAGCCTAAAGGAAATAAACTAACATGGGCAGATGCAGCATTGTGATAGCACTAATTAAAGTCATTCACACGTCTTATTGGATTCCAAACGGAGCTGAGACGGTTCGGCAGACGGGCGGTGTGTTTCTAATGAAAAAGGTTTTATCAGGACTAATTGGCCTTAAACTTTTATGTTTGCTAAAGGATGCTTGTTTTCGCTCAGTTTGGGGTCCCAGTCGGGTGGGGTGAACTGTGAAAAGATTAGTTGGACGGTGTTGGAGCGCTTGGCCTTAACAAAAAGAGGATAGTTCTCTATAACGTCTTCACACTTACTGTATTCTCATGGCTTTGTGTTTCCACTGTCGGCCTTAGCAAACGGCAAAACTGTTTCAATTCATCACATCACTAGTCACCTGTTGCTTGTCTTGGCTTCTGTACATAAAATATAACAGATAGTTATAGATGAAAAAAGTGAGTTTTAGCTATTTCACTTTTCCAAGAAGGCTACATTTTTGTGAAAAATTGGGTGAAATGATTCTTAAAAAAAATGTGGAAAGAAGCGTTACCTCAAGAAAGTGTGGGTTTGAAGAGTTAGTTGGATAAAAGCAGTCATAGAAAAAACTCCAACGCACTCTTTTAAACTACTTAAATACCTTTATTTCCACGGCATGGTCGTGTGGACTGTTAATAAACACACTTCAACGTACTGCAGCATCAAGCCTTCTTCTTTTTCACTTCCTGATGAAGGCTTGATGCCGAAACGTGTTGAAGTGTTTTTTTTTTTTTTTCTTTTTCTTTAAAAAAAAGGTCCACACGCTCAACATGCCTTGGAGTTTTCCTGTTTTTTTTTTCCTATGACAACACTCAGCTTGTATGAGATTTGTAGGGACTAATTTACACAAAATATCTCTAATGCTCTGTTCATTCCTCTTCGGCAGCCCTGAAGGTCAAATACAAAAACCTTTAACTGAACGCAAACATATCGATAAATGTAAAAAAATGTTTTCGGTTTCACAAAATGTTTTTGCATTTAATTAAATGTTCCTGCGTTTAATTCACAATATTTTAGCATTTTATAAATATTTTTGCAATTTGTGAAAAGTTTTTTGCATTGAGTGAAAGTTTTTTTGTAGTTGACTGTCAGTTCCACCGTACTCCTCTTCTCTTTTAGCTCTTTTTAGTCCTTTGAGCTTTTCATTTCTTTGAAAAGTTCGCTCTCTGTTGCTCACCTGTAAGATTGAATCTGCAGCCATTGAACTTCATATATGCTCCATCCAGACATATTGTAGAACTAGTCCTCATTGTAACCTCAAGCTGATGCCAGTCTGCTTTCTCAACCAGCAACATGTCAGTACTTTATGGCTGTAGTGTAGGAATAGACTGATGCTTAAATACTGTAAATGACCAAGACTCTAACACAGCATTAGACAGTAGTCATTTGAAGTGTTAATATTATTTGACAGCATCACAGAACAAATTCAGCAACAGTCCTTCTCATGGTGGAGGGAATCTCTATAAAGGCAGGTGACAAGGTGAAGTCTGCCAGTCACACAAACTCTGGACTTTCATCCAGAACACTAGAAACTGTTTCTTCCGCTCACCAATGTCACAAGCTTATATTAGAAAAGATAAACTCCTAAGGAGAAGCCAACAAAATACTTTAAATCCAACCCACAAAAACCCTTGAGACAAATAACGAACACCAATAAATTGTTCGTAAAACACCGTCCTTCCACAGAAGGAATAACACTTCTGCAGAGGACTGCCAGCTCCCTCCTGCTCTTTATACAGTACACCTCCCCTCTGACTGCAGAGTGGGCACAGGTGTGATAAATCAGATGTAAGGAGCAGCACCTGGAGGGAGGACAGGAGAGAGAGAGGGAGAACACACAAAACACAAATTTAACATATTATATAGGGATGTAGGTCATGTAAAATGTCTGCATTATGCACAAAGTCCAACGTAATGTTTGCACAAAACCTGCTGAACATACTTAATTTAACCCAAATTATAACACTTTTTCAAACAGGACCAAGTAGATTATCAAACACAAGTCATAATTTGAGCCCAAAATATTACTTCACTTAACCTGACTGCAACTATTGATTGCATGTTACAAAGGCTTGCACCATTTCCCATCTACAATTTGTCTGACTGTTTGTTTTCATGTTGCCTGAATGCAAGTCTAACACACAACACCCCACCACAATGTAAAGCACTTACAATAGCTCGTGTAAGATTGAACCTTTTTCACTCACATCAACAGGAAACAGCGGAGTGATCATGTCACCAAAGGCTACTTCTATGTAAGTCTACCATCTGGATCTATATTATGTTTGTCTTCAGGAGGTTGGGCTTCACTTTCACGTCTTTAGAAAACCAAAAAAAAAAAAAAAAAGTTCACCAGTAGCTGTAGAGTCTGTACCATAAAATAATGAACACGAAAAGTCATTGAGAGGAAGAAAAATACATTTATTATTCATTAATTCAACGAGGGGAAATTCAATGTGTACACTCTGTTATTGAACATGCTAAACCCACACAGGCTGAAATACACACACATGCACAAACAGGATCCTGTGGACGTGCATTAATAGAATGAGTTCAGAGTGAGGACTTGCCTATAGCGAGCGCTCCTCCTGAGCTGGTGGGGGTTTGGGGTCCTTGCTAAAGGGCGCCTCTGCAGTGCTCAGGACGTGAACTGGCACCTCTCCTGCTGCCAGACCAATATCCAGACTCAGTCCTACCAGAGATATGAACCGGCGACCCTCCGGTCCACAACCCACAAGTCTGACTGAACTACTGCCTGTCAGGAAAACGGGAAAGTGGGACCCAGGTGCGGACCCAGGGGTGTCTTAAAGTTATCCAAGAAGGATCACCACAAAAATTGCAAGTGATAGATGACCACACAGACAACACGAGACAACACGAGGAGAACGTCTCACTACTTCTGAAGGTGAGATAATGAGTCAGCACAGAACACTGAATTCCAGGAGTATAAATAAGCTTCCCACACCTGGCTTTAATCAAGGCCAATCAGCCACAAACATACCATGGAATTTCAAGTTTTGTGTAACTTCCTCCTAACACCAGTTTTTAAGTGCACTTACAACCGCGTCTCTAACTTTCATTCCAGCCATCGTGTTGTCAGAACAGGTGGAACATTTTTTTCCCATGTTGGAATGAGACTCCTCAGACATTCCCATGTACATGTAAAGGGGCTTTTTGGGGCTGTTCCAGATGCCTCACGCTGGGCCAGCCGTCTCCAGCCGAGCTGTGAAGCGCAGGTGAAAGTGGCGGGGGGAACAGGTGCCTCCTCCTCCCACCAGGAGAACAGAATGGCAGCCCGAGCATCAGTTACACCAATCGCTGTCTATCAGAGTGGAACCCGTATTGATTAACAAGGCTGATAGACTAGGCTGGCCCCAGCCACCAACTGTCGACTACGCCTCCTGCTTTCTGTGTGCAGCGGCGATAGTGGGTTTAGGGTTACACGCTGGCCCCCCTGCATACCGAATTTAAAGGAGTGGAAATGGAATTACTGCATCTGTTTAAAAGTCGATTTCTGCATTCTCCAGTCTGCCCTGCACTCGTCTATCTCGCCTCTCTCTTTACCCTCCCGACTCTCCCAGGGCTCTCAAAGTTCATGTTGCCAAAGAAAAAGAGAAAGGGGAGGAGGGGGTTCTCACAGAGTTACTGAGGCGTGCTGTGAAACTCTGAAATGTTTGTCTTTGTAACCTCCTCATGGGAAGTTTGGCCTTCTGGTACTCTTAATCCACCATCCATTCCAACAACATTAGGTGCTGAGTTTGAGTCGGGTGACATTGGGTCATATAACGCTGGCTTTTGCCATGTTTGACGCACGCAACCTAAAATATATTCTGTGCAGAACGCTGCCAGCCAATCATGTCAGTAAGGGAATGTTTGAGCCATTTCAAGATGCAAAGTGTTTTAAGTGAAACGGGTCAACAGCAACAAATAAAAACCTTTAGATAGAATAGAAAAACAAACAAAAAAGGTAAATTGAGGATGACTTTTCTACACCTTAGGGTGCATTCACACTTGGCCCAGTTGTCCCGATTGCCCCCCCTCCCCATTCCCCTGCTGGCCTGCACTCACCCTGCTCCAGGGCTAACCGGACCTGAGCACGGTTACCTCTTATACATAACATTGTAATACAACTCAGGGGGACTTTACATAATTATGAAGCGTGCTTAGTTTACAAGACAGGCGGATACCAAAATAAAAAATAGAAGGGACACGCTGTCATGTCCGTTTCTGCAAGAATGACGGCTACTTTACTGTCTTATTTTGAGTCATGATCAGAGCACTCACACTAGTGAAACAAACTGGACTTAGGCTCGGTACAGATTGCCTAGTGTGAGAGCGTCCTTTTTACTTCCATACAATCACAAAACTACTGATTCAGAGAAGAGGATTTTTATTGGGCAGATGAAGTGAGTGAGTGAGAGAAAATAGTGGCATTGTTGGAGTCTCACACTAAATGAAGTCATGAACTAAACATCGGTATCGGACTTGAGAATCTGCTAAATTGTTATCTCAAACAACTGTATCGGCATCGGCCCTGATTTACCCAATCGGTGCATCTCTGAAGACATGTTGTAGTTAGGAGGCGCTTTTTGACGAAACCCTTCAGTGGTTATTTGGAGTATCAGTTGTTCTTTTCACAAGTCATGTGTTTTCTGCTCGTTCAATGATGTGAGGCTTTGGGTCCAGCTTGTTGTTACTACCATCCTCAAATCCTTCCATTATAGCCGACTTGATGGAGACGTTTACCATCAAGCCCACTGTGCCACTTTCAGACCAGACACAAGCCAAAGAAAGGAATGATTGCCTCAAGAGACTTTTAAATGTGTTATTTTAAACCGGCTAAAAGTATTACCCTTCCAGTTTGCATAAGAACAAATGTGACTGCTTTATTTTGATAAAATCACTTTCTCTCTCTAAAAACAAAACAAAGCGACCCATTATTTCCCAGCACCTCATCCCGCAATCACCAATAACCAATCTGACCCAGTTCCATTGAACTCCACAACTCCTCCTGAATATCTTTTTAAAGCCGGCAATTAAATAAATAAATGTGTCGCCTTGCTCCCGAGGGGTAACTGAGTTGATTTAGAACTTCATGAAGAGGCCTGAGTGTAATGAGATCTGATGTATGGCTTCAAGATAAGACGTGGAGGCCCCCCTGACTTCTGAAGCTGTTTACTTTCCTTAAGTTTGGACGCAGTCTTTCAGACGCCACCCTCTGATCTCGGAGGGAACGTTGCTGTCACGGCGTTCTCACTGGTCGGATAAATAATCAGCGTATAAATAACTATATGAAGGGAAAAATAAAAAATCCATGCATCCATTTTGGGGAAAAATATGTTCATAACTTAGATGATCCTGATTTTGGAAATGTCATTTAGTGCGATGATAAGTCAGCTTGAAACAACACAGAGAAGTGAGAACTGTGTTTTTTTTTCATTGGAAACATGATTGGCTTGTTTTTCTAACGGCTTATATTTGAATGAAACTTGATTTTCTAGAAAGCCGTGGTGGTTTTAATGTGTTTCTAAGTGACTCATTATGGAGTGGAAGTCTTTAATTTCCTGGCGATGACCAGGGCAAATTTGAGTTCCTGGTCGTGTGTGTCCACTTTGATGGATGGAGGATTCCTCCCTTCCTTCCTTCCACAGGTTAGATTCCTCTGCAGTTAACTGTGTGTTTACTCAAAGAGCGACTACTAATCAGCCTGAGGTAGGATGTGAGGCTTAGAGCAGTCACCCCTGAAAGCACACCCACACACACACACACACACACACACACACACACACACACACACACACACACACACACACCCCTGACGGCGTCCTTCTGTTGACAGAGTGTGTGTATTGTATTGGCTCACCTTCCTTCCGCTCATTAACCAGAGCAAACAGTGACACTAAAACCCTCCCATCCAATCAGTCTACTGCTGGGCTGGATCATGACAGGTCTGTTAACCAACTGCCTGAAACCCACACCCCCACACAGTCTCACACACATCATAGGCCTTAAGATAAGAACTTCAGAGGTGTAAAATATGGAATAGGCATAAATGTGCACAACACATCAAAGAAGTCAATCGCACCGCCAGCCCATAATTCTGTTGGTACATTTTATAACCAGTGTCGTTTTCTTAGAAAACAAAACTTTGATAACGGCAGATCCTGTGCTTTATTACTTTCCTTTTTCTTTTTTTTTCTTCTTGAGTTGAGGTCCACTCACCTCAGCGTTTGATTGTGATGGTCAAAGAGTTTTTGTATCTAAAAATGTGAAGTTAGCTGAAGTGTTGAGTTTATTGTGTGTTAGGAATCATTTCAGCAGCACAGAATTCAAACTATTGAACATTTGTCTGGCTTTTGAAATAAAATAAACTTTGCGTGCCGTGGTTGGTCAGCGCCGCTCACTAAGGGCGCGGTCACACTGGCAATCTGTACTGTGCCGTACTCGAGCACGATTGGCCGCCTCGCTGCGCCATTCCCCCCGCTGGTCGTCACAATGGAGAACACAGAGAACATGACTATGATTTTACTTACTTTTTGGTTTGTGTTAAGTCGATTTGGCCCTCTAACACTCCCGAGTTGATCGATTATGCAAGGCGGCGATTTTCAAGTAACCGTTCTGAACGCTTAAGACGATTTTTGCGGAGGCAGCAGGAAACGAGGGAGGCCTTCAAAGCGTTACTTGCAGACTACGATTCTCGTTCAACAAAAAGATCAAAACCAGACCAGTTGTAAACACAAAGAAATCTCTAATGAATCAAAGAGGCACTGTTTCGCTCCCACTCTAATCAACGCTCGTAGTTTCGCAGAACGCGCTCCGGTCTGTCTCTTCAGTTTTTATTTAAAGGTCTGTTCAAAGTCCATTTGAATAGGACAGGAATTAAATGGAGGGATCTCTCGCTCATCCCTTTGAAGTGTTTGAAGTCCAACAGGTCAAGACAATCTGAGCGGTTTGGAACAAATACTTATTCATCCAGACGTATTTTGATAAAAGGATGAAGGCAAACAATAAGACCATAACCCAAACTGTATGTGCTAAACATTTATTACAGTTAACAGAACGACATCCAGGATTAACTTTGACCTTTGGTACCTGCCATAGTTGTACATTTTCAAGCACACATTCTGTCTGTTCTGTGAAGAAATAAACTTAACCTTGCAGAAGAAAATGTAGTCTCTTTGCGTTCACGCGTGTAGCTTCTGTTTTGGAGTTGTGCAAGTGTGAAATCACTGCAGTAGAGATGTTTAACATTCAACAATCAGCTTGCAAAATCCATTGACAACTTCTGGTTTAAAACAGAAATAAGCTGACCATGTTAGGACCCAGGGCCTCTCAAAATGCTCTTTCCTCATGAGGTGAACCAACTCCAAGTTCCGGCCGTTTGTCTTTGCTTATATCCTACACCCTCCATACTCCCTCTATACTTTAGTTTAAATTTGGAGGGTAACATGCCCTGGACTCAGGGTGTTACTGCAAACCCCTTCTAAATCGTCGCTTGTTCTCCCAGCGTCATTAAGACCCTGTGCAGCGACAGGAGGCCTGCTCTTAAATTGCCACCGCTGGAAACAGCAGCAGCAGGTTTATAATTACACTCTTTCTTTGGCTGGCCATGACGTCTTCTCCGCGGTAAACAGGAACATTCAGCCGCCTCTGGTCCAGCACAGACCTGAGGATTCATTAAGAGCTGCGACGACAGGGCTCGCAGCGCCGCTACCTCCGAGCCGTCGGCCCTGTTTTACGAGTGGACTCTGAGGGAGCTTGTCATGGAGGCTGTTCAGCGGGTAGAAACGGTGACGAGGTGGGAAATGTAGCCATGTTGAAAGCCATTAGTGTTCCATTAGAGATCTGACATGCGACACCTTTCTAAATAAGGCCGTTGAGCTAAGCGTCATTATAAACAAATCAAATGAACTTTTGTCGATTCAGCAGAAAGTTGTATGCTGAAAAAAGCTAATAAAGCTCCTTTTGAGCTCGCAACAAACTCCATTTACTATTTGTGGTAAATATAAACACCTCAAAAATAATAGAACTGTCTTCTCATTTTTAAAGTTATGATTTGAAAAAACCAAACGATTTCTTTAATATCCAATCAATTTGACCATCTTTGGAGAACATGACTTTGATTTTTTAGGGAGTCATTTGATTAGAAATGGTAAATGGACTTGAGCTTGTGTAGCGCTTCTAGTCTTCTAACTACTCAAAGTGTTTTCACACCGCAGGTCACACCTACACATTCACACACTGATGGTAGAGGCTGCTTTCTAAAGTGTCCATCAATATTAACTAATCTCATTCATACACATTCATATGCTGGGAGCAATTTGGGGTTAAGTGTCTTGCCAAAGGACACAATGGACATGTGGCTGCAGGAACTGGGGATCAAACCCCTGACCTTACTGTTAACAGCGGACCGACTTTACCAACTGAGACACAGTCGCCCACATTGGAGACCCAACCATTGTAAATCACAGTGATGTGCAAAAAGGTACAGATTCCAGCCGTATTTGCAAGTTATATATCATACAGTAACAGAAACTGAATCAGCTACTCTTTGTACATTGGACTTGTTGGTAAATTCTGTTGTAGTAGTAATTATTTGTGTATAATCTGTGATTTAAAAAACAGTAAAAACATCTTAAAACAGTACAAACATTCAAAATTAAAGACTACTAATTTTACTTTTAAATATAAAATAATGGATTTCAATCATGCAATTAAAAAATGTCATCAGTCGTGATTAACTATTGAAATGTAGCCATTAATCATGATTAAACATTTTGATAGTTTGACAGCCCTAATTTCCACTAATATTTTTGAAACAACTGTTGCTTTGAGACTGAAAATAAATGTAGTGCTTTAACACAACTTGGAATCAGAGCTGTGCCACATTTGACCTTAAATGAACACGATCTCTTGAAAACATCCGCCATCCAACCCTTGAGCAAACAGAGCCTCAAACATTTGTGAAGATTCACTTCCCTGATGTACTGAAGCTGTGAGAGTAAATGTTTGAAAAAGACACAAGTAGCTTAGCATGTCTGTATACCTGGGTCTTGTCCTCTCTTACTCAGGGAATTGGGGATTTGGCAGGTTTCCTTCAACTTAGTGGAGTTGGCCTTGTCTTACTCTGTTTTTTTTTCCTCCTCTTTTCTTTATACCAGTGGTAAACCTGTTGGCCCCTCTTGACTGCTGTCCTTCCACCTCAGAGTGCTTTGGAGCAGTGAAGCTGGAAAAGCCATTTAGGATGGATATCAGATGATGTGTAATTTGGGCTTAAAATAACATGCACGCAGCGTGTGAGTCTGACGGCTCGGCCTGTTTTCCTGCAGAGTTTAAGTGGCCTCCTTTTACTCATTTGGTAAAAATCCGACTAACGTACACATTAGTACAGACAGATTAATAAACAGTCACACACTCAGAGAGACATCCCACACACATCTGCACTGAGGGTAAACAGTCACCCATGCACTGCTTCCTCTCTCTCTCTCACACACCAAGTACTCCCTGCTAATATTTACCCGTGTTTGCACCTTCAGTAAAGGCCTCCGCTGCATTTATTCAGACTCAGTGTGTGTTCACAAACGCTTGATAATGCACCAAATGTGACAATTTGAATACAGATAGTAGCATAGCAACATAGCCTTGGTATCTACAAGGGTAAACATTTACGCAGCATGTATATTGGTGTCATGAGGTTTATTACTTATTTAAGGGAAAACTAAACTTATAACTTTTTATCTAAGTATAGGCCCACATGCCATTTTGTTTGTGGTTGTGTCTGTATCATGAGGTGTCTGTCAGGGTATAGCCTAAAACATTTAATGTCACAGCAGTCTGTTCAACACAAAATATCAAATTGCTGGGAACATGGAAAATATTTTTCATATTAGTCACATTAGTCAGCAGATTTTTAAATGTATGTATTTCTATTGGAAGTATATTTTATATCTACACACAACTGATTTAGTCACCAAAGCTAGCCTGTTAAGTAGGAGACTATCATGATTTATGCTGAAGTAACATCATGGGAGCTTAAGTTAAGTTCTTAAATGTCTACGTCAATAAATAAGCACAGTCTGTATATTTTGTAAGAAATTTCATCTTTATTAAGGGATTTTCCTTGAATAAGTAAAGTCTTCAACTAACCAAGCTTGACTTTTGCTTTAACATTGGACCCAACCAGAACTTTTCCAGGTTTGAGGAAAAACAGCTTTCTGGCAGAAAGGCCTGAAGGCTGCCGGGCCTTGAAAATATGTTATGCATACTGACATAAGTCCGAAACAACTCGCCTACATCCTCTCATCCTCAAACAGAATGCTGCAATCTGCATACTAACCTGACGTTTTGAATGCTGTGTGCACCATATTTACACTCACCTGTATTTCTGGTCTAAGCGATGTTAAATAAACTGGCATCAAGCTAGCTTGACTGACAGGCTGTTTATGGATTTTTTTTCTAATTTATTTTTAGGCTGTTTATGACTTTATTGGAGGGTTAGGGTCATGCATAAAGGGAGCCACAGGTCAGATTTGAACCTGGGCAGCACTCTTCAGGAACTACAGGCTCTGTACATGGGGCGCTCGAACTATCCATTCAGCCACCGGCGCCCCTTGTAAATGGAATCTAAACATAAAAAACATACATTCATTACTTATAGTATACAGCTATGTAGGTGTTTGAATAATATTTTACTGAATACAAAATTATTTTGGCTGGCTGGTGAGCTCCATCATTAGATAGACTGAAGAGATGCAATGCATTGTGGGGCAGTTGAGTGTGACTTTAAATTCTGGCCAATCTAGTAAACATCCAGGGACTTTTCGCTTACACAAATTTGCATACCATGAAGACAGAACGTACTACTAAATTTGAAACTAGTATGATAGTATGCAGTTCCAAACACAGCCTTTGTTTTAAACAGTGTGGTTTGAAAGTTCAATGCGACACATGAAAAAAGGGAAATGTTTGTTCATGTACATGGTTCTATGAATTATGTTTTTTTTTTTAGCTCATTTCACTAATTGCTGTGAGTTTTGGCTGTTTTAGTTTTTGAAGATTTGTCCCATTTCACATGTAAAGTACGGTGAAAGTGGAGGGTTTTCAGCTGCTCTCTGAAGACAGAGTACATACATGTATTTGTATACCTGGAGGATCGACACATTCCACACGAGGGTGATGAGCCGACCTCGACCCAGACGAGACCTGGCGAGCAGCCTCCGCCTGACCTTCCTAGCAGCCCACGCCCCATTGTCGACCCAAATCCTTCAGTTCCAAACACACGCAGACACACTCACACATCAACAGGCTCACAGTAAACTGAGAGCCCCCCCGCCCCCCCTCCCCCAAACAGACAGGAGTGAATTATTGGGGTGAACAGGGGTCTATGTGGGAGTAAGGGAGGAGGAGGAAAGAGGAAAAGGTGGGTGTGAAAACAGAGATGATATAATAGAGTATGCGTCTGTCAGTAAAAAGTGTATACATGAAGTAAAACTACTCACTACTCATAAATTACAACTTAGTCTCCAGAGTTTTGATTTGAATAATTATAAGCTACTCCATCTACTGTAACTACTACTTGTATTTATACCTGTAGAAAATGTGTGCTCAAACAGGCCGTTTGGATATTTTCCCTTTGTGACATCCCCCAGGTGGGTGACACTCCCACAGCTAGATGTTCTACCCTCTGAGTCTGCCTTCTCACCGTAAATAATCGTGCAAGAAGTGAGAAAGCCCCTCAAAGCCCTTCTATAAAGGGGCGTGGTCAAACACAGCTCATTTGCATTTAAGGGTACAGACACAGAAACAGCCTGTTCTGAGCAGGGCTGAAATAAAGGGGTTTATAGACATGATCAAATACAGGATCAGAGTGGATTTAGAACTAGAAACTTCACAGACACAAACACACATGTTTTGAGGAGCTCTGAGACTTATTTAAACTTGTTTAAAAGGTGTATAATATGTGACCTTTAAATATCGTGTTGGAACGTTAATTAAGACTTTTCACATGACTCGTAAATGTAGCACAACCAAAGCTCAAGAGTTTTGTGCTCACTGTGTATGTGTTAAAATTGGATGTATTATTGAAAATTGTCAATAAAGCTACCTTGAAAAACTCCCATGGATGAAATTTAAGTCATATATATATATAAGACTTTCAGTTGTCTCATTTGTACAGCTCAAATACAAAACCCCATCAAAAACACTCTCGCTCTCGCTAGCTATTTCCTGCCAACATTTCTCTCGTTCATATATTACATGGTAGCAGTAGGAAGACAAACCAAAGGGCATGCATGCTGTTGCCATGGAGCTTTTAGATGATGTCTGACAGTTTGGCACCAGCGTCATTAGGAGAAAAAAAAAGTCAAGCAACTGACTGGTAGCTCTTTACGACTAAAATTTCAGAAATGCCAGAAATTCCTCCCAACGGTTTGAAGCAGCTGATCGGGTAGGGATTGACCTTTGCGCCCTCCTGAACTCTACATGGTAAACAATACGCAAACAAGCTGAAATTTGGCCAATTTTCAAAATCAGCTGTGCAAATTAAAAAACAGATCAGAAGAGTGTTTGGCCTATATGGCTGTATACCTCTACTCACTTATCATCTCTGATCACAATGAAAAGTTCTCCATCGATTCTATTGTCAGAAATACTGCAATTGATACGATTAAATCTATACTCTTCTCAACTTAAATAACTTTTGCTTTGTAGCAGTACCAGAGTAACATACAAAGATAACAATATAATGCATTGACTGTACTTCTGTACTGCATCCGCCATGATCTGTATTTCATCTGGTGCTACTGGCTCATGGTTCACAAGTCTTATCACATGTAGTATAAGCATGTTTTTTTTGGCAACTCAGTTTTTCTCTTTTAAAGAGTGCTCCATACTCAATGGCATTCCTGAGGCCCCTGGAAGTGCAGCCCCCCTGTACAAACTCCAGGTATGTCACTGCGAGCGATGATAAAGCACGCAGCAGAGCGTAATTAACCTTATCTAACCTCAAATAAGTCCGACAACAGGTGCGTTTGGCGGGGGCAGTCGACAAGGATTGTAGCTGCAAGGGCCCTAATTTGCGAGATAGTGCTGTCAAAGGCTAACCAAGCAGAGGAGCGACGGCTGTGAATGTTCAGACGGCCATAAAAATGTCATTCTCTAAGGCTGACTAATGACATTTCGTCTGCAAATGAGGGCAGTCTTTTCTCTTCTCAAGCCTGCTTTTTTTTCTTTTACTGAAACAGTTGGATTATTTTGATTTGATTTAATATATAAAGCAGACATAGCTTAAGAAACTGCATTTTATTGCACAGCATGATTTGGATGGAGGATGCATTATATTTGATCCACTTCCTGTTGCATTTTTTAAACTTTTATTTTCTCTGACTTTTGTTCTGGTGTTTTATCGAATGTTAACTCAGTGAAAACATCATCAGGAACGATCTATTCCTGACTCTAGTCGACGAAGCTTGATGCACTGGTCTTCCTGTTTTTCTTCAAACTTTTTTTTCGTTGACATTCTTCCCCGCAGTGTGAAGAGCCCGAGCGCGGCCCCTGAACTCGGCTCCAAAGGTCGCAGACGTTGACACAGCGAGACGCTCCTTTCCTTCTCGTCACAGAAGCTACAAAATTTAGAGAAAAAAACATGAACGGCACAAAACATGATCGTCCAGGTCCAGACAACAACCCCTACTAATCTCTGCAGTCTGAAGGTAACTGTTTAGTTACCGTGGTAACACTGTGTGTTGTGGCACTCCTAAGTGAGAGCTAAACAAAGACCATAGGGGGTTTAAATCATTGTTTACATTGCAGGAACTAAATAAATACTGTTTTACACGGCCTGTTAAAATGATGTAGGGCGCAGGACTTTCTTAGCCCTTCACGGCTGACAGACGCTGTACAGCCATCTGGAAGGTAAACTGACCATCGCTCTGTATGTTTTAATGGTTAGTCATATAGCATAGCCACAAGAGATAAATCTTCTTTACTCACTGAGAGCCAGTTTTAGACTCCTGTCTCTGAAAACACAATTGCAGACTTACAGTCTAGCATCCCCGTGTCTCTCAGCATCTGCAGCTTTGCCAGAAATGCTGTGGGCTGTGATTCTCAGGGGTGTCGTAGAAAATAAACACATAGATACTGTATGTCTCAGGAGGTTTGACTTCTGCAGGCAAATGTTTAAAAAAAAACTGTTTTCTACTTTTTTTTTTACCCGCTCAATGAATGACAGTACAGAAGCTTGGAAAGACAGGTCTGTTTTTTTTTTTTGTGTGTGTGATACATTATAAATATTTGTATTTGTGAACTATGAGTCATTGTGCTTTAAGACTCTACAGACAGGGTAAGCCTGGGAATAAAAGTTGGACCAGTCCCACCCCCTTCATACTGACCTCCACTGTTTTACTTTTTCAGTCATGTATAATATACTTTATTTAATCTGTATTGTTCCACTTTGTTCACAATGTCTTGATTTCATTTGATTATTTTCTGCTTGACCTCTGATGTTACATAGACTGATCTATGTAAAGGGTTTGGGGGGGATCTGAAGACCTGGGTGACACTGTGTTCTTTCCAGATGTCAGTCTACACGCGTGTGGTCTGAACAATTAAGACAAGACAAGTGGAGACCCTTGAGATTGTTAAGTGACCATGAATATCTTCCTTAAAATTCCTACTTATGTCGAATAAGGGAGATTTTTTCTTTGCGTCTGGCAGCGCGCATTTTCAATACTAAACCAAAGCAGTTCAGGGTTTTCATCAATAAGCGTCCTTTAGTGACAAAGACAGCGCTCCCATTTGGAAAGACTTCAACTTTCAGAAAATGCTGATACGCTCGTCAATGTAACTTTTTACTCACCGACCAATTAAATCCAAGAAGGGGCGGGCTCTGAAACTGGAGTTGTGGGCGATACCAAAACAAAACAAATGCTGTTATTGGACACAGGCCTTTAAGCTGTTAGATTTAGGCAAATAGTGGACACATGAGTACAGATAAAACTCCAGTGCTCTGATTTAAAGACCTCTTGTGACAAAACAAAAAATAGAAAAGAAAAAAAATCGAACAAAACTACATTTAAAAAATGGTAAAAAAAAAGAAAAGAAAAGGCACACACTTGTTCTACAGTACAACTTTGTGTTTCTGAGGAAATACTCTGATGTGAGGTAAAGGGCTTGATTTCCTGATTTCTGAGGGTTAGATGAGAAAGCTAATACCACTCTCATGTCTGAACATTTGGCAAAATAGCAAAGAGACTGGAAACATGTCAGAAAATCCTCCTATTTAAGAAGTGTTCGAGCTCATGTATGACGAGCATGTTGAAGTTTTACATGGGTTATGTTTTGGAGTATTTCTTGGCTGGCAGTGACGTGCTTCCTTGATCACTATTGTCTTCATCTTTCAGCTTCATGAAGCTATACTGTTTAAAAAAAAAAGCTGCATTAAAAGACAAATGTGATGTAGAAAAAAACCTCTGAAAACCAAGTCAAGTCATTTTAATTCAACCAGGAGAAGTTTGTGTAGGTAGGAGGTTTTTCAGATTTTCTATTAAATTTGGTTGAGACGTCAATCTGTTAGCACAGAGCGATGTGGTCATAGCCTGTACACACATATGGAGTCCTATAAGTTACTGTAGGATTGCAGAGCAGACTTTTCATTGTCTTTTTTCAGTAATCCTGCCGGCTAGCTGCTGTGGCTCTGGCGTGGAGCTCGGAGCGCGGCGTTGGGTTTCGCCGGCGGGTCTTTTGACCGGGCTCACAGGGGATGAGTGGAGATCCTGAGCGCTGCAGAGGCACTTATGAAGGACGCACATTGTTGCCAGCCCTGGGGAGAAAACTGAGCAGTCTGGCAACACAGGCGGAATTTCCTACTGCGATGTTATCTCACACAAGACATTTAGCTTCGGCCAAATGAAGGAGGGGGGAGAGAAAGAGGTAAGAGAGAGAGAGAGAGAGAGGAGGGGGGAGAAAAGAGGGGGATGGACAGAGGGACAGGAGAAGGTGAAGAGGAGGGAGAAAGGTGAACAAAGTGGAGGAGACACATGAGGGGAGGAGGGTGATGCATCAGGGTAAACTGATGTAGATTATCAGAGGATCACTTTTTCATTGGATTCATTTAAAAAATGGGCTGTCAAACATTTATTTTAAATTACGATAAGTTGCTGAATTTGAATTGTAAAGTGATTTCTTTTATTGTATGTTTGAAATTCAGTTAATTTACTTTGCAACAGTTTTTGTAATGCTGTTATTTATTTTGTCTTAAAGGCAGGGTTGGTCATTTTCCTCCAGATCCACTTTTTAAGATGTTGGTTGAAATTGTCTTTAGGTCCTGACAGAAATTAATAACTCATGTTCTCTGTAAAAGGAACGAAGAAAATCCGTCATCTGTATCAGTTGTAAGAATGTGAAAACTTCGACCAATGTCTGCCACGAGGTACCAATCTGATGAACCAATCAGACGCCTCCCTGCTCATTCTCTACCTCCTTGTGTGCACTAGCCCACACTCAAAGCTCGTCACCGATGACGGAGTTTATCCTGTGAGTTTATTTACCGCTGAATGAGACATGAGACGACGTCGTTTCTCACTTCTGGATGTAAGTGAGGGGGCGTGGCTTATTAGGGAGCACAGAGGGGAGGGGGCGGGTGCAGACGTATCACTGAGGGAATGCCACTTTCAAAATCATGCAAGTTTTTCAAAAAATGACCGCCCCTGCCTTTAATTTATATGGAGATCAATTATTATATTTTGCAGCGTAGAACTACTGAACTTCACCTTTTGCAAGGATTGCACAGATTTTGTAATTTAATTTTCTCCAGAGCCCGTCGCTGTGGCACTGAGCTCCAAACAAAAATACACCTTCTTTTATTTGGCACTAGAAATGTTTAGCACCCTACATATGGCATATTTATTGATATAATCTGAAACCAATCGATGTTATTCTTGTATTACACGTGCATGTGTGTGTAAAAAATAAATCTAAAATCGGGCACACAGGGAGCTCTGAAGCCCAGTGTGGCACTCAAAGCGTTTGTCAAAGAGGTTAATGGCAGAACCTTTGAACCTGTATTAGTACTTTATTCTTCTGACCTTTGTACTGATACCACCGAGCGACTCTATTGGTTCAAAGCCGTTTGAATCTTGTGCACTGAAAAAGAAAACTTTCAGTTTCCTGCAACATGTTAACTACACGTCTGCTGCATTTGTCTTTTTTTGTTCCAGTTCAAAACCTTTTTTTCTGCAAAGACTAAACCTGCACGTTCGTATATCAGCCACACACATGAGGTGTTAAAATAACATTCACTGACTTTTGCCTTCTGCAATGTGGTTTGAATTGTCGGCGCTGAAGTGTTAAACATTTCACTGAACTTTGCAGTGAGGCAACACCACGTGTCTGGAGGTGTAAACCCCGACAGCACAGGCACATTTATGAGTTTGTATTTGTTTTATGTACTTTTGAGAGACTCATGGAGAGAGTGTGACGAGGTGGGTTTTTTATTAAAATCAACATTGTTATAACTTAGTTTTAATACAAACAGATTTCTTGGGGCCGTCACACTTCATAGTCTGTGTTTCCTCTTGCAGCTAATATGAGTTTAACCCTGACACATTTTGCATCGAGGACACACATTAAAAAATCACGCCGTAAAAAGAATTGGGGAAAAACAGCTTAATAAAAATTCCACACCATCGGAATAATCAATCAATCTTATCTCTGTGGTTGAGCGGCCTGCCGGGGAAAAAGTTGACAGGATCGTATAATGAATTGTCTGGATTGCAGGAAACGCTGGTCAATCGTTTACTTGTTGTGCAGACGCTTTAAATGAAGCCAACGGCTGATCTGCAGACTGGGATTTAAAGATTTAAAATGTTGGGTAATGATTACCTAAAGGGTAATCTCTCCTTCACTTGTTCACATGCACCACAACTTTTTTCTCTTTATCAGGTGATTGTTTTTGAAAAGATCCCCAATATTCAGTTGTCAATATTAAATGTAGAGTTCAAGTCTGGAGCGTGAAAAAAATGTCTTTGTAGTTTTGTTTCGTTCTTTGATTTTGATTTTTTGTAACAAAGAGGAAGATTCAGGCCACATCTGGGATTTTTTTTTGTTTTTATTCAATTAAAATATGAATTTGTCTTCTTATTTAACTTGTATATAATTCAATATAAAATAAAAATATATAATTCTGATTCAAGATATTTACTCTTTGAACTTTTTCATAATATCATATGATTAATTTAAAGGAGCAGTATGTAACTCTGCCCCCTAGTGTTTAAAATGGGTACTGCAGTCCAAATTCTAAACATTGTAGAGAGCTGTCTCTCCTCGTCTCCTCCTCTCCATTTTTCAAAACGCATCTCCAATATTGATCCTAGTTTGAGCACGTTTCTGCTCGTGGAGCTTATTAGAAACATGCAGAGGCTTTTTAGGTCGGGTACAATCACTTCTATCTGAACCACTTCTCTCGCCCGCTTCCATCGCTGCAAACACCTGTTGACCTGATAACTGCTCTCATATCTGACAAACCGAGGGGTGTCCAAAACGGCCGTGTTGGGGGTCGCCTTAAAACCTCCTACCTTCTCTGGTCCAAACAAATCCAGAGCATTCAGGAGCAGAATCTAAAGTTAGAAGGAGGACATACTGGCTGCTGCATTGTTGTCAGAGAAGCCAGCACTTCAACATAACATGTTTCCTTAATGTCTGATCATAGAGTAAGGTCACTTTATCATTTCAGTCAGTAGATATCTTAGAGTAAGTTTGAACATTTTTTATTAGGGGTTTAGATTTTTTGATGTCTTTCACTTGTTTTACTGAGAACAGAGTCAGTTCTGAGTTGAATCTCAGAGTCCACAGTTTAAACTCAAGTACAAATGTTCACTTGTCCCTGTTCCTCTTCTGTTTAAATACAATAAACTGTTTAAATACAACAAAGTGTCAGGAATTATTTCTTTTTTTTACTAGGTCTTTATGGTGCTGCTGTTTATAGGAGACAGTTGAAGCCACAGCGACAAGAGAGTGACATGTGACAGGAACATTTCCTCGGTTTAAAGGACATCACTCTCAGTCAAGGTGGAGATTGATCCTCAGACTGGCTCCGGGCCTTTTTCGCTGCTGTCACATCAAAACGTTCAGAACCTCACAAAGCTGAGCGAGGAGGAATCATAACCCTCACACTTTCTTTTTTTTGTTTAATTGATAACTTAAGATTTTTGTTGTCACAGTAATCAAAACTCATCATGTGAATAAAGTTATCCATGAAACAAGTCACATGATATTTAAAATAATTTAACTGGCATCACCTGAGAGGTTCCTTGCCAAATGAACTCCAGTGGTCGTGTTCTTCTGGATAATAATTACAAACCTGTAATCAATGATCTCAGCAGACTGTGTTAATGTTTTCCTTCTGTTTACTACACCAGTGGACTGTAACTGTAGTCGCTATGAAGAGAAGACAGAAAGAGATAACTGTAGCACCCTGAAGTAGTAATAATTTTTATCATTTGCATACACAGAAATATCACGTTTGTTACTTTGCTCTATAGTGTTATGCATGAATACATAATGTATGTGGTAAGATTTCTGTAAGAAATACTACACAATCTGTATGTTTTAGGGATATAACAGTAAGGAGATGGGGGGTTATAGGTCATTGCATATCGAAGCAGCAGGGTTCTTAGGGTAAGTGCATATCAACTATAATTGCATGACTTCCCGGGTCACGGAGAATAGCATCAGTCAAAATCTCTTTGATTTTCACCATGAGAAATAAATAGTTAGAATGACAGCACAGAAAATACCCAGAGGAAGAAACACCACCTACAGAAAGTCACACTTCAATAAGAGAAAATCTGAAAAACAAACAAACAACACATGACACTTTAGCACCCCACACTGCTTGACTGACAGGTAGTCTGAGAGAGTACTTAGTCACAAAGATGGAGGAATAACTCATTAGAAGAATACGTAGGATTCTAAACTTCCTCAGGAGTACAAATATGATGTTGATTAACACATCTCCACTTAGTATTTTTTCAGAAAAGGTGTTGAAAAGTTGATTAAAGCTGTCTGACAGGGGCGTGTCCAGAGAAGTGGCCAGGGGTGCCCCCCCTCCCCCCTTGAAATTTGATTGGCCGACCTATCTGCCATTTTACAATCCCAGACAATGATTCAATTATTTCCTGCGTCAGTGGCAGCCTTAATGTTAGAATCAGCTTTAAAGTGCTTGTTGCTTTCTTTGCATTTCAATGTAGCACCCTTATTTTGTTATTACTTCTAATTGTAGAAAAATACTTGGGACTTCTGTTTTGTAATCTGTTTGTCTTAATGGATGTCGATCTTGCTGGCTGCAATCAAATCTACAGACAGGCACAAATAAAATCACCTGACCTGACATCAGGTTCATGAGTATAAAGTGTGCGAACTCCAGCGCTATGGCAAAAATACTTTTATGGGCAGTGTTATGAAGCACTGAAGCATTCCCTATAAATGTGTTCCTTTATCGAAAATGTATTTTTGCAAGTTAGACAGTGTACAGGAGTTTTTTTTGCAATTCTGAAGTACTTTAAATGGAAACTTTGGACATGCATGTTCTCAAAGAATTTAGCTAAGAAACTTTATACTCTGTTGTTACTTAAAAAACAAACATTTTTAAAGGTTCATTTTTGTGCTTTTTGCCTTTATTTGATAGGACAGTGGATAAAGTATCGGGAGGGAGTGGGGAGTGACATGCGGGAAGGAAGCCACAGGTCAGACTTGAACCCGGGCCACCCACTTGGAGGACTATAGCCTCTCTGTACATGGGGCGTGACATAACCGCTAGGCCATCTGCGCCCTATTTTGGTACTTTTTTAAAGTAAAAAACATATACACAAGTATACAACATCCATCTGACATTTTCTTGTTAATGAAGAGGAGATAGAAAGGGTAATAATTCATTCACAAAGTCTGGACACTCCTCTGTCTGCCTGATATATGGAATACAATTAAGATGCATTAAGATCTTGATGTTCAAAGTTAAAATAATGACAAAATAATGCATGAAATCCTAAAGCAAAAATCAGGAAGATAATATTGTTTTCAGTGTTTGTTTAAATGTAATTTATTTCTCACCTTTAACTCGTGTTTGGTTGCAGTAAAGAAGTGTGACACATACAGTCAAATCTTACACTAAGTTAAAGGGAAAATTCTGCATTTACCACATTGTAGATACATCTGATTTGTTACTTTGAGACTTGCATTTGACATCTTTGAACGACACTGCGCTGCTCCTGGATTTCAGTGTGTGCATCAGAATGAGTGAAATCAGGGCACCGGAGAATGCATGTGGGATTATAGCAAGCTTTTTTTTCCTGGATAAATACAGGGGGAAGGTTGAAAAAGCAAAATCCAGGAAATATGCTTGGCTTTGAGAGACATCCACGTCTGACACATGACCTGTCAATCTAAGTCACAGTTGGACCTGATTAAGCTGATGAAACCAACAGAGAGCCACTTGAAACTATCAAAGACACATTCCACTTTGTACGTGTCAGACGCTGTTGTTCCAGCAGCAACAGGCTGACAGTTATATGAAGGCAGGGCGTTAAAGGCTGCTCCAAAAATAAACTATAAATCTCAACAGGTCTTTGATACACTCTATTTAAGAAAAAAAAAATCCAATGAGGTGAGACAAGTTCACTTGTTTCCAGTGCAAATGAACTTGAATCAGGTTTCATCATGTGGCGTCATCTTGACACCTGAGCCGTGATCTGCATATTTCCAGCAGATTAGCGTTCAAGATATACTCTCAGCCAGTCCAACTCCTTTTCTTGTTTGATTTAGTCAAGAAGCTTGTTTGAGGCAAACCAGAAACATCCAATAAAGAGCACGGACGATCGAGGAAAGTGCATTAAAAGAGTCGAACAACATTAAAACGATTCGAACCGATCGATGAGGGAGATCGTTTTTGAAACAGATGTTACTCGGCTTTCTTTGAAGCCAGCGGACTCCGTTTCAAATGTAACTATGCAGATTGAAAGGTTAGTATTTGTGATGTTACACAAATATTCAGTTTGGTCAAAACAAATCCGTAAAGGAAGAATGTGTAACATTTTAAGCATAAATAGATCAGAAATCAAATATTTCCTGTGTGAATGTCTCTCTGAGTCATGACTGTCTACAATGAGTGGGAAGTGTGAGTCCCGCTGGCTGTGTTGTTGTCAGAGCTGTGTTTACATCATGTTTACATGGGCGGGATGGCCTTGTGTATAAAAGCTGTTTTAGTCAAGAATAAGAGAAAAGAAGAAGAACATACTCACTGATTATTTGGATGTCATGTAAGCGTCTTTAGATCACGCTCACTCTGTGTCAATTTATGTGCAGTATGAAGCTGACTAACTAACATTAGCATGCTAACACAACAATGCAGGACACAGGTGATTGCAGCTCGAGCAATTTTGTCCGCCGCTCACGCTTGGGGGGAAATTTGTTGCCACAGCTTTGCACAGTAGGTACACAGGTATACATATATGATGACATGGCACATGAAGAAAACATAAAACACTAACAGGAAAATACACATTGGCAATGAAATAGGCCAGTAAGTGTGGAAGCTTATTTAGAGCTTCAATAGCTGAGGGAACAAAAGCTCTTTTTAAAGCGCGCCCTCTTCCAGGTCAGAGTCCTGTATCTCCGACCTGATGGCAGAAAAGAAAAGAGTGGGTGAGAGGGCGTCCTGGGCTATGGTGAGGTTTTGCAGGCCAGTGATTTCTGAAGCAATATTTGTGACATGGGTGAGTTTATCAGTAATGGAGGGATAATGTCGGAGTGGGTACACAGGGAGCACATCAGAGCTGTTAGGGGGTTTGGTTCCTCGTTTAAAGGTAGTGGTACCCTGGCACCTCTCCAGCTACCAGACCAACTTCCATACTTTGGTCTGCACCAGGACTTGACCTGGCGACCCTCTGAGCTACTGCCACCCCCTATTAAAGAACAACCAAGCTTTGCACCCTGATGCTTTTCGATTTGCCGTTTACATTAAGATCATGTTGTTTTTTTTCTGCACAGAGCATGCAATGTTAACCAGAAGACCGTTAACAAAGGCCTTTCTGACTCGTCTGACTAAGAAATCCATTTTTGTTCCCTTTAAAGACTTTCAGACTCTGCAGTGCATAAAACAGTGAAACTCTTTCATAATTACAACATGCTGTGACTAACCTTGATGTGTTTGTATTTAGTTGGATTGCTGCAACTTAAACATTAGCTTAGCTGGGCAGTTACTTGTACTTGCAGGTGCTTCACATTAACATGGCGTGCATTTTTAGCTCCCTGGTACTTTTGAGAGGCAAACAGTGAGCAAAGAGGTGAATTTGTTTGCTTCTAGAGACACAATATGATGATTTTGAACTGCTGCAGGCCTACTCTTCTGATGCCTCTTGTGACTCATAATTTAAGTGATCTATAGTCACTGACGCTTTAATCCCGCGGCAGCGTTCATTGTAAAGTGATAAATGGATACTTGTTGCCGTGTGCCTGAGTGGAGAGGCCCGGTCCTGGTCGACTTAGCCGTGTGACACGCGATAGGGTCCAAATCCAAAGTGGAATGGCTGCAGGCTTCAACCTGCGCTTAAGAGGGTCACCGCTGAACAAAGGGGGTTCAGTCAGGAGCTGAGGGGCTGCACACACTGAAAGGAACGTGGGGCCAAGGCGGTATGTGTGTGTATAAGAGAGGGAGAGAGAGAGAGAGAGAGAGAGAGAGAGAGAGAGAGAGAGAGAGAAAGAGAGAGAGAGAGAGAGAGGAGCAAAGAGAGGAGTAAGGATACAAGAGTGTTTCTACATTATTAAGTCGTTGAGCTACAATTTTAAAGCATGGTAAAGAAAAGTCAGCTCAGAGGAATCCATGAGAAATCTATCACACAAAGTTAGCTGCACACATGGCGAGATAAACTTCCCTAATATGTGTCTCCTGAACTGTCTGAAGAAATGTTGTAAACTAATGAATCTGAGAAGTAACAAAAGTGTTGAATTAAATCTATCACTATCATTTTTTTCTGACAACGTGTCCGTACATTACAAGGTAAAAAAAAATGTTTTTTGTGTGTGCCATTTCTGCAGACAGGCGTTTAAAACACATCTTTAACATAAACTGAATCTTTTATTTCAAAGTTCAAGGATCAGGAATTCAGCGTTCTGCTATGAATGCCGATGCAGGTTAAATGCGGCCTCTCGTGGACTCTCTGTGATGAGAAGTAATGAGACGTCATCACCTGAGAATCTTTCCTGAGAGGTACTCTTCTTTCTTCCTGAGGATGTTTGATGTGAAGCGGCAGCAGAAAGACTTTTGAGTTTGATTCGTTACAGCTATAATCTGTTCTTTATTTTTCCTACATTTCTCTGCTCGGATATGCAAAGTTAAATGTTGTCAGTGCATTCAAAATCTTCCCTTTTTTATTCATCATATTTGTATTAAAATCTTTCCTTTGTCTCGTTCAAATTCAGATATTTTCAAGTATAACTGCACACAAAACGATATTAACACAGCAAAGAAAGACAATGCACAGACAAATGAGTTTGTGCAAAGTTTAAAAAATAAGTGAAGACCATTTGAAAATGTTATGTAACCTGACATTGTAAAGTTTCAAGTCGCAAAGTAACAGAGGTAGGTTTATGAAAAGTACAGAAAAACACAACATGTGATGCAGCACAGTGCAGAGCTGAATCATGGAGTTAACCGGCTCTGACTGATGGAGGAAGAAGAATGCATATGTACAAGATGCAAGCTTAGACCCAATTATAGAGAAGGAAGGTTTACTTAATCATCACCTTTTAGACACCAGGCAATTCAAAGTAAGTCATATGTTGGTCCCTATATACAGTTTTTCCATCAGAAAAATAGAAAATAAATAAATAACAAAGGCATTTGATTTCAAGAAATGAAAAAAAAAGAAGAATAAACATTTGACTGAAAAGGTGTAGGCTGAAGCATTAAGTAATAATACCTCACCGTATTACAAATCTGATTATTTTAGGCACTACTTGTTTAAAAAAAAAAACAGAGGCATGAAAAACATTTCAGACAATGTCATAAGTTTGATATAATCAATACAAGAATGTGTGACCATGTAAAGTGCAAATACACTCTTTATACAGTCTATGGTACGCACAGGTGTAGAAATGAACACGTGTGCACACAAACATATATGAGTACATGTACACACAAACACACTATGAAACTGTTCTAAGAAAACGTTTCAAAGGTGAGGTACAAACAGGAGGTAAAACAATAAAAAAAAGTAAAAAAAAGGCTTAAATGAATGATGGTTATGGATGAAAAGAAAAATGAGAAAGTGTTTTTTTTTTTTTAATCCATTAAATAAAACAGAGCAAAGCAGGAAACTGTTATTTTTTAGTGATGTGTAATAACAGCTTCGATTTCTGAATTTCTCCCCCAAGTTTCACAATGTGAAACCATGTGCTACTGCAGCCTTTGTGTGTGTGCGTGCGAGTGTGTGTGTGTGTGTGAGTGCAGGTCAAACGTGCACTCACATTGTTTAAAGCTTGTTTAGCCAGGAGCAAGAAGTGCGACTGAGATGTTCACTGATTACATTCTTGCAGAAAGACAAAGATCGCGCCGGTTGAGTTTGAGAAAGGTTGAGCGCTGCAGTGCTTTCTGTCCCATTAAGTGCATCATAACCAAACCAAACCAGACATCTGAAAAAAAAGCCTTTTTCTTTTCATTATTTATTCTGTTTTGAGTGTGTGTGTGTGTCAGGTCACACACCTGCCATCTCTCATTGTCTTGTGCAGCACTCTGAAAGGCTGCAGCATTTCTCAAGAGGCCTGATTGACACGTCCTCTTTATTGGGTCGGTAATATCTGTTGTCATTTCTTGTCTTGCCAACATCTGACAGCGGCTCGCCTTTCGCAATAAACTCTCCCTTCTCCATGAGAACACTTCCAAATCCCCAGACATGACCTCTAGGAATAATATAGGCATTATTCTAGTGGAATAATACAGTAAATGTTCCCATACAGTCAAGAGCAAATCTTTTATTGCGGCTCTTTCTAAATCCAAACTCTTGTAGCCCCTGTTGTATTGCTTCCCACACAGTTTTGGCAGAAAAGCTCATAAAAATCGAGGAATATTCCCCCCCCCCTCTCCCCCCTTGAGTTGAACGTGAAGTGCCAAACCTGCAGAGAAAAAAAACACAGCGGCCGCCTCGGCTTTTCACTCAGCCTGGCAGGCATCATTCAATGTCAGGCCATTTCCCACGCCAAATAAGGCTTAGAGAGCTAAAAAAAAAAAGAAAGAAGAAAGTCCTGTCAAGTTTTTCCACTTGGTTTTGTTCCCTTTTTTCTGCTTGTGTTTTTTCACCTCAGTATCTATTTGTCCCCTCTTCTTTTCTCCTTCCCCCCCCCCCCTCTCTCCTTCTCCTTCTCCGCACGTCTAACATGTCATTCTTCATCTTTTGTACCTACAGGCCTTTTTTCCCCATTGAACTCCCCACCCTCTCCACTCCTCTGGCTCTCCCTTTCCTCCCCTCTCTCTCAGGGGCCTAATTATGAGCCGGCATTAAATAAAAACATTTATATTTCTCCCAAAAAAAAAAAAAAAAAAGCCTCCTCTCTTTGCTTTCTCTGGACAATGAGTGCTTGTGATTCTCCCCTTCCCTCCTGCTCCCTCTTCTCTGTCTCTTTTTTTTCCGCTGAGTGGCCATTCACTGGGGGTCTTTGTCTCTCTTTGTGATTGGCTCGCTGCAGGACTCCTAGGGGGCAGTAATTGTGTCTCATTAAGTCTTACAGTAGTCGTACGGGGGGAGTGTAGCGGGGTGGGAAGTGAGGGGGAGTTCGCTGCACAAGGCCCTCGCAATTAGAAATCCCAGAGAGCTTGAATGGGAGCCCTAATCAGGCCACAATGGCGAGGGCTCCCTGCCTATTAGGCCAAAAAGGAAGTGTTGCCATTGTCCAAACACACACACGCACACGCACACACACACACACACACACACACACACACACACACACACACACACACACACACACACACACACACACACACACACACACACACACACACACACACACACACACACACACACATACACCCACCAGGAATGCATGCAGCACAGCGGGGATGGATGTAGTTGTGTGGTGGCGTCATCCCAGAGGCCAATTTGGAATGATTTGGGGACTTAAGAGAGCTTTTCACTGCCTCAGTCACGACACACACACACATTTATGCACACACACACACACTCACAGGTGCAGGCACACACTTTTGCATCCACATTGAAGCTATAAGGGGTTCTCATTAGTGGTGTTCAGGACGAGCCAGGAGTTTTGCTTTCTGTTTGCTCATTTGTCGCCCTGTGATTCCTCCCGCTTCCACGATGGAGTTTTTTTCTTTTTTTTCCATTTTTGTGTGAAAAACATTTTCTGCAAGCAACGTATTTCATCGCCTCAGTTGAAGCAGCGGCGGGGGTAATAAAATCAGCATGCTGTGTCTGTGGCGGGATACATAAATAACCCATGCACCGCTTCTCTGAGGAAAATTCAGTTAAATTTCAGCGCTTGTGAAATATACAAAAAAAAAAATAAACACATACAAATAATGATATTCCACCGCCATCTGTCTCTAAAAGGGAAATGCATTGGAAAGTGAAAACTTTGCAAAGCCTTCCTCTTTTTTCTGTTTTTTTTTTTTTTATCTCATAATAGGAGCAGAAAGTGGGTCTCTTTTTCTCCGTTTATCTGTGGAGCGTTCCCAGGAGAAACAGTGGCTACCCCTCCTTATCTTTGTTACCGCCGAGTGCTGCAGTGGATTATGAAGTGGATTATGCAAATGTCCCACAATATATTCATATTAACAAAGGTTGAGGTTCATGCGCCCGTGCCCGGAATTTATGAATACGCAAATAATGGAACGGGGGGGGATAAAAAAAAAAAACAGAATTGGCTGGAATGTGTTATCATTTAATGAAAATTAACTTGGTTCACAGCATTGTGCCGTGTTTTGGCTCATTTGTTAATTTGTTGAATTAGCTGCATCTGTGAAAAAAAAAAAAATGGACTGATATCCAATTGAGCTCATTGTTCTAATTATTTCTGGTGGTTTTAGTGAAGCTCAATAAGTGATATGTCTGTAGGTATTATACACGCATAATTGTGTGGATTTCTTTCCCACTTTTTCTGACTCCATTGTGACAGAAGAATGGACTCTCTGTTGCGTTATTCAAGTTTTTTTGGATTCTGATCCAAATACTGAATCATCTAAAGATCATTGTTTTTTTTAACTTCCAGTCATCGTCTGCAATGAGAAGTTTTCATAATGTTTTTGATGATGTTCGGATCTGCAGGGCTTCAAAAACTCTTGCTCAGCAGTGGAGAAAGCGTGCAAAAGGACGGTTCCTCAACTACAAGGTCATACAATAAGAAAGCTGTTTTACATTCAGCGTATGTCAACTAAATGTGCAGCTCATCTTCTTGATGGATTATCTGGAGATATCAGCGGCGTGGTAAGCTGTAAATTAAGTGATTTTTGTTTAAAAGACGTTGAAACTCTGCTGATTTTGTTCCACAAGTGAAGGTTATTCAGACATTTAGGCTGCATATAATTACAGTTCAACAACGTTTAAGTGGTGGGGACGGCACAGACCAAAGGTGGAGGATGGGCGTCTGGCGGTATATTCCTCTAGGGACAGTGGGGGTCCCCGGTCTCTGGCCCCGTTTATTTTAGCGGTCGCGACCTGAAAAGTTTGGGAACCCCTGAAATATAGTTTACCCACTTTCATTACTTGGCAGGAACTGAACATCACTGAGATAGTAAGTGAGCATCTTATAAAAATATGCCAGAGCATTTGGTTGCTTTTCCTCAGGAAGGTTGTGGAGGAATAACTCAAAAGAGTTTTTTAAAAGGGAGAGCCAATGTTAGATGTTCTTTTGAGAAAAGCTGCATTTCCACAACAAGAAGTTTTTTTTGCGTTTAGAAGTCTTTGGGAGTCCTTATAGTCTCAGGGCCGTAACCGGGGTTTAGAAGTGAGGTCCAGAATTCTTTGCTCTGAATGTATCGTATTCAAGGCATTTCGGGGGGATGCAAAATTCATGACCCAAATGATACCTTCAAATACAACCCAAGCTAAACACCCAACCAACACAAACTCACACACATTGACTGATCGGCGGATCTCGGATGGTAATCCAAACAAAGCATCCATGAAGTTAAAAAGCAGAAATTGCTATTTGCTGTCTAATAGCCAGCACCATGGAAAGGAAGGTCTGGGAGAGAGAGAGAGAGAGAGAGAGAGAGAGAGAGAGAGAGAGAGAGAGAGAGACAGCAGTTTTTTAATTTTCCCTAACTCAGCCTTGGGGGACTCCAACACAATATTACTTCTGTTTTTAAAAAGTTCCACTTCGTCCTGTATCACAATATGTGAGCCCACTGTGGGGGAGATTACAATGCAGCAAAACCAGGAGAGAGAGAGAGAGAGAGAGAGAGAGCACAATCACATCGGCACAAAATGAAAAGAACGGCAATTTGAAGTAAAATAACATACACTGAAACTGATTCATTCAACGAGTCTGAACAGCGGACACTGCTCTCTTTCTCTCTTTCTGTCTTTCTCTGCTCACCTGCAGAGTTTCTTTTTCACAAGTAGGCGGGCTGTCTAAGGCAGTGAGAAACACAGAGGCGATGTAGGGCGGGCTGTGACTTTGCGCCTCATACACTGATTGGTTACAATATTTGCTGTCTTGTTTTTAATAAAAAGGACCAGACTTTAGTGTCCTCATAGCTGGTTACGGCCGCTTAGTCCGTGGTTCCTGCTGTGGAAATGCGTGAAGTTCCAGGGACTTTATTAAGACCCCAAGAAAGTCTAAAAGTGAGAGATCTTTGGGGAACAGCAGGCTTCACTCTCAGCACCTTTTAGCATTTTATTTTAGCATCAGTATCATTGGCATTCTGTTATTTTACCACTTCTAATTTCACACTTCTTTAAGTTGCATTGGGAGCACAGAAAACAAAAGGGGAAAGGTACCTTTAACTTTCTTGAGAAGTAGTTCAGTTCTGTATAAGTCAGAAAGCTAACTGTTTTGTCGGCCATGTGAGTCAACAGGAAACTTTGTGTGCAAACTGGCTTGATTTAGTCAACTAAACCAAAAAAATCTAGATCAAAAGTTGACATTGGGCAACCATAGCAAACAACTAGTCATACCAGACCAAGAAGCCAAGTATTGGAAGAATCATGAGTCTACTAAGTTGTGCCATTGCTCATAGATTTGACTTATAAGGAACTTTCTTTCAGAAGTTATGTGGTGACACTTTAAAGTCGACTTGGCTTGAAAACCTGTGGCGCTCAGCTTGCCTTGCATTCTGTTACACTGTGGGCATGTTTCTGGCACTCCCACTCAGGAATACGATGCAATCAGGGGGAGTCGGCTCACTCTTATCTGCCGCCAATGTGCACAAGTCAATCGACATCTGAACACTGGCCATGCCTTGCATTAACCGTTCTTAAGATTTAATCTGAACCTCTTTTTGGTGAAATGTGTGTTTCATTTGTGTCCTTTTCTTCTTCTATCTTTACCTGCCTGAACAGCTCAAAAGGTTGCAGTCTTTGCTCAAGGGCGCTCCAGCAGGCTCAACTGGTTACTTCAGAACCCACACTGACCTTCCAAATGCTACTTCATTTGAACTCCCAGTGGTCATCTGCATATTCAGTTTTTTTTTGTTGTTTTTTTTTTTTGGTTTGTTTCTCACAGGCTCACTATCAGCGCCAGTCCCTCTGTATCATTTTCCACGCTCAGAACCAAATCGCCCCACAAATTTTATGACCTCATGCCAGATTACATTACAGCTCTGTGTGTTTTCTGTGTGCCAGAGCTGAATGGCCGACCAGCTGAACCAGTATGACTGGGCACTCTGTGCATCGGAGGAAGCTTAATGAGTTTCATCCACCACAACGGGGAGCGCTGCAGTCTTTGGGTGGCAGCAGGGAACGAATAAGCAGCTAATTGGTGTCAGCATTTTTTAAACACAATTAATGACAGTGCCTTGTCCTCTTCACCTGACCTGATTGTAGGTGATAATTATTGTTTGGGGCCTCATTTACACAAATAATTAACAGATGTATGCTGACAAATAGGCAGACTTGATTCTCTGCAAATCCCCGCTCCATTGTGTTGTTAATTGGACCGAATGTAAGCAGATACTCTAACGTGTTTTTCCCCTCCTCCTCGCAGCTCCTCACTGAATACAGTCCTAAGATTCTGAATAAACAGCCTGGACTTCAGGAGGTGGGTTCCTGCTAAAGCCCGGATTGAGTTTCACATTGTTAGTCCGTTTTGAGGGGAAGTTAACAACAACACAGATGAGCGGTTTGTTTATTGGAGCCGACAAAAGTTTGAACGATCCTAAATAGAAAGGGACACAATGTAAAAGTTTTTAAAGGATGTTAATTGAGTAAGAGTGATTTTAGATCATCTTTAAATATGATGAAGCTGAGCTAAACTAAACTTCCCCTCTTTTTTTAATGCCAGTCGTTTGCTCCATTTTTCAAAATACTTGTTTTCTTTCTTTCTTTCTTTCTTTCTGTATTGTTGTGCAGCCCCATTTCATAACAAATGTTATCTCAAGACACTATTCACAAAGGGCCAACATTAATCCGCCATCACACAGCAGTTAGCAGCATTTAGCAAAGTTACCGCGGTGAGGAAAAACAAACAATTCACAAGAGAAGAAGCATTCGGACATTCCTTGACATTTTTTCTACCTCCTTCGTATCAGAGATTTAAAGGACTCATGAGAGATTTTCCCTGAATCCTGAAAATGTCTTGACAGGAACGCAAAACCTCAGACTGTTGGATAACTATCCAATAGTTATCACAGACAAATAGAGCACCACACTAACCCTAACAACAACGAATAAGACAGATTGAAAGCTACAATGCCAGTAATAATGATAACATTATTGTGGGGTATAAGCAGTAGAAGCTCAGTATGATAATAGACTGATCAGCCTAATCTTAAAGTAAGTAACTATAATGATGATGAAATGAGGAGGACTGCTTATAGTATTTATAACAGTTTTTTACAAGTTAAAAAGCTCTTCACTTTAATACTTATAATCATGATAATAGATGCAAGGCTGATATTATAGTTGGAGTCAGGAGGGGGGGGGGGGGGTCCACAGCAGCAGGCCGCCCACACAGACGATCCAGAGGAACCTGCGAGACGAGAGCTCAGGAGTTTCCAGAAAGATACGTGGATAATAGCTGACATGGTACATGAAGATTTACAGATAGTGACATGCATCAATATGATGTAAATGCATCTTCTAAGATCATTTAAATTGGTTGGGTTTTGCATGCCCACACAGTCGAGGCAAATTAACAAAGTAAGGACAAACATGCAGCCTATATACACATTTTGCGGTCTTTTCAAAAACAGATGATATTCTTATACTAAGCAGTCAAATCTGAAACTTAATTGTACAAACTTGTAGGAAAATATTAAGCAAAGGGTTATAGCAAAAAGTCAAGTGAATAGCCTGCAAACATCTTAACATCCTTCCAACTAAACACATTGTCAAATCACTCCAACACAGCAAAAAGAGAAATGTATGGAAGTCACTATAAACTCTAAAATCTAACATTAAAATCAACCAGAGAAAATTAATTTGAGTTAAAAAAAGACTGATAATGAGATGAATTTCTAATTTTTAGTTTTGTTTGTCAAGTGTCTGAAGGAGTGCTTAAACCAGCAGTAATCTTCATGCCATTTAAAAATTAGCAAACATCTGTAGATTACAGGATGGCGTGCTTGTGTTGTTTTGGAGATGTAAAATTTTGCAGAAGACGTTGCTTCATATATTTTGTGTATCTGCAGATCCCCAAGTATGCTGTGCAACCCCATGGGGCGCTACCTCCTGAACTAATCACTTAAAAACTGCCTGTTAATGACGGTGCAAAACAATATGACATCTCTGACCATGCCATGTTACCACTGAGCCGATTCCCAAGTCATGATAAAGGCATGAATCATGCCAGTGACGGCTATTTGTAAGGGGTTTCCCACCCTGCCGCACAAAGGGGGCTTAGCTGAGAGCCAGCATGTTCTCAGGCATTGTCTCTGGGCCGGGACCACCCGTTCCCCTGCGCTGTCCCACTGTCAGTCAAACAATACAATGCTACAACTCCTGCTTTGCCCCCCCCCCCCCTTCTCTCCAACCCCCATCCTATTTACTCTACCAGCCCCTCCCTGCTCCCACCACCCACACTCTGGACACAGGGAGTGGTGACATGGTGTTTTCTTAGCGCTGAATGTGGACTATTAGTCAACAGCTGGGCTGCGATTCGTTTGGAGGGTAAGTCAAGTCAAGTCAAGACACGGTGGCTTTACGTAAGCACGCTGCAAAAGAGCCGAGAGCACGAGTATAGAACAAGGGAAACATCCATTAGTTTTCCGGAGTTTTAATGCTGCTTGGTTGTGAAGACATTTGGTTACACACAAAAAACTTCAAATTCTTTAAAGAAGTTTGACTTTTTGGTTTTCCATAGGGGATTCAACCCTGGTCACCTAAAGAAATGTCCTTTGTTCAACACATACATCACCATCGACATTTAGCAGAGTATTACTCATGGATTGTAGTGCTCACTATATTTCATACCAACATTGACAGCTCATTGGTAGAGCACAAGAGGCAACCTTCCGAGTTGAAACATTGAAGCCAATGCCGAGGTGCAAAAAAATGTGCAGTTCCTTGAGTGTCCACTTGAGGCTGGCTGCAGAAGCCCCAAAAGTGACATACACACCCATTCAAAAAAACACTTTTTTTCTTACAGCAGAAATAAAAATGTTTAAAGCCTGGTTAAAAAACAAAAGTGGTTTGAATGGCTCATCAACACTCACTCTCAGGGGGTTGGATTTTTGTTGTTGTAACTCTTCTGGTTTCATTTTGTGAGGGATATTTATTATTATTTATTTGTTATTATTTTCATAATAAGGCCGTATTCTCAATGCCTCCTAAGAGTTGCTTATAGTGACAAAATTCTAAGAAAATTCTTAGAATCAGGACATTTTCTAAGAATTTCCCCTCAAAGTTAAGACTAGATCCTTGTAAAGATGAAATTGATTCACTGTGACTAATTGATTCTGTTTCTGAGTCCTATAGAACTGATCAAATTTGGAGTACCTGGCCTGTTGCTCTCGGGGCATAAAAGCCCAACCCCAGGGTGGCTCTCGTTCTCTTTCATGACACATCGCTCAACCGTTGCACGTTTTGGATGTTGCTTCAGTTTGCTTCACAACACCCCCACACTTCATTTATGCCACACATCCACATTCACACTGCTGACTTTACTGACAGACAAGCTCCATGTTTATTGTTTTCTGGTTATTAGTTTACTTTTGTACAATAAATCATTATTTTCTGAAGTTAACTTGTGTCCATTCTCGTATTTGTCATGGCCATTGAGCCAGGTTATGACATCACAAAGCGTCTTAGCCCTTAAGAGAGCTCCTAAATTGTAAAACTGTTCGGAACAGTGAGGAGGAATGTTTGGGAATACGGGCCCAGGTCTTTGCCTGCTGTAAGGTTAACTAAAAGTTAGGTTGAGACAGCATTTGCATTATGGAGACCTCCATCGACGGACTTCAAAAGCCTCCTTCAGTAACTAGGGGGTGACATCACCGAGGCTTCATCCATGTTCATTTACAGTCTATAGTGGAGCAGAGTACTGTCGGTGAACAAAGTCGAAATATGGCTGGAAGAAAGATTATTTGCTTCTTCCAGAAAAACAAGCCGTCTACGACCTTGCACTGAATTTTATCCCAAAGTGGTAGGAAATAGGAAGGCATCAATGTTGCAGCAATGCTTTTAAAGGACGTTATTTAATGTCAGTACTATACGTCTTCTGTACATCCAGTTGTCCCTGCTTGTTTTTTCTTATAAACGTGCAAAACTCTACTCTGTCTCCTAATGCATTGTGCATATTTATCTCATGCTATAATGTAAAGAAACCCAACCCTCACAGTCATCAAGGGCAGCAGCTGTCGATTTGATTCAATCCATATGAAATCAGTATTCAGAAAGAGAAACAGATAGGCTTATTGAGAGCATGAGTGAGCTACTACAACATAGCCTTGTAGCTCCCTGGGGGCCTCATCCGAGTTTTTTTGGCCCTGGTCTCGTCCAATCAAAAGCGAGCCAGGCTTTGTGGACTGATGTCTTTGTGCAGGCTCAGGCATGAGCTGGCGGGAAAAGTGCCTGCGGCCATGCTGACCGGTAGTCAGGCAGGAGTCAATATGGCTCCAGGCTAAAGCATCTGGGCAGACGGCTAGCTAGGTAGCTGAGCTCACATTTTGAAAAACATGTGAGGAATTAAACTGATGTTCTTTTTCCAGAACAACTTAATAATGAGCGACACAGAACTTTAAATCTGCAGATCTGTCGATGGACGTGCAGTAAAAAGAGCCTACAAGCACTCGGTCCAAAGTCATAAATGATCAGGGATGACAGTGAAGTGCCACAACAGGAAACAGGAGCTGAGGTAGAAAGATTTCATGAGGCTAACATTAATTTTTATGTGACTGGACTTGGCTTTAGTTACTTTACAGTCTCAACAAGGGAATACCTGACCTGACCGTGAGCTGTTGTGCAAAACTTCCAATGCAGAATGTCTTTGGTTTATACTGTGATTGACAAGGCTGCAGATCTTTAGTCATTTTTGTTATTGAACGATGAGTAGCTGTTGGCTGGGAGCAGGATGTCTGTCTCTCGATCTGCTGGGAGCTTTGTGCTATAACCTCTGTCTGAGCAGCATTGTATTCTCATCACCTGAACAGTGATCTGTTTTGGTTGGTGGATAAGTAGGAAAACTTTCACCTCTCAGTCCAGCACAAACCTGACTTTAACCTGACAGGATGTGAGCCTCTAAAAAAAAGCTCATTTGAGTGCTTCTCTCTATCCCAGAGGCGCTGTGACTATCCGCAACTTTGAAGATGCAAATTGAATTGCAATTTTTGTTGCTGTTTCCAAAAACATTTTGTTTCCTCAATGTCTTCAAAACAAAAAAGGTAATCGAAAGAACAGTTTTTTAATATACGTTAACTAAACCAACTCTAGCTCTTCTTTGAACTTCAGTGCATGGATATTTTTTTAACATCTCATAGAAATATTACTTGGCTTTGGTTTTCAAAACCCTCCAATTTCTTTTACCTCAATTTTTTTAAAACCATAATCTGAATTTCTACTTTGTGATGATTTTTTGTCTGTAGATTTGTAAATTCAGTTCACACTGTGCAGCCAAAACAAAAGCCTTTTTTAGATTGTGATTCTGCAACAGCGCTGTATGAAGTTTTGCCGTCATTACGCCTTTGTACGTTCATTTTGATCCTGCTACGACATTATATTTGTGTCCTATTGTTTGCTTTCACATTGTGTTATGGTGAGGGGCATGACGTGTATACAAACAGCCGGAGCTTCACATACACACACATGCTCAGACATGCACACACACAAGCTGTTTTCGCACTCCTGACACTTTCTAGTGAATTTCAGGAGGACTGCCCCTGAAATCCTCCTGATCCAGTTGCTCAGAAGTAAACCTTCACAGCAGCAGACTTTCCTTTTTGGACAAGAGGGGGGTGTTGGGTCTCCTGAGGCAAGACTTGGCGTAAAAAGACCTGGAAGTTGCGGATGAACCATCAGAATCCACTATACGACGCTATAGTGTAGTAGAGAATTGCCTTCATATCAATGCATTTGACAGAATAACAATAACAAAAGAGCTGAGGAGAACATACTACTGAACAGAAAACATAATGATGCTGTTCATTTCTTTGCACAGGGATTGTAACGGTTGCATGCATACAGTATAAAGGTCACCATCCCCCTCTCTCTCGAGGTGAATTCTCCTGATAATATCCTGCTGCGTTCTCACATCAGCTCACTCTGGCTTTCTGCGGGGAAAAATAACAGTGAGCTGGAAGGAGAAACTCCAGATAAAGTCAGAGAGTGAAAAATGTCGCTGTGTAAACACAAGCAGCTCATCCTGAAGTCTTCAGGAGTTTTTTTGGGGGGGGTTTTTGTGTGAGTGTGAAAGCACCAACACAGTGCTGCTCTCCCCCCACTGGCTCCACCACAATCTGTTTATAATTCCCCTATAATGCCCCTGTGACCACAAGTACACCTTAGTCATAGAGAATCCATCAGTAGTGATGTGGGAAACTCTTTTAACACGACTACAGAATGACTGGAGAGAATAAAAAATATAAAAAGCTAAAATATTATACGTGGGAATCGAGACAGGAAATACTCCAATCTGCCACTTTGCTCAATCTGCTAAATTACCCCCGGATCAAATTGACGACTTTTGTTATAACCCAGAGTTAATGTTGGAGGGTCAGACATGGAGACGGTGAGGCTGCTCATCCTCACTCACATCCTGATAGTTGGCTGTGGTGGAATGCTAATGACGGTGAATCACAGGTCTCTGGTCGACGTGCTGCAGGGAGCGAGCGAGGGAAGTCAGGAGACCACCCAGATCTCCTCCCTGTCTCCCTCTCAAACACTTAGCTGTGTAATTATATGGGAGTGACATGTGGAAAAAAAAAGAGAAACAGCTCTCTGTGCAAATATGGATTAACTCCGAGACAGACGCTTGTGTCAGCGTGCTACGCGAGCCTGCGTCTCTAAAAGCACCTCATCTTATGTTCCTTTAATCATCCTCTGAGGTTGTGTGAAAATATAGTTGAGTTTGAAGGAAAGTCATTATTGTGTCTACCTGTGTAGGGCATTGGTTATGCTTTTGGTTTTGGGGTTAGTTATTTGGAAAAGAAGGGATGATCCTCAGCGCTGTATGGCAGATTCTGTGTTTTTATTTTAGTAGTGTTCACACGACACCTCCCCTAAATCACATCCTCAGTCTCACACTCTTAAATACTTAATTGTGTGTGTTTCCTCTCTGATTAATCCTGTCTCACTCCCAGGTCTCACAGCATTTCCCATCTACAACGATCCTGGAATGTAGTTTGGTTGTACTGCTGATGTAATAAGGAGTGACAATGCTACACTCCCCCCCCGCTGCTGTTTCTAGCCGATCTGTCATTTTCAAATATTAAAAAAAATCTCTTTAGCTTTTATTTGGTTAGTTTCTATCATTGCTAGTTGATAATGCCGCAAAGAAACAATCATAAATGTTTTGCCCAGGTTCAGCAGAGTTAGCAGACTAAGGTGGGTCAGGTAGGGTGGGACAGATTGGATGCCAGCCATTAAAAACCAATCAAGGTCTGTCAAGAAGGAACGCAGAAAACAGAGCAAATACAAAGGGAGGTGTAGCAGAGCATACACTGCAGATGAAGTCAGACCATATGTTGCAAGTCCAAATTTTCCAGAGTGGTGATAAAAGCACGTGGGGACAGGAAACTGCATGGGCAGGGTTGCAAGCATTACCTGCAACTGACGACAGTGATTCAGCCAAATTGAATCAATCTGATATTCCCGGTGAACCTTCTTCAGACTTATTTTGTTGTCGAAGCAGAATTATTATTATCTTTTTTTTGGCACAACTTCACCGACAACCAAGGTGAATGAAAAGTGAAAGGCTTGAGAAGCTCCAGCAACACTTGGATGAACAACTTCATTAGAATTTATTAGACTGACATGTTTCAGCTTGTGGCTTTCATCAGGATCATAAATGAAGTCAGACTTAATTTTAATGTACCAGGCAGTTGGTGCAATGACTCCAATCCCTGTAATTACCTGCACATTTACAATCCTTCTCTGCATTGAAATCTTGTCAGAAGCAACTAGGAAAGAGTTGGACATAGTAGAGATTATATAAGAAGTTAGTTCAAGAAACAGTTCTGATATGGGTGCTTCCAACTCAGTTTAAAATAAACAAATAGAAAGCAAAAGCGAGTATGACTGCACCTTAAGACACCTCAGGACCCTGAGGGGCCACAGACCTGTTGGCTGTGGCCCACTTTAATAAAGGTTAACTAGTCCCATTGGCTACCTGGAGTACTAGACTGGCACAGTGACAACTCCTGCAAAACACTTTTGGTGGAGCCATTCCTGTATGGCAAAATATCCAATAAAATCAAAAGAAAACTCAGTGGTTACAAATGTCAAACAGAAAGAGATTTTTACGCTTGTGCTGCAAGGAGTTTCAAGATAACATTGATTATTACAAATGCCAATGCGAAGCCAAAAAAAAAACAACCTGTGCCAGCTACAAGAACCAACAATGATCGTTAGCTATATAGCTAACTCTGGCAAAACAATTGTGTCGTCAAATCAAATATCAATGTAGGCATGAGCAATCCACAGGCTCTAGATGAAGAGGAGAAAAGATTAAAAGTCAGACATGCAGGTCTGTGCAGATTAAAATGGTAACGGATTGGCTAGCTACATTTGAACCAAAGGTGTGAACATGTAAGTCCAAACAGAAGCATGGTGTCTCTTGATTTGGGATCATAAGACATCTGTTGAGAAAGCTTTGAGATATGAAAGAGGTTTTCCAGGCGGATTCAGTGAAGGTGAACAATTCCTTGCAACATGGGTTCATGCACTTCTCGGTAACTGCAACATTTCCTCAGTTCAAAGTTTAGCTAATATTTTATTGAGCACTAAATCAGTGCAGGTGCATGCGGTTTAACTCCAGGATGTTATATAAATGAAAGTCAGCTGTCGATATATTAAAAACACATGTGATTTAAAGACATGACGGTTGCGATGTATTACGACAGCTTTAACGCGACTCCTCTGTGTTTTCTGTCTTCCAGAAAGCATTTCGAGTAGCATGACATTGGATGTGATATTTCGGAATGAAAACTTTTTTTCACAAAGCTTACAGCTCATGAATAACCCTGCTGCTCAGTGCACCTCATGGCTGGTGACGTGTCTTCCTCCCTCTCCATCTGTGAAACCTTATATCAGTGTTTAGTTGATCGCATAAACATCTGTATCTGCAGCAGCAGCGATCCCACAGCCCGCTGTGGCTGCTGCTCGTCTTCCCGGAGAAGCCGCAGGGTTTTTTAGTTTAGAGAAGACACTACAGAAAACAAACACAGCGTTCAGAATTATAGACAATGCCGGGGTGGCCGGGCGAGAGAGCTGCTACATTCTTCTCCATTAGGCCATAATATTCTGGGAGATTCTGTGCTTAATGTAATTACGGGGGGAAATAACGGTCTCCCATGCACAGGAGGGAGTTGGTGACTAACAACAGGGATGGACTCTAATGCTCTAAAATACACCCTGTTACTGTGGGAGCTTTGCTAAATGCATTTCCCAGAATTCCAAGGCTCATTGTTTAACATTGGACCAAGTTTTCCAGAGACATTTTTGACCTCCGAGGGATTCAGCTATAGCAGCCGAAGTACTCCTAACTCCATCTCTGCTGCAAAGATATTAAATCATGACTTTTCCAGTGACAAACTATTAAAAGGAGATCTCAATGGCTGCAGAGGGACGAGCTCAGCTGTAAAGCAGATTTAGGCGAAGCCATTTTTTTCCTGCAAGTTTCCAATCTGCAATCGGCTTCTGAAGGAGTGCAATGTTTTAAGTAATATGGATTTTAAAACCTACTGGGGATTCGACTAATAGCACATAACCTTTGACTGACGTTGGCAAAGTGTCTGCTCTTAGTTTCACTCAATACGCAGATTCAAATGCAGAATACAAGTTTTCATAGAGAATGCATCAGGAATTTCGCATCATGCCATGAATGTATTTCATCCTTCATTTGAGCTCAGTGAGATTATCTTGAAGCAGAATTATGCAAATTCGATAGACCTCGACATAATCTACAATTGGACTCAAATAATAGATTTGATATACGCTTCAGAAGTGGAATCCTCGACAAAGTCTGTGATCTTAATTGTAATCTTGATTTGTAATTTAGGGGAACTGGAAAGCAGCAACAGCAACAGCAACCGCAACAGCTGGTGTTAAAAAAATGTATTCTAATGTAGAAGTGCATACAACTGCAGTTCCTCAAGTGTCCACTTGGGGCTGGTTCCAAAAACCAAGGAATCTCCATTAAAACTTATTTTAAAATGTCCATTTTATGAGGAGAATTAAACATGGTTACAGCCTGGTTAAAAAACAGTTTTGTCTGAATATCTTATCGCTTTGTGGCAACAAAAAACAACAACTGTACGATGGAGTGTTATGACTTTTTTTTTTATAAATGTGCATATTTAGCATAATTACGTGCATGGTTGTTTTGACTCCATCTCCATTTTAAATGTTGTTGGAGTTCATAATTCCTCTTCAGAAAGCACTTTGTTATGTCACTACCCCTTTACAGAGTGCCTTTCTAAGAAGCTCTGCCGTCATTTCCCCTTTGTACATTCATATTGGTGTCCCAGTCCATGAAATCACCGCTCTGACGATCCCTTCTCACCCTGTAACACCTCCAATGGCGGTACAGAGAAGGGATCATTTCGTCCCTCAAACGCCTCCTTACAATGGAGTTGAAGGAATATCTCGTCACAGGGGCGTTAATAGCACTTTTTGAACAGGCAGTCTGAATAAGGCTTCTGAAACTACATCCATGTTTTGTCTACGGTGACCGGGCCTGCTCAGCATCTGTTTAGTGATGATGAGATGTTCAGTGCTTCATTTTTTACAATGCAGCAAAGCTGTGTGGAAGGATCTGCATTGTTTTTTTTGTTTTTTTTGCGTTAGCTTAACACAAACACTGAAAGCAACAAGGATTGCAAGCGTCAGTCGTCAGTTTCCAAAATAAGGCTCCTAGCTCTAAAACAATGCTACTTACATCTTGTGATATTGAATGACAAGCTAGGCAAAGTCCCCTCTTACAAGAAATAAACTGGCCTTGGTGACATTCTTGTTATTGAGCAAAAGGCAACATTTGAGATTGTTGTGGAACTGGAGGTTCTGAGATGAATTTTAATCAGCGATCTGTGTTGACAGAGTGTCCTTCACCAACACACACAAATCCTCCTCCCTGCCTAGTTCTAGGTGAAAATATGAGATAAAGTGTTGCTTTTAACTTTAAAGTGGCTTCTTCAGCGCTACAAATGTTTTCTCTTTTGAGATGTTGGAGGTCAGCTTAAGTGTAGAAGTCACTGTGGAGGCTGTTTTTCACTGGTTGTGAAACAGACTGAAATTAACGCTTTTTATATTTTTATATTGCATTTGTAATCCTTGCCATAGGGTAGGTGGTCAAAGAAAGGATTGGCAACACGCCGAGAGAACATTTTAGAGCCTTTCTTTTACATTTTCCACTGCAAATATTGAAAATAATTACTCTTTTTTTTTTTTTTAGTTGTCAGCATACACTTCCTACGCAGGTACAGGACAAGATCAGCAAAGTTAAGATGAATCCTTTTGTCCACAGGAGGCGCCAAAATCAACATGTCATTCATGGCCTCTAGATGATGAATACTCTTGATTTTTGCCTTTAAAAGCATAATGGGGTCCAATTTTTTTTTAGTTAACTTTGGTTTTGAATGAACTGTTTTAATGAAATGTGCTCCACGTGTCAACACACTTTGACTCTCACCATTGAGTCCAAATTCTTGTCCAGAGCAAACACAAAGTAATGACATTCCCATCAGCCTCAGTAGCACTGTATGGCTTGGTATTACACTCCCAGGTTGCTCATGTTTTTATGTATTCATGTGTATGTACAGCTTTCCCCACTCAGTAAGGTGGTTTGCTGCTTTGTGATACCACTTATGTCATACAATATATTAAAGATTGACTCCTAATATTTCGAAGAAAAGAATCTCTCCCCAACAAAATCAGGACTGCACGACATAAACAACATCTCAACACACAAAGTTTCTCTCTTTCAAAAAGCGAGCACGTCTCTCTTTGGAGGTGAGAAAGAAGCAGGGCAGTGTTCAGCTCTCTTTTGAATCGGGCACCCTCAGGTATCCTCAAATACTTTGCACGCACGCACGCAGGACCAGCTTCCCTCCAATCAGAGGCCGACGCGGACCGTCAGCGTTTCCCCCAATCACCTGCAGCACAGCAGTTGAGCTGTTAGTTTCCAGTGTGTTTGTTTGCAGCATGTAATTAAAAGAGACATTTCTACATCATGCGCGCAAAAAAGTTGACAAAGTATATTCTGTTCTACTCTACAGAGATCAACATAAAGTCATACTGTGTGTGTTATTGTAGCTCCCCCGCCCTCTGGATTAGTAAGTGTTCTTGTCTGTTCAGTCAGGGGAGCTATTGCATCTTTCCTTCATTCTATTGCACAATGGAAACTGTAACATGTATTACTTCTAGTTTGCCTGGGGGTCTATTCCACGAAAGACTTAGCAGGCACCACCAGAGTAGAACAGAAACTCAGCTCTAAGGACTCTTCATGAGGAGATTTCAGTCTCTGAAAAAGAGCAGAAAAGGAAATATTCAATATTGTGGACAGAGGGTCTCGATTGATTTGGAAACTCTTTTAGACACCTACAATCTACTTAGTCTCTAAAGCAGCCCTATCATTTTATTTAATTTTCTTTTGAGTCTTAAACCATAGAGTGTAAATCTTATATTTTCCACAATTTCCCAGTTTGGAATCAATAAAGTAATTCTATTCTATTCTATTAATGGAGGAAGCCTGAGTGACGTCAGCCATCTGTTCCTGCAGGGGGCGCTCTGGAGGCTCATCGGCAGCAGCCGCCATGTTGGAAATCCTGTATCAACCTAACTTTTCAGTCAAACGACAGGCTGAGAGCTGGAGCTGAGGCGGGTTTTAAACCTCTTAACAAACTGTTACATCATGCCCACCTGTCAATCATGTCAGCTACACACCTTACTATGGATAACACGTATTGTTTTAGAAATCAAAACAGAGCTGTTTGAAAAGAATTCACCCCCCCGTACAGTGTGTTCCCATGAGGACAATAACTAATCAGACCTCTTTTGTTTTTTGTACCAGGCTGTAAACATGTTTATTTATGCTGTAAAAACAGTTTTTTTGCCTGACTTTGTGGCTTATTTTGGGTCGCTTTGGTCAGATATGACTCTCTAATACTTCTGGATTTCATCGATTATTCTTCATGTCCATGTTGCGTTCATGTGCGCTTGTGCTCGTGCATGAGCAACAGTACCGTGCCGAGGCTCACCTCTTCCGTGGCTTGGGCCAAAGGAAGCAGACGGAGCACAAACTAAACTTAGTCACACAAACTAAACTTTAAAGATTACAGATTGTCTAGTGTGAGTGCGCCCTTAATGAAATCTACCAAACTAAGAACAAACTACATCTATTTCATAAGACAGGTGTGTGGGAGAGGAATACATGTGCTGCTCAAAAACACTGGCAACGTCTCGGTGATGACACTCTGCCAATGTTTTTGTGAAATGAAGACAGGAGTTTGCATGTCATTTCTCATCAAAAGAAGAAGTTGCCCAATGTTGAGTGCCTATAGGACTTCTATTGTTGTTATCAATATCTTTAGACTTTTACTAGTATCATATCTAAGTTTAAAATTCTGGTATTGTGACAACACTGTAGCTATTTTGAAGGTGCTGAAAGCCAGATCGACATGCCTAGTCTACATCCAGTGGTGCATTATATTCTTGCTAGTAAACGGAGCTAAATTATAGTAGGTGATTCAGACACTTTGACAGCTTAACAACATTCACATACACTCAGTGAGACTCGAGCTGGAGCCCTAAATTAACTAAAAAAAAATCTGTTTTTTTTATTCAGAGGATAACTGTGATTGATCTTAGCTTTATGATGATGTGAACATCAGCATTATGTCATGCTCATATCTTTATTATGCTTAAAGATATGAAGACATACAAATGTCTGCTTACATACAAACTTTATGTTAGGTGTTCGTTATAGCAACAAAAAAAATAAAATATGAAATGTGGTTACACACCAAATGGCAGAAGTCCTTGAGGACACAAAATGAGAACTCGCTGTAACATTTGCAATCACACACAGCTACAGTACACACACACATGCACACACACACACACACACACACACACACACACACAAAGCCTTGCTCCAGGCGATGTCATGTAGCCAACAGAGCTGCCAGGAGAGACCGTGTGTCTGTCTACCTGTCTGTTTGTCTGTCTTTGTCCTTGCCTGTCTGAGTGGCTGCCTGCCTGTATCTGTCGGCCTGTCTGTCACACATCGCCTTCAACTCATTGTATAATAAACATTTGCAAGTCTTTAGTCACAGCCCTTAAAATCTCTTTCAGTAGAAACCTGTCAGAGGAGAAATGTTTAACACGATTTGAGCCTGTTAGCCGACACGTATCCTGATTGACGCTCGGCAAGTGAGGAGAAAGTCCACTTCAATTTGTCATTTACCTGTAATAAATACAAATTAAAATGTTAAAAAGTACAGAGGGAAGTGCTTTGACTTACCATAGAAAGATTAATAAAGACTCAAATATCTTTAATCTATAAAATGTATGCAGCAGAGGTCAAAGGTGCCTAAAGGAACATCAGTGTAATGCATGTTTGAAATGTGTGATTTCTCTTGTTTGAGTGTGTTTTCAGTATTCAGGGTTGTTTCCCCCTGCAGCAGAGCTCAGTGGTTGTGTAAAGCCTGAGGTGAAGGGAAGGGAAGTGTCTGGGCAGGTAAACCTCTCAGAGTGCCACTGTCAGCCTCGCTGTCTGCTGCCAACAATGTGACTCTTTATCCCCGACATCTATGCTGGCAAAACCAACTGAGCCAGAGCACCGCAGCTGTCAGGCTGACAAACTGTACACTCGTCTCACTGACATAAAATAAAGACTCGTGCAAATTCAATTTCTACGACTGAGTTTTATAGAGCAAAGTTAAAGGAAAAAAACCCTAAAATTTACGAGATTAAGGTCGTACAGCTGTAAGTTTACGATGTAATGTGATGCTGTATTTCCTTATTTGTAAAACCTTCACAAGATGCTCCACACTCCTCATTTTCAGAGTACAGACAACTGCTACTCTTCTGATATAATAACAGACTAAAATAAACACTCTGATCTCGAAAATTTACGACTTTAATCTCTAAAATGTATGACTTTATTCTGGTAAATTTATGACTTCATTCTAGTAAATTTACGACTTTATTCTGGTAAATTTATGACTTCATTCTAGTAAATTTACGACTTTATTCTGGTAAATTTACGACTTTATTCGGGTAAATTTACGACTTTATTCTGGTAAATTTACGACTTTATTCTTGTAATTTAATGACTTTGTTTTGGTAATTTTATGACTTTATTCGGGTAAATACATGACTTTATTCTGGTACATTTCCGACTTTATTCTGGTACATTTCCGACTTTATTCTGGTACATTTTATGAATTTATTAGGGTAAATATATGACTTTATTTTGGTACATTTACGACTTTATTCTGGTAATTTTACGACTTTATTCTGGTAATTTTACGACTTTATTCTGGTAAATTTACGACTTTATTCTGGTAACTTCATTCTGGTAATTTTATGACTTTATTCTGGTAAATTGGATTTCCTTCTCTTAAAACTTTATTTTCGTAAATGTGTGACTTTAAAATAGAAATCTCAGATTGTTTCTGCCTTAATGTGGCCCTAATACTAATAAAGTAAAGGTTAGCCTGTTGATGAGAGCACATGGCACACCCATAGTTTCCTTGCACTGTGGATTCATGACCTCGGCCCTTTGCTGCACTTTAACCCCCTCTTCTGCAGACTCTCTGACTATTGCAGTGGCTTTTTAAAATTATTGTCTTGCCTCCTGAGATCTGAGTTATGACAGAGTAAATCTCCTGCTGTGAAGAATGTTTGAAACTGCAAAGATTTCAGGGGCAGACCTCCAAAAAAATGTTGTGCATGTGTGAAAAGGGCTAAACTCTAATTCTATAGCTTTTGTAATTTTTTAGTTATGCTAAATAATTAAGCTACAATTAAGATCCTTTTTAATCACATGTTCCCCATCATGATGAAAAGTCACGGCAGAGACAGACAGCAAGCAGACGCACAGATTTGAGGGTTGGTGATCACATGAGAGGCTTCTGAATGAACCACACAGAGACACCAATATACCAAAAATCATGGATGTGGTTTTAGGTGTAATGTGAGCTTTGGCTCTCAGATGAATTTGCTTTTAATCAAGTGCACTTAACTGCACAATCCCAAAAAATCACAGCCATATCACAGATATAAGTTACCTGCACAGCACCTGTCATTACCTTATTTTAACTTTCACACACTTTCATTCACAGATGTGGTTATTATAATTTATACACCGTTTTCTCCACTTACAAGCTAACATGCTATGTTGAATGAGAAAAGCGAGTGCCTTGTAGAGTCACCTCGTTCCTCGTCCATCTATCCAAGCGACAATAGAGACGGTGCGTCGGGGTAAAAACGTTGCGCCACACTCATGCAGATAGGACACTCAATCAAGCTGATTTTGTCGCAGATGCTCACTCTCGTCCCGTGCTGTTATTTGAAACATCAGATTTGTCATCTTTAGGTTTTGATCTTGTGATCTGTGAACATTTAACCCTCACAATAACCTTCACCTTTCCTTCAGTCAGGTTTGGGAGTGAAAGAAAACAAGACATTGGATTTTGTGAAAAGTCGTTTTGGAGGATTGTAAAGTCTTCAGGGCTGAATCAGAGCTTCCCCTGTCTTGTACTTTCTGAAGGATAATTGTGTGTTTGAACAGAGGCGTGTTCACCAACTTGCCACAGACCAGAACAATAAATGATCTGTGTGTGTGTGTGTGTGTGGTTTGTCTGAATAATTAGGTTTTTATTGTGCCAAACACTGTTAAGCTAAACTGTGATGCAACAATATCCCTACCTGCAGAGGTTTGGCTCTTGGTTAATCCTGTGTTAAAATGTGCTTCGTTGACAGACTAATGTTTGGTATCATGGTGTCAAAACATAGAGACCTGACTAAAACTTCAGCCTGTGTGACATTGTTGACAAAAATGTGGCATCAGTGTGGCGGTGAGAGTTAGAAAGAGACGGTTTACTTTGCATTCAGAGACACATCTGTGTTTGTCGAGGAGGGGGGGAGGGGAGCTAAAGACCCACTGGCTACATATCTGTCCCTCCTCAGCTGTGATGCTGTGAGTCTTTTACCGCGGGTCACCTGGTCAGTCGGCACTAAATGACTTGTAAATCTAAATGCAGTTTCCGATCTTTTAAATCAAGTTTCAAATACTTTCTTTCTGACATTCCTCGGAGAGATTACCTGAGGGACGTTTGGGACGTCGTCAACCAAAATCAGTCATTTAAAACCTTTGTTTATTCTTTATTTATCCATCCAAGTACATTTAAAACAAGCAAAAAAACAAAACACAACACATATGATTAATTACAAAGACAACAGAAATCAATTTAAACACTTACAATTGGTAACAAAGTGGCTAGAAACCAAATTTCTCAAACTCTGAAAGAGAGGGAAGAGCTCCAATCTTTGGAGTTTGCTGGAGTGCGCTCCCTGAGTTTAGGGAATCAAAAAGAAAATGCAGATTCACAGAGTTCAGTGAAAGCTGGAGAGACTTAAACAACAAGCAAACGAGCCAAATGATGGTATACGACGAACCGTCAACAGAAAATATGCAAACCCACTCACCCTCTTGTTTGCCACATGCCGCAACTGATCAGGTAAAATTAGGTGAAACCATGACTACTGCAAATTATTGGAAATTTTATCAAACCCATTGAAGGAGCAAAACATAACTAATAATCCGCAGAGGGAAAAATACACATTATGGCTCTGTTATGAGGAAAGGAGAGGTGAGAAATAATGAAATAGGGGGCAGCAGTAGCTCAGTTAGCAGGGACTTGGCTTGGGAACCAGAGGGGTCGTCGGCTCAAGTCCCAATGCAGACCAAAGTCTTGAAGTTGGTCTGGTAGCTGGAGAGGTGCCAGTCCACTTCCTGAGCACTGCTGATGCCCTTGAGCAAGGCACTGAACCCCCACACCAGCTCAGGAGCACTCGCTGTGGGCAGCCCCCTCACTCTGAGAGCTTTCCATTAGTGCATGTCCACAGGATCCTGTTTGTGCATGTGTGTGTGATCACACTCAGCCACACCCACTGGCACCTGAAACAGAAAACAGCAGAGACAGCAAAACAAGGAAGCAGCAGGGTCGTCACAGTGTGTGTGTCCGCCTTTGTGTGTGTGTAGCATGTCACAATAACAGAGTGTGAAAATTGAATTTCCCCTGGCGGGATTAATAAAGTATATCTTCTTCTTCCTCTTAAATAGAGAATGTATAGAGATAAGAAGAGGTGATGTGGAGGGCAGATTGAGGTTGCAAAAAAAAAATAAAAAAAGATGGAAGATAGAGATAGAAGAAGATAAGAAGGTTAATGCGCGGTGAAAGAGGAAGACACTATGAGGTGAGGAGAGGAGAAGGAGAAGGGGGGGAGCTGCTGAGAGGGCTACAACAGAGGTCAGGGAGAGCCAATCAGCCTCCAGCCTCCTGCTTTCAGGCTCACTCCATGTGTCTGATGGGAAATCCCACCGAGAAGCCAGTGACCTTGAACAAAGCGAGGAGAAAAGGGATGATATGGAGGAAAAGGAAATGGAGATAGAGGGAAGACGGTGAGTGAGAAACACCGGGTAGAAGACGTGAGCAAATAAAGGGGAGCGATACAGAAGGACAAAAAGAGACAGAGGGGATATTTGTTGGATTTCTAAATTCAAAATAAGCTGCTGATGAATAGAAAACAAAGGAAACGGTTGGTAAAATATGTAGGAAGGTACGAGGACAGAAGAGGGGTTAGAGGGACGGAGAGGGAAAAGGAAACTGGGCGCCAAGAGGACAGGTAGGGGGAGATACCGGGGATCTTTTTTTTTTTTCCCTCCATAGTCACGACAACCTAAAAATGTCTGTAAATAGACTTGGCAGTCGGAGGTATAGTGGCTCAGGGAATGCAGGGGGGTAAAAAAAAGCCACTCAATCAAAATGATACTCACCTGCAATAAAAGGCAAACTTGGCGAGAATTCTTATCTTGTATATCCTGACTTATCTGCCTCACTGCGTGATATTTTTAGTCACATTATACCTCACTGTACTGGCAGATCATCCTGCTGATGGTAGGCAGTTCGGCCATTCAAGAGGAAAGACCAGGAAAAGACAGAGACCTCTTAAAACTGCATGATTGTCGCCATTTCAACAGATAAAAAGTGCATGTTTTGAAAAGTTTGATCCTTGAGTTCTGTGGTCTTGTGAACCTGTGAGTCTCTGCACATACGCTTCAGAAACAGACCCTGGTAGGCCACGCGTTAGAAAGAGCAAAACACCATCCAGAACACATTGGACGCCTGGCTGTAGGTGAGCTCCAGTTTACTTACAGTTAAAGTCCTGTGTTTGTGTGACAGCCATATAATGCAGTGTTAAAGTCATTTTTTTATTATTTTTTTACAAATTTCTGTTCATCAACGCAGTCACAATACCTTTTAAATGCTAAACAGTTAAAATCCAAAACTGGTTTCTGCACATTCTCCAACACAGAGGAAGAACAAGAACCCAAAGGGCAACACAACACAAAGCAACTGGCTGAAGAACGAGCGAGTGTTCATGCCTCCTTACATAAAAGAAAAGTTGCTGAATCAACAACAGTTTATACTCAAACTCCAAACACTCTCGGACTTATTTCACATACCTATATTCAGAAAACTTTTAACGTTAAGCAATTCTCCATACCTGCCAAACCTGCTTGTAAATGCAAGTTTTAAAATTCTCCGTCAGCATAAAAAAAAAAAAATCCTTGAAGAAATGATTTGCTTGGTAGTGTCTTTTGTAAACATGTGGTTTGTTTAGCTAAAGGCTGCATGTCTTCTTTAAAGAGGAGGAATGCTCTATTGAATTATAGAAGTTTCCCTCTTCAGGCTACATTTTTTCTGTCTAGTAGTTATTTCTGTTTCTTTGTTTGGTCGTGAATAAATTAAAGAGCCTTTACAAATGTGTGGTATTGCAGATTGAATGAGGCTGTGCTTTAATGAAGTAACTGGTTATCTAGCATTCACACAGACTCACACGATCCAGTCAATCACTGAGAAACAACAGTATGAAACAATATAGAAATCCTTCATAATGTAGACCAGGGTAACTTCTTGTGTGTATTGTGACTTGTGACTTATTCGCTTCTTTATTTTCAGCTCGTTAGCATTGAAAAGGGCCGAGCTAAAGACGACTAAAAGGGGGAGGGGAAGGGGGATTATCAGTCCATTTAGTGATTAGAGAAGTCAGCTACAGTTTCAGTGAAAGACTGAAGACTGACAGAAGAGGAAATGACATGCTGGGCAGGAACCAGTCGGCTGCAACAAAACCCTCAACACAATCAACTCATTAGACGTTTAGGTCCGAGGGATTTCAGTCCCCCCTGGCCACATGTCTGACAGAAGCAGGGACCAGTTCAATTTAAGTCATGATTAGCAGAGGCATTTGCAACCAGTCCAGCTGCCTTTGGATTGAGCTTTGAATTCACCAGAAAGATCATTTTAAAGACAACTAAAGTTGGCAAAATCTTAGTTTTCTCACACATTTACAAAACTCCTGAAAACATCCCGACATTTTCAGGCTAGGCGTCATCTGTGAATACAAATTTTTTCCCACGACTATCTAATACATTGCCTCCCAGCCCCCACTCAGAATTTCCACGTGAAGTCAGGATGAAATCATGTGAGAACAGGGCAGGTAATATTCAGGAGCGCAAAAAAAAAAAGGTTGCATTGGTGAAAAGAGCAAAAAACTGTCGTCATATAGTTGGACCCTTTTGCTTTGTCTGCCATTTCTTTGGGATTTATACGTCAGCCACCATTTCTGCATCATCTGTTTTACTTCAGGATCAGCCTCATGAGACCACCCACCCACTTATCTGACAGGGAAAGTCCCCTGCTGTGAGGTGCATATGTGAACAAGCTGTTTAGGACGATTTTAGGGGCAAGACTATTGAAATTAATCACTGAATTTCAGTACTTAATCACATCTTTGAAATTCCTTTGTTTTGCGTTTAAAACTGTTTTTGGGGGCTTTTATTTTGAAATGCTGTACTGCTTCCTGTTTGAATACATGCCTGCTTTTATTTTGAAATAAAATTTAAAAAATCTTCAGAGACATGGAAAGTTACAACATTAACTTTACCATGGTGGGAAAAAAAACTCATTACGGATCAAAATGAAAACAGCTGAAGTAAATGTTTGATCTTATAATGTTCGTATTACTTTAGACTCATAAACTGAGTCGTCTGGGACTTTTGAAAAGTGAAATGAGACGTTCAAAGGAGCATCAGGGTCGTCCTTTTCCATCACTGTGACTACAGGGAGACACTGTGGACACCTACAGTGTGATGTCTGTGTATGTTCTCAGTCAGCAGGTCACGGTAGATCCAAGCTTGATCCAAGCTAAAGACATGGAAAATTATTGATTTGAAATAAATGTGTACATTAATTTGGGGCCTTTATCATATTGCAATTGAAGCGTTAATGCTGACAGCCCTACTAAAAAAAGATTTACGAGAGTGCAAAAGTCTCATGTTTTAATTCTGATATTGTAAATTATCTAAAACAATGGTAGTGTTTGAAAAGTTTCATGCTCTTGGCCAGCAAGAGGAAAAATAAAGTGAAACTCACAGACATCAAAAAGTTAGAACATACATACACACATAAAAAAATGCACTTCTCTCTCTCTTTTCCCTTTGAAACAATCCACATCTCAATTTCTCTCCCTCTTTCTCTCTTTCTCACCATCTTCAAGGTTTCTGCCTTTGTTTCTCTCTCCATTCCACTTTCTCTCTCTCCCTCTCTTTTACTCACACACACCTACACACACACACACACGCACACACACACACACGCACACACACTTGACAGAGACTCGCTCCACATGTGGTTAAGTGTGTTTCCGCCGTCTCGTCTGAGAGGTGGAGCTGAGCCCTCGGGGCGCTGCTGTCTGTTGAACCGCTGGCTGGCTCTGCGTTTGTCCTGTCAGAACGGAGAAACGACCTCGCTGCTTATACACTGAAGCCATGTTATCACTGCGGGGAAGGAACCCGGAGCTGCTGCATCTTTAAAAGGATTTAGTGCAGCCGAGCATGAAATCCCAATCTCTCATGGTGGATATCCTTATTTAAACAGATGTTTTCAAACCACATACACCTGGACGCGGGGGGGGGGGGGGGGGGGGGGGGGCTCATCTGCCTCTTTGTACATTTTTGTTTTTTTAATTACTGCTGATTAAATCATACTTACATGCAGTATGTACACACCCTACCATTTATGTGTCAGTATATTTTAACAGGAAGCAGAAGGCCTGACACTTAAAAACAACAAATTAGACATTTAACTGTGCAAAAAAACTCCACCAGATGTGCATTGACAGTAAATGTGTATATTTATTATTTACACATTAAGCCATTTCAATATGTACAACAGTCTCTTAAACTGAAGAAAACAAACTTGTTCAGTAACAGCTGCACTTTGCCTCAATGTGTTTTCAGTCAAATCCATGTTTTCTCACAGTAATCAGGCTGGAACAGAACAGGAGCACTTTGTGTAATTTAAGTTATTTCAGCTGCAAAACAATGTTTGGTTGCTCATAATAAAGGTGATGGCCAATAGCTTTCTTTCATTTAACCTCTCAGTGTTTTATGTGTTGAAAATGTTGGAGTTCACACAGCGAGTGCATTTTGATTAGTTAGTTAGTTTGCTAACTTGAAGCTCCTGTGTTTCATCGGGTATGAGGAAATTTTAGAAAGCAAATCTGTTCAAGGCATCAAAGCAATTAAGAAAACCTAAACTTTTCATGAAATCAGTTAAGGATCATATTTCTTGTATGTGTTTGTATTCAATTGACTTGTGAACAGCCCAGGGTGTAACCCCGCCTCTCGCCCAACGACGGCTCGGATTGGCTCCAGCCCCCCTGAGTGGGAATCAGACTCAGAAATACTTTATTAATCCTAGGGGGAAATTCGATTGTTACTGTTGCTTTAAGACAATACAGAAGTAGGAAGTATAGAAATAATTTAAGAATGTAAAAATAAAATGGAGTAAGAGATAATAAAATAAGCAATAAGTCTCAGGTATAGGACTGGAATAGTAGGCTATGTACAAGTGCAGTGACTTAAAGATGAAATATAAAACAATATTTACACTTACTATACAATGAATTAAGCAGTATGGATATTGCACGGTGTTTATATAGGATTCAATATAAACAAAGAAGAAAAGATAAAGAAAAGAGGTAAAGATAATGGAGGAGTTTTCAAGGACCCATGTTTCCACCAGCGTTTCTCTGTGTCATTGCACCAAATCATTGATTATTGATTGTAATAGCAGCACATGTGTAATCTGAACTTGTTGAGAAGAATTATAATTCTAAATGTCTTTACTGCAATTAGGCCTACAAAAACTTTCATTTTAAAGTCACACAGGGTCATGGTGGGGTTGGTATGTGAAGGATTTTCTTTATGGATCTGGAGACGTCCTGATTCTATGCAATCAAAATGAGTTACTCGTCCTCTTGAATCTGAAAGTAAGAAGTTGGCATCTAGTTTCTTGTCAACCTCAGTGAAGTTTCTCCTTCATTCCTTTGCAACATATGGAAGAGATCAGTCAGCAGATACATCTCTGAGGAGATCCAATGGGACACATCCCAAAGATATTCCAAAAAAGGGCTCGTGATAACACTTTGTTACTGTTTTGGCTTCATGCATTCGAGTATAAATCAAATGAATGTTGGAAAAAAAACAACAGCACACGAACACATCTTGATAAAGAGCCGGAGTCGGAAAAGGAAGCCGTGACACAGACATCGGCGTGTTGCTGTCAGCGCTCCACGGCGTGTGTCGGCTCATTGCCGAAGGAGGGGGAGGGGAACCCCCCGCTGAGAGGAAAGTCCAATGAACAGCTCGTCACAAGCGAGTGTGACTCTCTGCTGCTGTGTGTGTCTCAGGATGTGTAGTGTGTTATAATTCATCACAGCTCTACATGACACACTCCGACACACTGTTGCTCACATCATCTGCACAAACTGTTGTTGCTTTAGTTGCAGTTAAGAAAAACAGATTCATCTTGTAAGTCCGAGTAAATCTAGAATTTTTTAATGCAAGTGAACATGTCAGTCCTACTTCTGTTTTGGGCTAACGTTAGCTACAGCTGGCAGGCGGCTGCTAGTCGGATAGGTCGTTCTCGGAGAGATCATTGAGGGCGACCCTCATTTACAATGATGCCGAGAAAACATACATAAATGATAAACAATGAGAAATGAGATAAAGCTACCAAAGAAAATAAAATCAATAAAAGAGCAATAAGAAAAATAAAATATATATACACTAAAATAATTTAAAAGCTTGAAATTACTACAAAGTCAGCAATTCAAATAAAAAATAAAACAGTTACAGTCAGGTATTGGGCGGTTAAAAAGAATATTTGGAAAGTTTCTACAAGGGATAAAAGTGCTCAAATTCAGGTTCTGTTGTAAAAATATTCCAGGAGTTTGCAGCAGTAACACTAAAAGCAGTTTTCCCTATCGGTCAGTCCTGGCATGAGGAACCTGGAGAACCAGCCTCTCTCTCTCTCGAACGGGTTCAAAAAACTTTCTAGATCACAGTGTTTTTTATAAATAGTATATAGAATACACAGTCACATTTCGAAGTGTCGTTGATTTGGGTTGTAGTGTTGATTATTGTCACTGTATTGTGTGCTCTCACTCCAGTAAATCTGTTATGTTTCTGCCATTCTTAAGCGTATCCTCTTCCTCAGTCTTCCCTCTCTTTCTGTTTCCTTTTCCCCATTTCACTCCTCTCCATGCTCTCTGCTCTGTTCAGGGTCAACGGCTTCCCGGCAGGACTTCCCATCAGAGGGATGAGTCGAGGCTGGACACAGGCGGTTTCCCTGCACCTTGTAAGAAATGTCCCTGCAGGCAGCGAGCAGACCTTCTTATACTGTAATTGTGCATATAGACTAAACCCTATAGGAAGTGAACTGCTGGGTATTTATTCTTTTAATCTGTGGTGTCCAAGCAAATGAGAACAAAGACATTCAAACCTGAGTGGCACCAAGAAACCAAAAAGCTGCTCATTTAATTTAACAGACCCTTACACAACAATTGGAAAGTCAAAGAGACTCATTTAAGCTAACTTTTCCTCTTGTGTGGAAAGTCTCCCACAACATAATGAACCTTTACTCAGATTGTGTCTTAGTGGGATCTGGCGTTGCATTCTGCTCTGAGACAAACAGAAAACGTAAAGCATCCGTTTACATGTGCGGAAATAGTAGCGGCCGTGGGCAGAATGTCAATGCACTGACTCCAGTCACAGTATATAAACGTCTACCCCCCCCCCCCCTCCCATTGGCTCGAGCTGAATTCTCCGGAGAATATCCTGCTCATTCTCACATCAGCTCACTCGGACTTGCTGCGGAAAAAAATACGAGGGAGTCTGGCAGGAGAAACTCCGGGAGTTTGCGTTCACACATGCAGCCCCTCCTGGAAATATCTGTAGTTTTTCAGGAGTTTTCTGCAGGTGTGAAAGCCCTTTAAGACTGATTTTATTACAAACTTTTGATCAATTTTGGAGATTTAACAACCTAATGTGTTTGTTTTTACTGTCAGAACCTAGACTAGCTTCTAGTGTTTCCACATTCCTCAACTATTTCTGTCTATCTCAATCAGCATCCCTCTTCGCTATCTCTTCCCCATGTCACCCACACACTTCCTCTTACAGCTGAATGAAGGTTAAACGCATGCACACTTATCTGAGTCATAAGGAGTAGCAGGACATTACATAATCTACTCCACCTTATCTTGCGATTCCAATTTTTGTCTTATCCTAGCAGTCGATCGGCGTTATTACTTCGATGGTGCCACCGCTTCTCTGATGCAATTTAGATTGTTTCGCCCCAGGTGGAGGAATGGTGGCTCAGCAGGTTAAGGCAAAAGAAAAAAAAAAAAAAAAAAAAAAACCTCAGCGTAGATTTGAATCATTATAGTTCCTCATCTGCTCCACAAAACCTATCTCCCCTTCCTTCTGCTTCAATTCTCGCTCACTCCTCCTCCACTCTGCAGCTCATGACCTTCAGTCTCTCTCCATCCCAACATTCCCGTTCTTCTCCTTAAGAGCTTAAAGTAGCAGAAAATGCAGCTGAAAAACCCCCACAGAGATTCATTCAGAAGACAAGGCTGAGATTTTCAAGTCCCTTATCTTTCATCAGCTTGTTTTCTTTCTTTTTTTTTTTACCTTTAAACTCCTAATGAGCAGCTTTATCTCCACACCACCAACATCCACCTCAATCTGTCAGATATCAGCCACAAAAGTATAAGGAAGAGGAGAAGAGGAGCGCTGAATCCTCTGCCGTAATCGAATGAGAAAATGACGACGCTGTTTTTTTAGGTTAATTAGGGACTTGACCCCGCGGAGAACAGGCTACTCAGTTTATCTCCCGCTCTAACAAACGTTTTGGCTAACAGCCGTTTAAAACACCACTTATTTACATTTAGAGTGAATCTTATGGCCCTGGCAACCCCTTGGTGGCAACTTTACCACTCACACTTACAAAGAAACAAAATGTGTTTAAGTGCCGGCTGTTTTAAAAAAGTAATTAACCCATTTGTACGAATGTCACGGTTTGTGAGGTTTTTTTTTTTCCTCTTTTTTTACACCGAGTGAAGGTGTGATTAGACATGGCGTTGGTTTGTTATCCACTTAGAAATATCTGTCCATTTCATCTCGGCGCCGTGTCCAGAGCCTGACTCTCATTTCTGCTGCGACGTCGGTGGATGTGGAAATCAGACATTAACATCAATTTGCTGCGAGAGAAGGAGATGTGTGTGTAACTTGATTGTTGATTTGTTAAGTTGGTTTCTTGTATCTCTCTTGCAGACTAATCAAATTGCTCCGGCTTGACACTCCGTGTTGACGTCTGCCTGTTTCAGACATTCTTGATTATGTTTGCAGGACTCAGGGAGGCTGAGACTGTTTGATGAAGACGTGCAGTTTGCAAAACGCAGACTCACCACGCTAATGGATTTTCTGTTGTTGGTGTATGCACCTCGATTATTTTTTTCTGTTCAGATAAGGCAGTTCAGATCAGATGCATATTTTGGATCAAACTTATGAGAGCTGAAGTCCAGGTGCTGTTGATTCCTGCATCACCTCAGGCTGATTCTTTCATTTCTTTAAAAAAAAAAAAAAAAAAAGAGGTTTTATTTCTGGGATTTTTATGCTTTAATTTGAGAGATAGGACAGTGGATAGAGTCAGAAGTCGGGAAGAGAGAAAATGTCGGGAATGACATGCGGGAAAGGAGCCACAGGTCAGATTTGAACCCGGGCTGCCCGCTTGGAGGTCTACAGCCTCCGTACATGGGGCGCTCGCTCTAACCACTGCACTGCTGGCGCCTTAAATGTGTATCATGTTAATGTCCCCATCATCTACATGCTACAGATGACTTTTTTTCTCTGCACAACTTTTTAACAATTCAAGGGTCTTAAGGGGTGCATACCCATGAACGCTTCGTCACTCCTACACATGCTGAATGGACTTGGAAAGCGTTTTTACACCACTTTCAAACACTGATGGCAGAGGCTGAGGGGATCGAACCCTTGACCTTCCGGTTGTAAGACGACCGATTCTTCCACTGAGCCACAGCTGGAAAATGGAAAATGTATAGGTCACAAAAATGCTAAACAAAGGGAAAACTTAATGTACAATCTTCTAAGGTTTTGGGGAAAAAGGGAACCAAACAGGGGGCGGCTTTCTTAGCTCATGTACAGTTCATCCCAGATTGATTCTGGTGTTTACAGTCTATTTAAATATCCAAATCCAACTGGATGTCAGACAAAAGTTTGTCGAATGATTGGATATAATCCTAATGAAACAAAAGAAAAAATGTATTCTGGTTCTTAATTAATGTTTTATAGATGGAAACATGGTTTTAATCAAAAGCCTCTGCTTGTATTCAAAACAGTTTACGTGATAATAATAAGGTTAATAAAATCTCATCTGCAAACTTCTTAGTAATGCTTCAATAATGTAAATAACGTCTCCGTTACCCAGAACCCAACAGGCTCGCACACAAACACAGAAACATTGACACATTGGGAGTTTTTATTTTTCTCTTGCATTATTGATCCATCAGGCAGCTGGCATGTTGCTCTCCAGGTTGTTTAAGGGCAGCAGCAATTTCTTTCCAGCTCTTGCCTTCTCTCTTTGAAGCCACATTTTTCCATGTGTGCAACAATAACCGGGTGACGTATGTGCTGCTGACATCTCATTGGCCAATGTGACAAATCGCTTCGTCATGCTTGCCAATACTACAAGAGCGGTGATGAAAATATCGAACACGTTTGAAAAAAAAAAAAAAAAAAATGTTCTGGATGTCACAGACGATGATCTCAGCGACGTTAACCAACAACTTAAATTCAGGACCAAACTTTGAAGGACTTTTGTCATATTATTTATTTGTGCGAGGAACATTTTGTCCACTTTAAAAAAAAAAAAGACAGAAAATGGAAACACAAACACCTCAGGCCCACTCTCCCACTCCCACTCTGTTTTTACACTCACAGTCCGTCAGCTCTGTGTCGCACAGCTGTGCATCGCTGACGCAATCACGGGGTCTCGAGGAAGGGCTTAAATGTTGCGAGTGCAACTCTCCCACCCGGCTCCAAACACAAGCAGACCATTGTGGGCACGATGAGTGCCGGGAACAGCTGGACCACACGGCGGTTATCTCAGAGCCCAGCTCTGCGGCGATGACAGGATCAGCTTTGGCATAAAGCTGCTGAACTTATCCACAGGCGGCACATGATAACATGATGGATGGATGTGCAGACAGGCCAGAGGAGCGAGCTGGCAGAGAGCGGCCATTTCTATACTTAGAGCGGGTGACACTTCATAAAAGCTTTGTTCTCGACTTTTAACACTTGATAATTAACATGTAACGTGTACGAGTACAACGAAGTGCTAAAGGCTGATTTCTACATAATGAATGTGAGGCAAAGAGAGTTTACAATAGTTACAACTCATCAACACATAATGGCTTCAAGCTTTTTTTTTTTTAATTATTTTGAAATTGATTAAAACGTCAAGACTTAGATAGCCTGTGTATTTTTATTTCAAAGATTTTAATAGCCGTCAATAACTTCCCTGGTTCATTAATCCAGTGTAACCAATTTATGAATCAATGATAAATATTGAATTCATGATAGACTTTTTTTTAAAGGACGATTATTTCAATATGTTGACATGTGGTTATGTCTTTTTAATTAAAAAAAGGGAATACCCTCAATGCTCACGTTGTGTTGTTGGCCCATTAATGATCATAAATAATAAACACACGTAAAACAGAAATGTGAAAAAATGTTGTCAGTCTACAAACAGATTTTTTTGCAGGTTTCTTCTCGTCAAAATACCTGTCCAAGTCAGTTGTAAAAGAGCCCTTACAAATATGTAAATAAATATATATTTTTTTTAAATAAAGAATTTGAAATTGGCAGAAAGCCCCAAAGTGAACAAAAAAAAGGTTTTAAATCTACTTTTTTTTTTAAAAGAGAATGAATGTTCGACTTTTGAAACCATGATACAAATGACATACAATGATATAGTCTCCTAATATTATCAACAATAATATCTCCAAAGTGGAGACACATGGCAAAATAATCTGGACCATTTTTTTTGCCAAGTTCCCCCGTCTGCCGACAATCTGAAGCTCAATATATTATTTGTTCTAAAGATCATGTTGTCAGATTTTCCTGCGGTGTGAGGTGTTTTGAGAGTGATCTGATCTGATGGGAGGGACATCCGGACCGTCCCGATTTTTAAATCCTAAATATTAAACATGTTAAATTGGTACTAATCTGATCTCCTGTTGTGTGGGGGGAACCCCGACGGGTAGCTGAGCGAGCACTCCATGGATGGTCATGTGGAATGAAACAACAGCCAATGGGGAAGAGAGCCCCAACTTTATCAATAGTTTCAGTTAAAATTCAAAAACAATTGTAAATTCTTCCTGCCTGTCATCCTCCATGTTTCTTTACTCTAAAGTAGTGTTTGACTTCAAGAGATTTTGCGACATTTCCAGTTTTCAGAGTTTAGACTCTGATTGAAGGTGAATGGAATCTGTTAGTGTGTTGTTAGGGTCACATTGTTGCTCTCCACACACTATAGGAGCAAAACTGTTTAATCAATAATTATTTATCGTTATGTGTGGGGTCTCACTTTCATTTCAAAATTTGTTAAGATTTTTAAAAGTGTGCGCCCTCCCCCCCCTCCCAGTATCCTCCACACAGTTGTCAGCATGCTGATGAGGTTGTGTGTCCGTCATCGGGTGTGTATATTTATAAAAGGATTATTATTGGCCCTGTGCTTTCTGGAACCTTAAACCTTAAAGTTTATCCTCACATGTTGTTGGCTCATGAGTCATGTTCAGACTCCTCTTTCAATAAGTCATCATGCTGTGTATATATTGCAAATTATCTTGAGAGAGTATCTCTTAAACACACAGTATGTAAGTAAATCAAAACAATAATAAAATATGACATGGAGGCTGACGGGGAATCATGGGAGTGATTCTCTCTGCTACTCCCACACCAACACTCCATGAAAACAAACTCTGAGTAGACCGTAGTCAAGACGAACAGATGATCAGACCTGAGGAAGAGAATATGTAAACAGATGAGCTAATGTATCAGAGTAGAAATGGCATTACTTTTTTATTACAGCAGCACATACAGCAACAGCATTACAGTATATTTTCCTTATAGCATTTGAGCGTTTGTTGACGAAACCTCCAGGGTTTCCACGGCAACAATAATCATGTTGTGGCTGTCATGGCGACGGCCTCGACAACTATAAAATCACGGATTTCTCTGGCTTGAATATATAACATAGGTTTAATAAATGTTTTATTAATTTAGATATTTAGTGTAAAATTCCAAAAATGGACAACAGATAAATTATTCACATATTCCCATGAAATACTAAAATTGTTCATTATAATGAGAAGCACTGCTCGTTGTTTATGTTCCATTTTTCAAACAAACGAGGTTTAACTGGGGCGCCGATAGCCTCGCGGTTATGATGCGGTTTGAATCCGACCTCTGCCCTTTGCTGCATGTCATCCCCCCGCTGTCTCCTCCGAACATTTCATGTCTATCTTCAGCTTCCAGCCCAAAAAATATATTTTTAGAGTTCTAATGTTGGTAGCAATTTGTTTTTTTTAAAGCCATCTACTTACAGTCACTGTAAGTAGTTTCTTCACACATGCACATGCACATATACTCAGACAGACAATACAAAGGTACAAGTATGCAAAAGCTATCACACCAACCAGAAACTAATTTTCCTGGAGGTAGATATTCACTTTCAGATAGCAAAAAAAGGGAAGAGAAGAATTTCTTTTTTCTGTCCCACTTGTATTAATCATAACATTCATAACATGATGCAACGCTTGCAGCTCTGGGTTGTAAGTCAAATGTAACACCTGTCTGGGTTGGGCTGAAATATTTCTCTGGCTGATATTTTTTCCTGTCAAATGTTTGACACCAAATGGTCATTTTCTCTTAAGGCGATGAAGGAGTATCAAAAAACGTGATGTTAAATACGGAGCTAAGTAGCTTAAGGATGAATGTCTGGAATCCTGACACATATATTACCTGTCTGACTTTGAGCCAGCTTCATTAAATTGGAGGGTGGGGGCTGACACATCCTAAGGAAGTGTCATCTACTCACAAAATTCAAATTATAAAAAGAAAGGAGAGAGGGAGAGATGTTTGAGTGTGAGAGCGCCAAACAGCGGGCGAGTCACTGAGGCTTTTGGCTCTGAGTCAAATAATTCCCCCTACCAGCTGATGTTAACATGAGCAGCAAACAAATGAGGCCGGGGAGTAGACCCTGTCATATCTCATACTGTCTCCATACGGTTCTCCCACCGCCTCAGTGAAGAGAGGAATACTGGAGGGAGTGGACCTCTGCTTCTGCTCCATCTGGCAGATCTGCACGTATTAGAGTGTGTGTGTGTGTGTGTGTGTGTGTGTGTGTGTGTGTGTGTGTGTGTGTGTGTGTGTGTGTTTATTTGAGCTTTTCAACACTCATTGTAGTGATGAACTCATAATTAGGTTAGGGCCTTTTATGTGTTTTTCTCTGCTAACCATGGCTGTCACCATTCCTTTTAAGAATCCTGTATGCACAGTTTGATCAATATCTGTGCTATATGATGGTAAACTTCAAAACCGAAGTAGCTGTGAAGTTGTGTTGGGTTCAGCCGAAGCACAGTTCTCCCCAACTCCCCGCGCTGGCCTGAACTCACATTGCTCCAGGCCTATAACCAGACTCTCACCCCCAATTCACACGCTGCAGTCCGTCTCCGGAGCGTGAAACCAGCGGCACCGATTTGGAGTACTACAACACTACAACGTAGTCTAACTTAATAATAACTTTGCCGACTAAATCAAAACAAACTTCATAAATTTCACAACATCAACCTTTAATTTATTTATTTTTAAAGATTTTTAAATTATTCCCCAAGCTTTATTGTGAAAGTTTAACTGGCTGTTTCATATTTAAGTGGTAGTGATTTTGCTTACTTGACCCCAGAAGGTATTAGTGTGTGTTGTGGTTCACCATCCATTTTTGAAGAAGAGGAGAACGAGTCCACATGGCAGAGCAGTGTGTGGTACATACAGCAGGTATGGGTAGAGTATAGGTGCATGGAGCAGCCATGTTTAATGAATGAACAGCTGAGCTGCTGCAGGATGAGCCAAGGTAGAGGCTGTTTCTCTTTTTTTTTTTTTTTACTTATCACATGCTAGCATGTCATGCATATTTCATCGGGCATGTCTGATTGGGCTGCAGCTTGCCTATAGGGAGTCAGACAGATGTTGCATGTGTGCCGTGTGTACGTAAGTGAGTGTGTGTGTGTGTGTGTGTGTGTGTGGAATTCAAAAACCATCAAAACATGTTTGTATGTGTACCTGACAGTGAGGCTGGGGTCTGATCGAAAATCTTTCTGCACATGCTGATGAAGAACAATGACACCAAGAAAGGTTATCGTACACTTTTGTATCATGAACACAATAAATGAAAGTCATTTAATGTATATTTAAACAAACTTACTGGTTTTCTAGACCTTAATGATCTAAATCTCACATTTCCTGGTGTAGCACTGACAAATGAGCCGTTGTGAAGACAGAAAAATGTTCTCGGAAAGAAAAAGAAAACAAATAATACCATATTTTTTACACTTTATAACTTTACTTTTTTAAAAATATGGAATCTTCAAGAGAAAGAAAATCTTTCACTGTCGGTTTAAAAAGCTATCTGAGTTCAAATCCAGCTGGTTCAAGAGGTCTTTTTGCACTTTTCTTCGCTTTTGCCTCGATGGTTTGACTGATTACTTCTGTTTTTTTTGACATCCAACTTTCCTTCTTTTTACATTGAAATTTTCTTTTTCAGAGACAGGAGGTGTTAAAATGTCAGAGTCGACATTGCACTGCTGTGATGATCTGTCTCCTTGTGAAAACTCAGAAGAAAGAAGTTACAAAATCAATGTGTAAAGACTCCTAAAAAATACATTTTCCATCGGTTAATTGGCCGAGTTGAAGGATTTTCTGTATCACTTACTTAATCATGGCCCCCTTAGTGTTTTGTCGTTGTAATATACTAGTATTCTTACAGATATATCTCTCACTGCCATTGAAAGTGTTGTAAATTAATGGTCTTTTGCCACCTTTTTGAATGTTTTTTTTTAACACATTGCTCATTTTAATTGTTAGCATTGGAGCGAGGCCAAGGTTTCCTTGTGGCCGTATTGCTTTTGGCTGTTTACAGCTCTTTGGGGATTGTTTTTCCAGACTTGGAGAGTTCCCCCCCTTTCTGGAGTCTGAGCCAGGCCGAGAACGGAGCCCTGGGGTACTCCTCGCTTCCTGTGAACACACACAGCCAACATTGGGACACGGCATACACATAAGTCAGGTCCACAAGCAGAACTGTGCCCACAAGCCACCCCCCCCCCCCCCCCCCCCCTCCCCCCCCTCCACTCCAACCTGGTCTCATAAGAAATGACGTTCATGTGCAGCTATTCTGCATGAGTGAGTTACAGTTCGTTTGGTGTTAAAGCAGGAAAGCAGGAAGTGCTGTGTGGTGAATGGCTCTCTAGGTGTTTAAAGCAGGTGTCCTGTGTTCACACTGTGACTCAAACTAATGGACGGTGTCGATTTCTTAATTATTCAGCCACAAATGTGATCTTCCTTAAACCTTTACAAAGAGGTTTCAATTTCAAAAAACAAAATGTTTCTGCAATCTTCACTATTTACTGATTGTAGCCCTCACTTTTATGTAGCTTAAATCATTAATTGCATGATCAGCTAACCCGCCTCAATTTAAAAGAGGCTGTAGTAACTTGGCTGAACTCTTGTGATCACAGATGTATTATAAGTGGAAACCATGTGCCACAATAACACCTACTTTATTCCAGTGAAAGAGACTCACTACGAGCACAGTGTGCCAGAATAGGCTTTCATATTTTAGAGCCCATGAGCCTGTAAGGGTCCTTCTCTGGCTGAGCCAGCTGACTCCCCAAACACACCAATAGCACAAAAATAATAACAGAAACCATAATGGCTCTTTCAGACTTTTTACTGGACCTAGTGGAAGAGAGTTATTTGTGTTACTGACTTTTTTGTTGTTGTTTTACAGCCAGTTATTTCATGTGATCTGCAATTCTGGCTGTTGCCACTATTCCAAATTACCTGCACAGCCCTGCGCTGCTCTGCTCTTGGGATCTTGATTTGGAAATGAGAGCTAAGTTTTTACAGGTTCGGCTCGGAGGAAAACAGAAATGGCTTTTATAAAAGGTAACCACTTATTTCCTGTTTTAACTGTCAGCTAGACTGTACTGAATGTGGCCTCATTGAGTGCGTTTACATGGACGCGAGTATCCCGGTTATGAGCTGTTTGCATGGGGTTGATACGGCGTTTACATGCACACAGACCAACCTGGTTATTCTTATCGCTGTATACATGATAAATACTAGTGTCCTATTTGCTCAGACGCTTGTAATGTTTATTTTTTACAACACAAAATTTTGAAATCTGATAAAAACTACTGTGGCTTACTGCTTGATTCTTTCTTCCATCCGACCTTCCAATCGTATTTCATTCTTTAATTCATGATAGACAAAACTCTGTTTCTTCATCGCTCTCATTGCTGCCGCCATGTTAGATGTTTACATGCACAAACACAAACACAAAGATGGGATAAAAACTATCAAAACCAGGATACCCAAGTCCATGCAGCACACTCAATGTTTTATGACTGCTGTTTTGAAACCTTGAGTTTGGCACTTTAGATCCCCATCTTGAGTTTTCGGAACCGGAAGTGACCATCAGACAAGAGGATGGATACTCAATTCTACATATCATGGTGGACGAGTAGCCATGGTAGAATCTTGTCAATCACAGGTAGCCATGCCCCTTAAAAAAAAATGCTAATTTGTCCTTTTCCTCTTAATAGAGCAATAACTTACAAAGTGTAAATCATGGTGTATGAAAGAAGAGTTGAGCTGCGTTCAGCTGCACTGTGCATAACCTCTAAAATCTCCAGCATGCTTTTGCGCTGTGGTCCGTCTGCCCCGAGGTTTTGCTCGGTCCAACAGGTGCCTAACACACTGGATCAGTGTCTGAAGGGCAGTGCAGAGTATGCAAGAGAGAGAAGATCACACAGGAAAAAAGAGAACAACATACAAACAGCTGGTTACTTTGCCTTTTTGAGGTTGATTTGCTTTTTATTTGGTGATTCTTTTGGCATTACACTTATACAGTGATGGGGTATAAAATCTGCAGTTTTATTTTGAAGTTGACCGGATTGCACTCAGATCCTGTGAAACCTGCAGGTCAGAGACGCGTCCGGGGCATCGCCTGTACCATCGGATGGACCTCTAGGAACATAATGCCTGCAATGGAAACACATTTAGAAGACATTTTAAAGTTGTGCATGCATATTGAATATACCCGCATCCACTAATTCCAGAGTCGATTCATTGCACACCCTCCAGGAATGTGGTTATTATAAATCCACTGGAAACACAATCCCACAATAGCGGGTTGTTAAATAACCTGTTTTTTTTCTGGGAGGAGCTAGTAAAGATGTCAGTCACAACTTGACCTGCCGTCCCCACAGTTTTGAAAAATGGTCTAGATAGCATAGCTGGATTGTTTTTCCAGGTTTCATTATAGTTACAAACTTTGATTTAACTCAGATTTCTATGGATGCGAGATAGGGGAGTTGATGCATTTTTATGATTCCGAGCCGAACATCCAGACGCTTTTGCCTCATTAACCACAATGATTTGTGACTTCTCTTCTTTTTCTTCACCATTCCTCAGCCGCCTGTCCGTTCTGGTTAAACTGAGCTGTCCTGTTGCGGTTCCTCTTTGACCTCTTGTGTGTGTGACTGATGTTTTTATTGGTGTCCTACTGCGTCTGGAGTGATGCGCCTGTTACAGAGGTCACAGAGGTCCATGACGTTACTCCTCCACCCCCATCCCACAGCTTTGAGAGCACAGCTCGGGCTGCTTTTTCCCCCAAAAAAACATGTTGTTGATCCTTGTTCCATTACCTTGCGGTGGAAAAAACAATCCCCGTCCAAATATTCTTTTAAAACAACGTTCACAAGAAATAAGTCATCTCCGCCCCGTCAACCCGCCGCCCTTCTCCCCCCTTTTTTTGGCCACAATTTAAATTTGCTACACCTCATTTTCAAACACTCACATGATCCATTTGCACAAGTTCCAGATTACATGCATGTCAGTGATCATCGAGCCCTGGAAGGTCCGGAGAGAGGGAGGGAGGATTGATGGGGGGGGGGATTGCAGAAATATGTTGCAGTAATTGAGTTAAGCAGCTCAAACAGCAGTGTTGCTGTTAGAGGGAACTTAGAGCTTATTATCTGCGGTTCTGAGTTATTCACTCTCTAAGCATCTTTGACATGGTTACAACTCACAAATTAGCAGCGGTCAGTATCTCAATAATCAGGTTACACTAATTGCCCACATCCATAAATCGGGATTGAAAATGATTTTCTCTGACAGGACGTTGAAGGAAAAACTTCACAGTGAAGAAGAATAAGTTTGGATTTGAGACCAATTACAGTAAAGACACAGATCAAAACATAAGAAACGTCTGGATGATAGCTTCAAGCTAGCGAGGGGGGTCTACTAAATTATTGACATCCTGCTTACTTACCATATTTTCACTCTTGCCAAAGATGCCAAATGATGAGGGGAGAAAACATATTCATCTATTCCCTAAGTGCTTCAAAGTACCCCAAAAGTGTAACCTAGACAAACTGAGCCAAATACAAACACTTGAAAAGAACACGATGATGATGTGGAAGCCAAAATGGTGCCGAGCGGCGTCTCTTAACAGGAGGCAGCGAGGGGAGTTTTGAAGAGGCATGCTGGGTTGTTGGCGGCGGTGACATTCGAGCCGCGACACTAGCTCACCGGGACGCGATTTGAGAGCGTGTTCTTCCACCTTCCAAATGATGGCACTTCTGAGAGGTGAAAATAGATCCTTCTGCCTTTCTCGCAGAGTTCACAGACATTTTATTTCCTGCTACTGAATCATGAAAAAAGGTCTGTTTTTCGGCATTTGGAGCTATGAGACACATTAAGCTTAGTTTCGACTTGGTAGCCAACCTTCAGCAGCTCATTAAAAACAAGTCACATTCATATTTTAAGTTTGTTAGCTTGACCTAAAACTTGATTTTTCAGGGCCATCAATTTCAGTCGTGATATAAACTGTTGAGGCAAGAAACCCTCATTCATCCCTACAGAGGTCAAATCACTTCCTGAAAATGGTCTTCTCCATTACTTTTAACATGCCGTCATACAGCGTGGACACAGCATGGAAGCTGGGCTGTTTTATAATGTTTAGATCAGCTGACATTGGCCTGTTTGTTCAGTCCTGACCGTGAGATCTGACCCCTCCTTTCAAACATACACACAAGCATCTCAGAGGAATACACCAATAAGCAAATTCCTGATTACGTTATGTGTGTGTATGAAGGCCAGCGACTGCTCCAGAAACCCTTGTTGTTCATTGATTATGCTGTACGTTGACCTCATCCTGGGGGGGCTCAGCGAGGAATTCATCCAAACTTTGAGAAGGAAAACAAACTGAGGCTCCAGCCATGAACTGTAATGGATCCTTGGGAAAACTCTGTTCTCTCAAATTAAAAAATCCCTCTGGAGAAACAATGACAGAACGTGTTGATACAGATCTAAAATGTAACCAAGCAAACTTGTTTTCTGAGTTTAGATTCATAAAATTTAAAGATTGCATCACTGCCATTACAAACCGCATTGGGCGGTTAGGTTGCTGGCAGTTGGCAGTATAGTGTTCTGCTATAGTCTGCATGCACTGTGTGAAAGTGTTCCCATTACTTAGGGCAGTGCTGGGCCTTGTGACAGACACAGCAGCATGCATCACCGAGAAACAAAAGGCCCTTCCTCTGTACCACCATCTGCAATCCAAGCTGGCACCGCTACACACTTCATAAGTTTCAGAACAAAGTGTAGTGAGAGCATGGTTGTGATAAGTTGTTTGTCTCCTGATTATTGTTATCAGGTATTTCGCAAGTAAGACCTTTCACTTGATTTGATTGAATTTAATGGGCTTACAACTAAGCAATAACCCTGCATTCATGGTGTTATCCGTAAAATAACTTCCAAAACTTGGTGAACGCCCAACTGAATAGAAACTCTAACTCTATAAGTTGGAAAAGTGTTGGTACAGAAGTTGCCATCTTGACAGGCTTAGAAAATAACATGGCCGACCTGAAAAGGTTGGTTTATGGAGAGAATGTAATATTCCCTTACTTACTGCCCATCATATTCATTCATAACTGAAATTTGAGTTGCAAATCGTAGTTGCTTTCCATCAGGATCGGTGTTTATTGCCTGGTACATTTACACATTAAAGGAATTTGACTTGGTGTTTCGGTACAAAACAGTTAACAAGGAATGTAGAGTAACCTAGACAAGTTTCAGTACGGAGTTCTGCCCTCTATTGCAGAGTTTAGGAATTTGATTTCTAGCCACTTTGTTTGGAATTATAACTGTTTTTTTTTTTTATCTCAGGGGTTTTTGTTATCGATTGTAAGTGTTTGTTGTTGTTGTCACTTGTTTTACTGTGCTTGTAATTTCAACAGTATTGTAAATGAGGGAAACCTCAGTGTCCTTTCGAGAATAAATAAAAGGTTTGAATAATGTCTTTGGAGCAATTCTTGTCGATTCCACATTGAGATGAAGCTCATTAGCACGTCCAAGTAAAAACAAATAAGAAGACTTCTGAGTTTGGCAAATGGGACCATACAAGAAGCGTGTGAATGAAGGGGTGAGATAGGAAAAGTTAGTTTTTGAATGGGCCTGAGTTCAGGTGCTGTCAAACTTAGATGATGTAGACTGGAATAAATAAAACATTTTTGACCACATTTTCCAGGTCCAAATGGAAGCTCATGGTGCAATGTTAATCTTTGAAATTTGAGTTTTGACTTCTGACGTTATTGGATGTTTCTCCCTCAGCTGTAAGTCCAAGGTGGCAACACTAAACTTAACAATTTATTCATCTGCATGTGCAACAGTTTCTTTGTGTTCTCTGAGAACCTGATGGGATTAAGACTTCCATGGAGGAGAAACGTTTAGGCTTTCGCTCGCTCCCAGTTTGTCTTTATTTGTGTTTTCAGAGGACAAGTTAGGTGAAAGACCTTTTCTCTCTCTCCCCGCCGCCTCAGTGCCACGGCCACCAGCCTACACCAGTGCCAGCCCCGTCTTTGTCATTTATCTATTTATTTAGCTGCCCGAGTTAAATGGCTTAGTGACAAATTAGAGTGTAACGATAATGACCGCGATAGTTAACAACGCTCGCTTCTCATCGAACAGAGGAGGGAATTTCCAATGCTCCTTTCTCTCATTCTTATCCTGACGTATTTCACAAAAAACTCAATGTGAATGACAATTACTGCCCCCAGCGTGAATGGGAGCTCTGAACTTTGTTTTCTTTTTTTTTTTGCTCCTTGGAATCTAATGTGGCAAATCCAGGAGCAGAGCGCGGGGCTGCGGCTCAAGCACACACAATACGGGGGGAGGGTTTAGTTTTGGCAGGGTTGGGTGGAAAAAAAAAAAAAGGGGGTCAAGAATCAAAATGGGAATGACATTTGCCATCAGCGGAGGCCTGCTTTGTGCCAGCCATTGATGCTCCTTTTCCCAAAGTGAGCCTGCAAGGAGGTTGATCTGCAATGCAAATTGGCAGCGCACTGGCTCTTTTCACAAGTGGACAGGCGGGGCCGGGGGCATGGTTCCCACACACACCCCATCCGTCATTCCACCCCATGAAAAAAAACAAAAAAAAAAACAATCCCCCCCCCCTCCACCCTCCACCCTCCTAACCTCAGTTTGCCCAAATGGCCTCGATCTTAGCCACGGTGGAGGCGGCCCAGCGTTCCTCCAGGCCGACTCCCCAGAGCAGACACACACAGTGGGTGCTTTGTTCCAGCAGCAAGGCCTGGGGAGGGTCCGGGTCAAGGGGAGGAGACGGACAGCTTTGACAGGCTGTAAGTAAAGGTGTAGTCTGCGTGGTGCGAGTCACCCCGCCCCCTCCCCCTCCAACACTGAACCGCATGTTTGTTTGTTTGTTTTCCATTAGCTCTGCCATGAGAAGCTCTTTTGTGCGTACACAGTGTTTGCATTATTTGTGGTGTTAAGGTGCATGAATGTGGCTTGTTTAAGCTCTCAGAACTTTGAAGTTTTCACACCAACAGGAGAGAGAATTTCATGTTTCAAGACATGACACCTTATGGGGTACTTATGCATTCAAAGAACATTGCCTGAACTGAATCAAATCAAATCAAAGCCTACTTCAAGATATCCATTTTGCATCTGCAGGAGTTAAACAAACTGAGACAAAGTTGCTGTAAATGAGTCAATGAATAATTTAAAAAATGGCATTTGGAGCTATGAGTGGTATTGGAAGGTCTCCGTCTGTACTGCCAATCCCACTTTGAAAAATGCCATTTCTGTATTATCATGAAGTATTATCGGTGTAGCTAAACAGCTACGCAGAGCTGCTCAACGTTAACTAATTTGAAAAAAATCAGAGACGAAAAACAACATCGGGGTGGATGTTATATTAAAAAACATGTTCAGCACTGTACTTTTTATCTCAACAAGCCACTATTCTTAAGCATTCATTCGGCCCTGGACATACATGTTCACCAGCTTACTGTACAGCGCACTGACCAGCATCTCCTGAGGAGTGTGAGAGCCACGATCTAAAAATACAAGTTCATTTATAAAGCATTTAAAATGTATTGGTTATTATTTTTACTCAGTATTAAACTTGAATATGTAAGAGCAATGTTTCAAATATATATATGCGTTTTGTGTGTCATGCACATGCTCCCATTAAAAGACAGTGACATCATGTGCAGTCGAGTTGCAGAGACAACGTTAGAGAAAGAGAGCTGCATTTTAGGGCGGGGGGGCTCATCGTTTTTCTACCGTGTGACGATGTAATTTATCACTTTTTTTCATTTAACTTGCTTAAACTGGATTACATCTCCTGTCATTCATGTCAGACTGAAGTAACTCTGCTTACAGGTCGTCAGTGGCAAACCTTCTGAAGCAATTCCACTACACCAAACTGTGCCTTTAAATTATTATACCTTTATTTTTGCTTTTTAGGCACAATCCATATACTACACTTTTTATTTTGTATTGTTTTTTTTGTGTAACTTTTTGGGGACTTTAATGTTGAAGCAGTCTGTAAAAATAATGTAAAGTTTTATCTTATTTTAAATCGATGGTAAAGCACCGTGTGAGTTCAGTCAAAGTCCTGAGACCGGTCCATGGTCACACAGGTGTTTCCACTTATTCTGCCTGATTAGACCTTTCCTCTGGACACTCACTCTTTTAGATTTCAGTTTAAAGGAACTTTTAACACTAAAAAAACTAACTGTAAACGAGTTAGCGGTTAAAGTTAGTGTTAACTTTAACACTGGGAGCACACTGGTTTACTGTTGGAGCGTCTTGCTGGACAGTTTTAAAAGAAAAAAAAACAATTAAAGATAGATTGTGTTTGAAATTGTGTTACAATAGTAAAAGCAATAAATCAAAAGGTCGGAGGACTTCCCTGCTGTCCTGAAGTGACAGGTTTATTTTTCTAATATCTCCCGGGTTAAAATAAAAAGTAAACATGACTTTGCTTAAAAAATGTGAAAACAAGTGGAGGTCATTCAAGTACTGTCTGTGTGCCCCAGACGATCCTGAGGAAAGGTCCAATCAGGCAGCATAATCAAAAACACCTGCATGGCATGATGGGTGGTGGCTGTGCCAGACATTTAATTCGTCTTTTACAGATTAGGAAGTAAAGGTTGATTTCAGGGCAGATAGAACGGTGCATTCATGTGGTGTCAGACACATCGGGAAAACGAGTCTCTGAGTTGTAAAATGCACATGAACACCTACTCAAGTCGGAACAACAACTCGAAGAATCGGAAAAGAATTAGGTGCCCGACTTCCCGAATTGACGTCAGAATCGTCATCAAATGGAGGTCAATACATGTTTTTGTGGATGTTAACATAGTTTTTATTCATTTGCGTATTGCACATCAACTTTTTGCTCAAATATTATTTTTTGACAGTAACATTTCAATGATCTTCTTCGTAGCATCAACGCAGACTTTCCGAACTGAAATCACATGAACACACTGAAGTCAGAAGAATGACTTTCAAACTCGGAAACTTGGACCACCCAACAGCACCTGAATGCAGCTTAAGTCAAGTTCAATCTGGTGTTTCATTGTAGATGCTGATTTTATGTTTGTGTCTGAGTTAATTTTCCTCAAAATGTCTAATTTGGAATGATGTTTCCAGGCTCAGAAACCACTCTTCTATTGCCACGAACTGTTTGGATCCTGACTTGTTTGTTCATCTTTGTAGTTTTAAGGTCTTTTCAAAGTTATAGTTCTGAACAGTCGCATTCATGTATCAGGACTTGTTTCAGAAACACACTTTGTAGAGGAAATCCTTCTGTGGCTCTCTGTGATCTTACGAAACCTCAGCCTGAGCAGAGGTCTAATCATCCACACTAACTGGAAACACCTGTGTGAGGGGGCGGGGCTTAGGCAATGAGAAAGTTATATAGGCGGGTCAATTTTCACCTGGTTCTCCTTCAGAAACACGGAGCAGAACTGAATGATGTAAAGTCCAAGGCTGCAAAGAAGAGAGATCTGTTAGAAAACACATTTTAAACAACTGGCAGCCATGTTTTAGAAAAGAAGAAGCAGTAACACATCCCACAGAGTGACTTGAAAAATGCAGTCTTAGCTTTGACATCCATTTTGCAACACTGATAAAGTTTCCCACCACACAAAGTAATTTTTCTAAAAGTTTAAAGCATATTTTATCATTTTTGGAATGGACAAAAACCAGGATTTTGTCAATAAGTCTTCAGTCTCTTCTTTTCTTGTGCTAATTGAAAGTGCAGTTTACTGATTATGCAACTTCCTTGCATATTTCATTGTTAATTTTAGGAATTTTCTTTATGCATGTTTGAGTTTCTGTGTGCAAACAAAATCAGCACATTTTGGAAGCATAAAAAAAAAGGAAACTGTTGAAACACTTCCTCTCGGTGCGTGGAGAAGAGAGCAGCCTTTGCTCAGTAGGAAGCATGAAAAATGAAGTGGGACCTCTGCGCTGGCTGCAGTGTTTTCACCTCCTGTTTCAGAGTAATGACAGATCAGTATTTCGCTCACATTTCCTCCTCTGCTTGGCTCAAATTTAACATCTGTTGGTGAAATTAGCAGAGAGAGAGAGACGCAAAGCCAAAAACAGCAAGTCGGTGGACACTGGAAAAATATGGTAAAATAGCTGTTAAATTTGTTTTGAGGAGAAGAGGAAATGGGAGACGGATGCCTCACTTCGTATTTTTTGCACTCTTTAATTTTCTTTTTGTCTACGTGCCTGCAGATGTCTTCTCTTCACTTCTGAAAACTGCTGATGTTAAACTGGAGTTTATTTGGTGAAAGGAAATTGGTTCAACACTCTTCTTTGCATTTATTCTAAATTCCTTCCTTCTGTTGGTTAAAAAAAAAATGTAAGCCTTTTTCCACATTGACTTCCTGAAAGTCATCTTAGAAGGCAAAATAAGGGAAATCTATATTCATGAATTTATTTAAAATCTGGGGATTTGGTTTCTTAATACCAAATTATGAACTTTTCAGTGTTTTATCAACTGTCTACCAGATGCTACATGTGTCCCCCCCTCCCTTAGACTGCCATTAAAGTACTCCATTGAAATGACTAATGTGTCTTTGCCGAGCATACTTGGAGTGATAAAAGCGCTCTCCCTTCTCAGGCAACAACAGAGTCTGAGAGCTCACTTCAAAACCAACCATAAATTGTGACCCTTTAAAGTCCTCTTTGTCCAAACTTTTAATATCAAGGGTTTTATTGCTGGCCTTGGCATTGTGTAAAGGGGGGTTGGTGGAGTGCTGGTGACAGTGAATGGGCTCACAGTGTCGGGGTAGTGGCGTTCCCAAGGTTGCCTTAAAGCATCTCTACCCCCGTTCCCAGTGTGTTTTTTTTTTTTTTATATCTCACATGTTTCCCTATTTAAAGGAGCGCAAACGAGCGCAGGTTAGGATAAGTCTTACAGAGGAACGAGAGTAAACACCTAGAGTAGAGATTTAAATATTTGTGATTTGGAATACAAACAAAAGTTAATGTCAATCGATGCTGTGACTCACCTTGTGGTTTAACTCATCCTAAAGAAATCGTCTTTATGCTGATGACACCATTCACTTTCTTCATAAAGAGGCATCATTTTTAATCGCTAGCTTTAGCTTCATCTGGCTGCATCGAAATGGTGCAAGACTGGTCGTTATATACCCGGACCACCATCCAATAGGTGCAGAGTGAGAACGTTTTGCTTTCTGCTTTAAATGTTTGTATTTACTCTGATAAATTCAGTCGAGGATCATATCGTGATAACAATAAAATCAGCCCCAATGTCTTGTATAATTTATAACTGGAAGAAACGAAAACACAAACTGTGGCACAAGATCACAAATCCCTCACGTAAAAAATTATGGAACAAAATGAGAACACAAGAAAATGCCAAAATATGATATATATATATATATATTATGGAGCTCAATGAAGCTGAGGAAGGAGACATGTCCGTCAATGAACACTTAACCTAATGGAGATGTTGTGCGTATATATACAGAACATTTAGTTTCCAGAATGAAATGCCTTTATGTATAAATACAGTGAAAAAAGAAGCACCAACAGACCTATTTCAGGGTCGAGTATTTCAAACGCATGCCTTTTGTTAGCAGCTCTTACCTTCACCTCATCCTCCATCAGACGGCAGTACAGAGGCCACAAAATATTTCTGTCACCCTGCGCTACTTCTGGAGATAATTAGCGACGGGAACAAAACAAAGGGGCTGAGGTGGAGTGGGTATTTATTTGTTTTTCTCTCTAAAGACTGGGAACCTGGTGGTTTTTATATACGGGTCTGTATGAAAGGGGGTGGGGGGGGGGTCTGCTCAGGGGCCTTTTGTCAGCGCGGCCCCGTCTCGCTGTCTCCGCCTTTATGTTTAGATGCCTTTGAGACAGGACGTGGAGGTATGTGGCTGCCAGAGTGCACGCTCAGGGATGAATGGCTTCAGGTTTGGAGATTTCTTGAGAGTACAGGGTTTGTTTTTACCTCAGTGAATCCTCATAACACCCCCCACCCCTTACTCCCCCCTTACCCCCACCCCCCCTACTCCCCCCTCACCCCCACAGGACACCTCAAGCAGAGCAGCAGTGTGTGGCTCTGTGGCTGAATGGATTAATTATGAAGGCGTCCTGTAGGTTTGTTTATGCTGAATGAGGAATGAGACAAAGGACTGCAGATATGTTGTCAGGTGAATAAATTAAATATCGAGTGTACCGACAGAAGTTATCAACGACCTTTAAAACAAATGTCAGAATGCATGCAAAAACATCAAACACTTGATGCTTCAACCTTTTTTTAAAATTTGCAATTTTTTTACTTTTTGCCTGTTTTCTTGTTATAATAATAAGAATTAGAATAGCTTTATTTATATCGCACCTTTAAAAACAAATGTTTACAAAGTGCTTTGACAGACAAAGCAAATAACGCAACACGACAACAGAACAGAGATCAACAGAGGGGCCAAACAGAGAGGGCAAAATTGCAAAAATGCAAATAACAGGAATAAGACAGATTCAACAGGCAGGTATAGAGAGGCAGTTCAGTACAATGAAGGCAAATTACTTTAAAATCAACCAGGAGAGAACAGAATTCAAATTGAGGGAGAGTGGGATGACATCACATCACAGGCTGATTATTGAATATTGAATGTGTTTGACAAAATGATCTACTTGAAGGTGTCGACTTGGTTCAGAGGAGGCTAGTGGAATCAAGACATTGAAAATTACTTGCATAAGGACACCGGTAGCAGGTGCAGACCTCCGACAGGGTGTGTCGTTTTTTACTTGCAAGCACAGCTCTGATCTACGTCTGGATAAGTCGACACATTAATAGTTATAATAAAATAAAGTTTGGGCTGAGCTTGATCAGCTGTGGCAATTTCCAGTGCAACAGACTGTTTCTGATCAGCAGCTGAAGAAACGCACAGTAGCTCATACATGACTGGGGGGCGGCTGTGGCTCAGTGACTCAGTCTTCTCTCAACTGGAGAGAAGACCCAGCTCCTGCAGCTACATGTCCAATGTGTCCTCAGGCAAGACACTTAACCCCTGAATTGCTCCTGCTGCTTTGTCGGCGGTGTATGAATGAATGGGATGAGTTACTTCAGATCAGTGTGTGTCTGGGGCTTAATGCAGCAGGAATCAGTTTCTCTTTGCTGCAGTTGGAAGGTAAAAAATTATAGTTTCAGAACTTGACAAAAAGTGAGCTTTGGTGTCTCCATTCAGACTCTGTCACTCCTCTCTCTCTCCAAGGCTCCATGAGACAACTATTAACGAGCGAGCTGATTTCAAAGACCCTCTGGGTTAGAGAGAGCCTGCATGTCCGGGCATCTGTGGAAAGGGAAGAGAAGGAAAAAAAAAAGTCCCCATATTGCTCGCACCCCCCCCCCTCCTCTCTCTCTCTCTCTCTCTCATCTCTCTCTCTCTCTCTCTCTCTCTCTCTCTCTCTCTCTCTCTCTCTCTCTCTCTCTCTCTCTCTCTCTCTCTCTCTCTCTCTCTCTCTCTCTCTCTCTCAGAACTGACAGACGTTTCGACAGTGGCAGTAAATTCACTTTGCAGACCTGCTGGGAGGCAGGGGAGTGCGGGCGACGGGGAAGGCCTCTCTGCACTTCAAGGACCCCGAGCGTCTGCCGGATAGCCTGTCAGAAATACTAAGGCTGATAATAAATTTAGCTTTTTGCACAGCTGCGGCTTGTGAACCGAGCGCCGAGGCACCGAGGTGCAGGCGAGACAGAGAGAGAGAGAAGTCTATATGTGAGGCAATTGGCTGGCCTAACTTTTTATAGAGGGAGCGATTGCTCAAACTATGAAGGCAAGGAGTGAAATTTATCACCACTGCATTGTTCTTCACTAATGGAGCGCCGTTTCAGGCAAGCAAAGCAGGAAATGTGTTTTTTTTAATTCCCTATGACATGTGATCCATGAGCAGAGCTCAACAACACCCTGAGATGTGTGATACAGTTCAGACATGAACTTTAATTTCAACAACAACAAAGACTTACAAATGTGAGTTTTTTGTTCCATTAGAGTAAAGCTTCAAAAACAATCTGAGCAGAATAACAAAGTGAGCTTTTAAGGTTACTGAGGTTACCTCAGTCTAAAAAATACAACAACTCCAATACACATCCAGCTTCATTCCAGGCCTTTACTTTATTAGGTGCACACTAACTAATTTGTCTCAATTTACTGAATCTAACTGCATATTTAAAGGGATTTTTAACCTGCAGGTTATTGCACATTGAGTTCAAACATATTCTACATTGACGAAGAAACAAATCTTAAAAACCTGAGTGTTAAAAAAAACTGTCATGGCAACAGGCTAAAAATATGCAAACCCACTGGTGTGGCCCTGATGAGCACACACACATGATGATTGCAGGGGGATCAGACCTGCAGTGCATATACACTTTCACTGCCTCAGGGTCTGTTTTCTCTGCAGCTTGTATGTTAGAATTTACCTGGAAACACTCCGAACTCGAGCATCCTGCACGTACCTAAACTGCTAACCTGATTCAGAATGACAAAAAAAAACAAGTGTTGATGTGAACTTTAATTTTTCCCCTCTTCGAGCATGAAAGTGTTAAATGTTCAAGAAGGATTTTAAGCAAATACACTTCTGAGGCGGGTTATCCGGGAGTACATTTTCAAGACGTCTCCTCACATCCCCTTACGAGAGCTGCCTCTCATTTCCTTTCTGTGTGATCCGCCTCTCACAATGTAAAGGAAGGTGATACGTGTCCCTTTGCAATTTCCCCTCATCTTGAAGCCCTTATTTCCTCTCTTATCACACAAAATGCAATGAGATCTGTGAGAAAATGTGCTCTCCTGGTATCTGCCCCTCTCCCTTTTTTCCCCTCTCTCAATCTCTCTCTTTCCTTCGCCCACTCGCTGTCCCTCGCTCCCCCAGCTCTCCCCCCCTCGCGCTGCGTTCCACTTGCTTTGAGACACTCTGTGCATTAAGGCTGGAATCTGAGAAATGTATAAATCTATTCAGTCCGTTTTTTGGGTTGTTTTTCTTTCCTGCACACGCCCCCACCCTGCAGTTCAGGCAGGGCTGGAGTGTCCAGGACCTCCTCGTGAGGCTCCCGTGGGGGGTACCTGGTGTTTGAAGCCATCTGCCTGGGTATAAAAAAAACCCTCCAGTGTGGGGGGGTAGAGAGGCAGGGGGTGATGGAAAAGAAGGAAAAGAAGTAGAGGAAATTCAACATTTTTATTTTTCTGTTTTCTAATTTACTTTTTCTTTTTTTTTGATGTCTTTATTTTTTTTCCACAAATTTGTGAGAATATCTTTGTCATAGTAAGACAGCGACCCAATTTAACTTTCACTTTGTATTCTTTTCTTTTAAAAAAAAAAAACAGCCGACATGACAAAGTTCAAACACTCCTAAGAACATTTTTTAAAACCTAGAAAAGACTCATGAATATGTAGGTGGATTTAAAAAATGGCATGGTTTAGACATCGACCAAGTGGACAGTGGCAGCCGCCAATGATACGCTCTGGTACATCAAGTAGGTGTTTCTGTCAGTTATTCACATTGTGAGTGAGGTCCAGTTAATCCTGAACTGGTGCCTCGCTGTGTGTTTATTCCTCCGTTAATATTTCCTCGTTTTGTTTTGGGTATGGATGCCGTGATCGCAGTACAAATTGGATCTAACAAGACCTCGTCCTCTTGTGTTGTAAACAAACACTGCTGTTGCTGCACGCCTCCAGATATGTTTCTTCTCCGCTCGCCCCCCTCGCTGTGCGCCACAGATTTAATTCTCCTCCTCTCTCGTGTCTGTGACTTTGCATATTCTACTAATAAACGTTTCCTTTCCCCCCCCACCCTTTTAATTTGAATATAGGCATGATGTATGACATATCGGGTCTTGCAAACAACTTTTTTCTTCTAATTAAGCTGAAACCTCAGCAGTTCATTGTTCTCGTGAAAGGGGGAGGAGTTCAGGAGGACAATAAAGCCCCGTTTCCACCAAGCGGTCTGGTTCACATCGGTTCGGTACAGTACACATTTATTGGCCTTTCAACTGTCAAAAGTTTTGAATGGTCCCAAAATAACTGATCCGTACCGTCCTACTTTTTTGGTTCCTTTCTGTTTGGGTGCCAAGCGTACCGATCCAACCCTGAAGAGGCGGAGCTAGACACACTGCAGTCCGTTGATTGGTCGGAAGAATCTTCACTTCCTGTGCGACAATGGTTTTAAAGGACAAAGACAAACCGCCACTTGTTTAAATATCCTCTGGATTTTGAGAGAGTCATTTCACGGCTGTTTTTGTTCTTTAGCCTCGGAGATGCAGAACTTCCTAGAAACCATTGATCTTTGTTTACTGTGTCACACCGCTGTGATGTAGTGATGTTTAAAGGTACGGTTGGCAGTGGAAACAAGCAAGGAGCAGGGTTTACAGTACCAAACCGTACCACGCTGTACTGAACCAAACCTGCCCGCTTGTACAGAAACGGGGCTTAAGACATGCACAGTATAGAATAACTTTACCACAACACCAGGAGGACATGAGCCAATCAAGCGTGTACCTGGATATTCATCCAAAAAGTGAACAGAATAAACCACCTGACTTTTCTTTCTGGATGTGTAGGATCTCTTCTGATTGAGGCGTTCACATGAAGACATTCATTTCAATCAGGAGAGACTTCATTGAGAATGAACAATTATTTAACATTTGAATGTGCAACAATTCAGATTTATAATGGGCGTTTATTCTTCCAGTAAATAACCAACCAGATTCTCAACCGATCCTCCTGCTGTGGCAAAGTGCTAAAACAGTTCTCTCTCTTCCACAGTCATTCTGTCCTTTCAGGGGCAACTTACACTGAGCTCCATTTCTGATCGGGTTATTATTTTGGAGTGGTCCAGTTAAAAATAGCAACAGTGAGAGACAACAACTGTTCTACTCTCCGTCTGTACTCATCAATAGTCACTGCATGTTGTGCGCCTGTAGCTTTAAATAGCAGACTGACTTTAGCTCAGACGTCTCCAAATGTAAAAATTAAAAAGACTTTAATCCTCTGCATGTAGCCAGCATGGATCAAATATCCCCGTCTGACTCTGAAACATCAATAAAAAGGGTTTCCCATTCTGTACGGCTGCATGTACTAACATCTCTTTAATGTAATCTGAAATGTCTTTACTTGAAGTGGTTTGGCAGCTTTGAGCTGGGATCAAATAGCTTTACGCATCAAGATAAGAAGCCACCTATCCGCGTTGAGCCACCAGCCTCTCACCGCCGTTCTGGCATTTTCTCCCTCGTTCTGTGGTCTCACCACCCGTGTACATACATAACTCGCTGCTTTTTTTTTTTTTTCTTTTTTTTTTTTTAAGTCTGCAGCCTCAAAGAAAAGAGCATGTTTCATTTCAGGGGGTTGCAACAGCAGCAATACATGGAGTTCTGGCTGTGATTTGACCGGATCAGCACCTGTTACTTTCAACCACAAGGAATCCAGCTCTCCGGAGTGAGAGCTTCACAATCAAAGTTTTTTCAGTTTCAACATCGGCTAGATTTCTTTTTTTTTTTTACTTAAAAAAATGGATCTCTCCATGGTGAATGCAACACCCTTTGAGCTGTTAAGCTGAGTTAAACAACAAAGTGATGCCAGTAAAATTTATAATTTTTGATTATGTAGGTCAATATTACTCGAAGACCCTGAAGTCCTAAATAGTAAAAAAAAAAAAAAAATCTTTCATGATAAAGTTTTAGCACAAGATAATTACATTGTTCCCACATTTATCATCAAACTTGTGTGCTTAAAGTATAAGAAGATAATTATTTTGTGCAGACAAGCTATTAATTTGTACACACAGTACATATATACTTTTTAGGACTTCGGGGGCTCAGCTATAATACCTTTTTAGTGATCTCATTTTTTATTAGTTTTTATTTATGTGACCTGTTTCTTAATTGGTATTCATGCTCAAAGTACCACAATCCTCATCAGTACAGCTACATCGAAAAAAAGAAATAGACGAATAGGATCAGATAAGTTTAAACTTCTTCCTACTCCTTTTCGAGCCTGTTGTGTTTACATTTTATTTGTTTTCAACTTATTTTTAATTACAGCATTTCTTTCTTAGTTTTTTTTTTTTGTATTTTACATGTTCAAAATAAAATAAATCAAATCAAATCAAATCAAATCAAATCAAACATTTTGAGAATACAACATTTGGGATGCCGGATAGCCTTGAGGCTCGCGCGCCTCATGAACAGAGACTGTGGTCCTCGTCCTGCAGCTGTAGGTTAGAATCTGAACTGGGCCCTTTGCTGCATGTCATCCTCCTCTCTCTCCCCCCAAAGTTTCCTCTCTCTCTTCAGCTGTAAAGCCAATAAAGGCCAAAATGGCCCCAAAAGAATCCTCCGTTAGTGTTTTGATGATGCTGCAAAACACTTTCCAGAATCTCAAGTTGAGTTTCAGTCGTTGCTGTGACTGATGGGTCAAAGCATATGAATGAGGAGGTAGTTATACGCACATCATGTAGGTGCAGGGGAGTGCAAAATGAGCAGACTGAGGGAGAAGAAGATAGATCATTTTAAAATGATCACCTGAAGAAAACCTCTGGTCGAAACCGTGTGATCAATTGGAAGTTCTTTATAGCATTTTCTTCCTCAGAGAATATGAATCCAATCATTGGCAGTGTCCCACCTTCAAGCTTTACATGGAAGTATTCATTCATTACTTAATTAAAAAAAATTACAGCTTCTTATATATTGGTCATACATGAATTAAATGGTCAATTCTGCCTTCAATTTAACTACAAGTCACCTAACTTTACAGCAACATAAACAGGACGTTTACTTCTGGAACATCCCAGACACCTGACAAATTGTACCCCAATCTTAAAACAGATTTCAGAAAAGATTCAACATCCTGATTAAAAAGTAATATGTTGACTAAAGAGAGCACATGGACTTACACAGATGTGTTAAAAATATCTTTATTTAAAAATTGGGATCCCTATTTTGTGCTGTTTGTTGAATAATAAGGTTGGACAAATGGGGAGATGATTTTTTTGAGTCATTTCATACTTAAACTCACCCATATGCTGCGCCATCTGTGCTCCACATAGCTGTTCTGTTTTCTATTGGACCAGCGCACACATCCTGGCATCCGTACAGAACCAAACCCAAATAATGGACTGTGTGTTTGCACAGGGAAATCCACCAATTTCAAGTTCACATATGTCTTATTCCACGCCCACCCTCACACCTAAACAGTGACAGTTGCTCTTGGCTGCTCATGCTAAAAAGCTAAGCAAATGCTAGCGGGAGGGCAGCATGCACGCCAGAGCGTAACCGCCTTCTGCTGCATGGGCCAAATTTCTTTTTTTTTTTTCTAAGCAGGGTCCTGGAGAAAAAGTGTCTGTGCTTGTGTTGGCTCCGGATGGCGCTCTCATTTGACAGACTTGACCTTCTCCAGACCAGTAAACCAACAAACTGCGCGGACACCCAGGGAGAAGGCAAATAAGAGGGGGGGAAAATGATTAAGAGAGGAACGAGCGAAATCCTGCGTGTGGCTTTTTGAGGAGCTCCGAGTGACTCATCAGTTTATGCACTTTGGTTTTGGATTGAATTTGGATTTAAGGCTTAAGGCAATAAATTAAAGAAAAGGTGGTTATAGTTATGTAATTCTGTTTTATTAGGCCAATGCATTTGTCCATTTTACTACAAGTCGTTGTGCACCTACGGTCCATGATCAGGACTACACTGAAGGGGTGGAGCAGCAACTTCTCAAGGTTGGGTGTTGTAAGGCAAATAAGTGACATGTGGAATACATCTTAGAGACGTCAGTTTAAGTGTCTGACCGTCTTTCAGGAGGATGTTACAGAACTTGCTTCAACTGGGGCGCCACTAACTCAGTCTGCAGGGTTTTGAACAGGAGGGTTCCCGGCTCAAGCTCTGGTGCGGACCAAAGTCTGGAATTTGCTCTGGTAGCTGGAGAGGTGCCGTTTCACTTCCTGATCACTGCTGAGGTGCTCTTGAGCAAGGCACAGGACCCCCCCCCCAACCAGCTCAGGATTGCCCCCTCCATTAGTGCATGTTCATAGGATCCTGTTTGTGCATGTGTGTAGCAAATGAACAGAGTGTAAAACTGATTTCCCCCCTCGGATTAATAAAGTATATATGTAAAAATGATTTTGGAATATAGAAGTAGTTTATTTTTTTGAGGAATTTCCTACAAAGTGCTTCTCCATTAAAGCATGTAAAGTATTATTTATCTGATCAGGAAGCTTTATCAATTGATTTGTTTTATTATCAACTGAATACACTCTCTGCTTAACCAACATGAGGATATTTTTGGCCCAAATGTATTTAAAATAGCTAAAATAAAAATCTGCATAAAGAAAATAATGGAATCATCGTTGGTGGTCCAAGCCAATGAAAACCTCACAGGATGATGTCTTCAGCACAGAGCAGTGCAATCAAAACTTCTTGCATATACCTGCAGTGTGTTCATACACAAACAAAGTCCGACCTGGCAGCTCGAGCCCGGGCTCTGAGGTTTGGCAGAAGGCCTATCTGACAGTGACTAATGCTCCTGTTATAGAAACTGAGCTTGTTTGTGTCAGTACAAACATCGACTGCCGCCGTCGCTGTGGGCTGCACCCTGCTGAGAGGATGTGGATGAGTGAATGATAGCTGTCACATTTAGCTGACACTCAAGACACTCAAATAGTTTTAAAGATTTCTTTAATCTCATTTTGTTTTTTTTTTCTTAAACTTCAACGGGAGAGATTTACTGCAGAATTATGTGATGAGGGAATTATGCTGAAAATAGGCAAACAACCAGAAACATCACTCATCAGGCTGTTCACATTCACTGTTAGACTAAAATCTACAAACAGAACATTTTACATATGGATACAGTCTGCTGGAGGCTGGTTTGTGGTAGGGATGTACATGTTAACTCCACAATTAAACCTTGTTACCTTAGCCAGTTGGGCAAATTTTGTGTGCAAGTCGCTGCCAGCCAATAGCCAGGGCTCCCATGAATGGTTACTGGCATACTGCCTGAATGCTCTACTATCCAGATGTACACCAGCACAGTGGACGCATGGCATCTCGTCACCCGTATTTTGATGTAGAAAATGGAGGTGAAGTTGCATGTCGACGGTGTCAGGGTAAAGTGGCACATAACCACTTGACTGGAGCGATGTGTGACCACATTCAGTACAGGATTCTGGGCGATAAACTGCAAGGAAAGCCGAAGGGTGACGGTTCCTAAAGTTAGCCACACTCAGCAAACCAATGTAAAAAAAAAAAAAAAAAAAGTAGGAGTTGGGAAACAAGAAATGGTCTCATTCTAACCTTTTTATGCCTTAACATAACTAAACGGATTGTTACACATTTAAGCGAGGTAGAAAGGGGAAGAAAAACAAACCTCCAAACAGACACTGCAAAAACTCATGTTGTCAAGTATATTTGTCTAATCTGTAGTTAAAATTATCTTCATACACTTAAAATTAGCCACATACGCCTGACAGTCCCCATAAACATCTTATTTTTAAGATATTGCAAGCATACATGATGCCTGTATCGTTTGTACTGAGTCAAATAGCTGCTCTTGCATCAATCACAGGATTTACTTGTTCAGCTTCTTGATGTAATGTCTCAGTTTTTCTGTACTTTTCAGGCAATTATGGCTATATTAAGTCGAACTTTTTGAGTAGAGACCATAGACTGTATTAAACATGAACATAGTCTCGGTGACATCATCCATCGGTTTCTGAAGCAGAGTGTTGAGACCCAACGATGGGGGTTGCCATATTGGAAACAAACTTTTCTTTTCTCTGATGTTAAAATTGCCATTTAACAAAAGGTGTTGATGGGGATGCGATCAGCCTCAAGTGGACACTCAAGGAACTGCAGTTTCTAAACATTTTCATTTTGCTTCATTTTTGCTTCTTGCTAGAAATGACATGAATACTCTTTTTGCAATATAGCATCTGTTCTAAGATTTGTTTTCTTCCCATCACCTCTACTTTGAATATGTTGAACCACATGCAAAAGTGTACCATTTAAAAAGATCTTGTCACATAATATAAAGAGAAAAAACCTCACAACCTATGCACAGGGGTGCCATGAAACGGTTGCCAAAAAGTGCAAACCGTGTCTCTCTGTACGAGAAAAAAATATTATTATTTGATGACTGATAATGACATTTGTGGGATTACTGAAAACACTGTGCATATATAACAATGGATACATATCATGCACAGAGCTGTTCAAAAAAACAATATTTGCACTCACTCAGAAAGCAGCCTGACAGCACTTAATCAGCATCGAGGTGGTGGTGAGTTTAGTGTGTCACTAAAAAGATTGATTTTATAGATTTACTCGTCTGCACATCACCCAGTCTCATGACACTGCATGAACTTTTGACACAAGCTATGTACTGTACGTGAAATCGAGCCTACATTTTATTTAACCCAAGATAAACGAAGTATGCCGACGCTGTCAAGCAATGTCACCGTACTGTCACGGTCGGGTCCTGAGTCGGCCTCATTCATCATCGCCGGAACGAGGAACCTCGTCGGGATTATTCAGTGTCTGTCTGATGACATCTTTATGTGCTGCAGAGAATCTGCTGCGAGGCACAGCCGTGTTCACTTTCCTTATGGAGATGTCAGGAGGAAACACACACACACACACCACAGCTGTCAGCAGTACACTGAAGACTGTGTGTGTGTGTGTGTGTGTGTGTGTGTGTGTGTGTGTGTGTGTGTGTGTGTGTGTGTGTGTGTGTGTGTGTGTGTGTGTGTGTGTGTGTGTGTGTGTGTGTGTGTGTGTGTGTGTGTGTGTGTGTGTGTGTGTGTGTGTGTGTGTGTGTGTGTGTGTGTGTGTGTGTCGCCCTTGTCATGTTTTTAAGCATAATCTGTCATACATACTGGTGCACTAATTGTGCTGCCGCCTGCACTCATTCCTGCAGCCATGTTTATTTCTACCAACACGACTCACAATGTGTACAACTGTGTCGCCGTGTGTATGTTACAATTTACAGAATGTGTGTCCAAGATGTGCTTTTTTTTCTTATAGAAATGAAGTTTATAAATGTAGTAATCACACAAGTAAATCACATTATTCAGAATCAGAGTAATCCAGGGCACACCAGGAGTCGTCAGATTGACTTTAAAGTTGAATGCACATAAAACATTGGAGCGTTTCAAATCGTGGCTTCCTCAGGGTCGCTCTTCACTTGATTAGCGACAATCTGAACACAAGTATTACTGGTGTATTTGCATTGTGATATAAACTGGGTGCGAGGGCTTTGTGTACGGATTTCACGCCTTCATTTTATTAAATATAGTTACTAATATTAGTAATTAAGTCACTAATTTGAGACTGATTTTAGTGATATTTTGGTTACTTTTCCCTGATTTCAGGGTGGTGCCCCCAGAGTTGATTATACATAGTTTAATGATATTGTTATTTGTATTATTAATAATTAAATATAATTATTAAAGAATATAACCAAAGTTGACTTGATAAAACCCCGACAAGATTATTTATTCTGTTGGTTTCCAGAATGTTATAGCTTCTGTACTGATGATCATTTTCTGTAAGTATGTGCTGAAAGCCTTTACTGCAGATCTTTTGGCACACGTTTTTTTTTTTTAATTCCATCGAAAACACAACGTTTAATTATCACCTGAAGAAAACCTCTGGTTGAAACGTGATTGTTATGGAGTAAAAAAACTTTCATGTGAGTGAGGAATATATATTGCAGTGGCTCTGACCGAAACAAAAAGGCTTTCCTGTAGCAGGCAGAAACATAACCTACCAATAAAAATAAGTTTCAAAGTTGTTCTGACACATCGAAAAAAACGTTTTAATCATTTATACTTCAGTGACAGTTATTCAAACTTCAGTGACGCCTAAAAAGAAAAATGTGTCCATGTGAATACTTGTTTATGTAGCTTGATTTTTATTCCAACAATAGCCGGTGTTGTTCAGTTTCTGCTTCTTATTCAAAGCGTTTATTCATGAGAGAAAGTTCAGTCTCATCTGCCAGATCTATGTGAGAGCTGTGTGACCTTTAGGGGATCTGGAGTGTTTTCCAATGGTGAGGGGGGTTCACAACCACCAGGAGGAGGAGGAGGAGGAGGAGGAGGAGGGGGGGAGAGGTGATGGTGGGACATGGGGATATAGAGGGTTTATGGAGGAGGGGGCAGGATGTCAGGGAGGTCCACTTGGCCATGAAATTAAAAAGTAAATGCAACGCGATACAAGGAAAATAAACAGAGAAAAGGGCCTCCCTGGTTTGGTTTAAACAGCCGGGGTGATTATTGAATTGTGTTGATTGTTTCCTGGCTCCCCGTCTTTAAAAACAGGAGACTACCAGGAAAAACTTCTAATGCACAATCGAATAAGTGTTGGTTTATGAAGAACGACCCAGTTTGTGACGCGTATCAATGTCAACTGTTTCCCTCCTTATTCTGCAACTATGATATGACTGGCCTGCCTCACTGTTGAGTGCAGACTGAACTCCTTTAGTCTTATTTAAAAAAGTAAGCTGTTGTCATGTATGTGTAGAAAAGGTAATCCTATGTCCTATAGTAACTTCACCTTTACTAAAGCTTTCCTTCCATCCATCAACGTGAAAGGAAACGTGATTAATACCACAGGTAGCCATGATAAACACTTTTGTAATTGAGCAGAACAGGGTAATGACGTTCAGCCCTATTGGGTATTTCCTGTTCAACTCATTCATTGACCTCTGACCCCAGCTGTCATTCCCATGCTTCCTGTGTGGCGCTGACGCTTGAACAGTACCTCAGTGCAGTTATTTGTAAACATCCAGACATGGTTTAAAGAATGCCTTTAGGCTGTTTATTATGTGATGCATTAAGATGTAACTTACACTTCATGCCAGCGGGGGAAAAAATGTCACATTTATTTGATGTCGTCCCTCTTCTTCTTTTTTGTAGTGCCCTTATGAGTTCATGTGGCCCAGGCATCTAATTGGGCATCACATGAGAATAAATAACTTCTACAACATCTGTAATTGGGAAAGCTGTTACAGCATTACCTATAGCCTACCTTCCTTTTCCTCCTCTCTTCTCCTCCTTCTCCTCTGTTGCTCATCCTCCTCTCACCTCTGCTCTTCTTCTCCTGTCTGTTCCTCCTCCTCCTCCTCCCCCTTCCCTACTCCCTCCTGTTTCTCCTTTTCTCATCTCCTCTTTCATCCTCTTGTCTCCGTCTCCTCACACTTTACTACTCCTATCTCCTCGACCTTCACATCCGGTGGCGCCGCCCTGTTTGCGACCCGGACTCAAGTCCTGCTGCTTGACAAATTTCCCCAAGGGGACAATAAAGTGTATCGTATCGTATCTTCTCCTTTTCTTCCACTTCTCTATTCTCATGTCCTTTTCTATTCTCTTCTCCTCCTCCTCCATCTCGTCCTCTCTCCTTCTCCTTACTCCTGCTCTTTGCACTTGTTCTCATATTCCTAATCTCAGTCTTCAGCAGTGTTTTTCAATGCCTTTGAGCTATCAGCATTCCCATGCATGTCTCCAGTCTCTATATGTTTTAATGGAAGCACTGTTTTACACTGAGATGTTTACCAGAAAGACTCCAGTCTTCTTCACCTCTGTTTTAAATATTTAAAATCATGCATGTGCAGGGAGTTTACGGTCAAAGGTCAGAGTGTTGGTATAAATAAACGTTTTGACAAAAACAAATGCACAATTCTTTACTGTACAAAATAAACTAAGTTACAGGGATCTTTCTAACAACATCAGTGTAGTTTATCCTCTTAAAAAGTGAATCCTCTATTTTAGGAGCATACACAGGCCACAGGTTCATTTCAAAATTACAATCAACATAAACAATAAAAGCATATACTGCTTTCTTTCTGTCCACCGTGAAGACACTTGAAGTTATCCAATATAGAAATGTTGAAGTCTCCCCAAATGGCTTATCACACAAACAAACATAAATAACTCAGGGGTTGTGTCTGTGCAGCCATGACACAGATGTGTAAAATGACCAGACTGAAGTGTGTAAATGCAGTCTAAGCAGAGCAGTGCATGTAAGCATCAGTCTCCCTGGTGATTAAACAG